>NC_139000.1:38448293-38980793 GCF_964374135.1 Grampus griseus | reverse complement strand
GAGCACCTACTGACTGACCTCTCTCAAAGGCTGAGCTCCAGCAGAATGGCCTTTCCTGCTCCAGATCCCTTTAGTTGTTGTCTGACCCAGTTGTTGTTGTTGTTGTTTTCCCATTTTACTTCCATCAGCTTCCAGCTCAGAAAATTAGTATTTCCCCCAAAACTGACATTTACCTATGTTATGTTTCTATCCTGCTGTGGTGGGAAATGGGAACAATTATCACACGCTACATAATAATGCAAGGACCAAGTGCTGACAGTTTTCGGCTTTTCTGCTTCTCCTTCTCCTTCCTGAGATAACAAAATTTAGACAAATGACCAAAGCTGCAGAAAGGAGGAGGTGCAGGGACACATGGCGGAGAGGAAGGAACACTGAGCTAAGGAGTCGGTAGAAATGGGTCCTAATCCCAGTTGTCGCCGAAATTACTCATCTGACCTTGGCTGAGCCACTCAAACCCCTCAGGGCCTTGGGTTTTTTCTTTTTATATAAATTTATTTATTTATTTATTTTTGGCTGCACTGGGTCTTCATTGCTACGCACGGGCTTTCTCTAGTTGAGGCGAGCGGGGGGCTACTCTTCCTTGCGGTGCGCAGGTTTCTCATTGCAGTGGCTTCACTTGTTGCGGAGCACAGGCTCTAGGTACGTGGGCTTCAGTAGTTGTGGTGCACAGGCTCAGTAGTTGTGGCTCGCGGGCTCTAGAGCACAGGCTCAGTAGTTGTGGCACACGAGCTTAGTTGCTCTGCGGCATGTGGGATCTTCCCGGACCAGGGCTCGAACCCGTGTCCCCTGCATTGGCAGGCAGATTCTTAACCACTGTGCCACCAGGGAAGTCCCAGGCCTTGGGGTTTTTAATGTGAAATATTAGGAGTTGGACGTAGGCCCCTGACTGCTCTATATCTCTATGGTTCTGCTTGCTCCAAAAATATCAATTGGATTTTACATCATTTGGTTTCATTTCCGGACATTTACAATTCTCTGAGTAATGGGTAACATTTACAGCCCAATTACTTTCCCAAGCTCATCAAAATTTAATTTGCTCTGTGCAGTGACACACTGAACGGAGTTTGACTAGGAAGTCAGCAAAGCCACACCAGTGATTTACACAAGGCTCCCGGACTACAAAATTTACCACCAGGAATGTCTAATGAAAGTTTTTCTCATGTAAACATATAGCTTTCACATCTACTGGAGTTGCAGCAGGTGAGCTTCCCAAGACAGAATGTACTAGACAATGCACTCTTTTCACACAATGAGCTCAGGAAATTCTGCCGTGAAATGAAGGGTCTTGGAGTTACTCTAACGCTTCATAAATGAGAACTCTATCTCTTTCAGGACTTCAAGATGCTATTTGCATGTTAAAAACACCTGACCCCGGGAGGCTGCATTTCTTCTATGGCAGCTTTAAAAATACTATGACCCACATTTACATTTAAAGACTGATACCTGTGGGTTTTTACTCTCAATCTACTGTAAGGTTTTGGTGAGGAAGGCATTTTGACACAAAATTAATGTGATTTTAGGAGGCAGAAAATATTATTAGAATTTAGAAGTCACCGATGCAACCATCATTAAACTGCTGGATCAAAAGCATTTTCTTCTTCCTGTCACTATTTTTAAAACCATACATCTATACTGTCCAATGTGATAGCCACAAGTCACATGTGATTGTTGAGCGCTTGAAATGAAGCTAGTCCAAGCTGACATGTGCCGGAAGTGTAAAATACACAACAGATTGCAAAGATTTAGCATGAAGAAAGAAGGTAAACTGTCTCATTAATCACTTTATATAGATTACTTGTTGAAATAAGAGTCTGGATATCTTGAGTTAAATAAAATAGATTATTAAAATTAATTTCACCTGCATCTTTCTAGTTTTTTTAAGGCTTCTAAAAAAGTTTAAACTAAACAGGCTGCTCACATATTCCAACTGGACAGCTCGGCTCTAAATGTCTCATAGTTTTATATTATGCTTCATACACCTAGTGCAAAGTTCACTTAGTCTGCAAATCATTACTAAGGGTTTACAAAGTGCCGTGCTCTTTGCTTGATAGGAGAAACTGGAAAATGAAATGATCGTTTTTGTTTTTAAGGATCTAACATTTTAGAAGAGGTGTAAAGAAAATTAAAATCTACATGATACTCACTAATTCCCAAGCAGGGCCCTGACTTTATCTAGCTTAGGAGACATATAAAGGATGAACATTCAGTCTCCTTTGTAGCTCTGCAACCCTTATGATTGAATCCCAGGCCTAGTTTTTATGTCCTGGGGTGGATCCAGATTTGGTGGAACTTGAAGCTTATGGAAGCCAACTTTAGTAAAAACTAGGATGCAAAAGGATAATGACAAAATTAGAGTAAATATTATAATTGAAATGTGAAATACTTAAGTCAAACAAAGCTGGGAATGATTAATCCTCTGAGTGGTTGAGAGGTGACTCCAGAAGATCACTGACTTAGGTCATGTGGAATGAGTAGGAACTTGGTTAGGAGGGTGGGACAGCTTTCCCTGCCGGGAAAGAGCATGGGTAAAGGTCCAGAGGCACTTTGTAAAAGGAGCTAATAATGAAAAGAAGTGAGGCTGCACAGAAGGTGGCCAAGGGACACATTGTGTGAGGGCTTGCATTCCGGGCAAGGGCATGAAAATTTCATCCTTGAGTACAGTAATTGGGAACTGTTGAAAGATTTGGAATTACATGATCAGAATTATGATTTCGAAAGACCCCTGAAAGCAGTGGAGCGATCAGGCCAGGCACACTTCTGATTCAGCATGTGTACCCACCTCTCCATGCAAGGTAGCATTTCTGATTCGAGTAGTCACATCAGAGTGTCCCAGCGTGTATCATATCTCCATAGTCAACCCGCAATCCCATGTGCCTAGATTACAGAATGCCCTTTCCCCTAAAATGTCCAAGGAGTTCTCTTGGTTGACTGGTGTTCATTGAGTCGGTCTTATCTCTCACCTCCTCGCTAACTCCAAACCTCAGGCACTGCCCTCCACCACCCAAGAGAAGCTGCTGCTTCTGAATGGGCACCACATTCCCATCTAGAGACCTGGTATGGCAGTTCATGCTGGGACACCCAAGAGATTTACACAACAAAGAGACTGGTATCTGCAGAAACAGGGTTGTCCCAGAGGCCTGCAAAATGAAGGAATGACAGCACTCCACTTGGGGCTACCTCAGCCAGTGGTGCTCCAGACTTAACGTGGCCCAGCACCTCAGGACACAACTCTTCAGACTCCCTCATGTGGCCAGTCTCCAAATCCCAACCTGCCACCTGAGGGATGTGCTCAGAGAAGTCCTGGACCCCCTGCCTCAGACACAAAAGCATCATTTTCTGTTGATGACCTAGTGTGGGATGGAAGCCATCTTATCAGTCTCTCTTCTTTATACACTGAGTAGCCTCGGTCAGGGTTCCCTCAGTTTACGCCTAACTGGCAAACCATAACTTTGAACTCAGTTATGTACCCTGTGAACCCATGTACTATTTAAGGGAACTGGCTTACCCATTTCCATGCAAACATCTAGCTCCACCTACCAATAGGTTCCATGGCAAAAGTAAATAAATTGACCTTCTAACTTGCCAAATACACAGCTACAGTGGGAGTCACAGAAAGGACCTGGAACTCAATGAATGCCCACTCAAATTGCTTACTTTGTCTTATTCCTAAAGTGAATCTCCACTGTAGGATGGTAAATACCCCTGACTCCTCCAGGCCCTGGATGGGGGTCTGATTACACTCTGGCACTCAGCCTGGCACCCTGATGGTACTGCCTACCTTCTACTTTATGATCAAGAAAGTGAAGCTCCTTTCAACACAGGAATATTCAGGAGCAGGTGTAGTGAGGGGTCACTGAACAGAGCTAAATCCCAATGTTCAGAGCAACGTATTTACCCCTATTGAGGCCAAAACACCTATGAACATCTTCAAGAAGGTTGAGAGCCAGGCTTGGTAACTGTGGCCCAAATGTTCACCTAAATGCAAGCCTTAAAATGTCTTATAGGGTGTTATGGACTGAACTGTATCCCCTAAAATTCATATGTTGAAGCCTAATCCCCAGTGCAACTATATTTCCAGGTAGGACCTTTAAAGAAGTAATTAAGGTTAAATGAGGTCATAAATGTGGGGTCCTAATCCAACAGAACTGGTGTCCTTATACAAAGCGGAAGAGACACCAGGGATGGGCACGCACCAAGAAAAGGTCGTGCAAAGACACAGCGAGAAGGTAGCCATCTGCAAGCTACGGAGAGAGGCCTCAGGAGAAACCAAACCTACCAACACCTTGATCTCAGGAATACCAGCCTCCAGAACTGTGAGAAAATTAATTTCTGTTGTTTAAGCCTCCGGGTCTGTGGTATTTTGTTATTGCATCTCCTAGCAAACTAGTATTCAGGATATTTGAACAGAAGAAATATAACAAGTTAACTCAGCCTGTTTTCCAGACTAAAGAAAGAAACTCAGTTTCCTTCTTCTCCAAAGGAAATGTGATTTGATAAGAAGGTGATGTGATCAGGAGGTGGTGGAGGAACTTTTGAATGCTTTCTACCTGCCAGGAGCTACTCTAAATGTCATGTATATATTGAACCATTTGACCCTCATGAGACTAGAGGTAGATGTCATTACCCCCACGTTTAGCTGAGGAAAGAGAGGCTCAGGTGACTAACACCAGTGTGAGATGCAGGACCATGAAATCACTGATCTGTGAGATCCAGAAAGGAGATATAAGACGGAAAGCCAAAAGAGAACAAGAATTCATATCGGAGGCCTTGCTTCTTCTTGACCTTTGGCTCTTCATGTAGGGAGCTCTGTCACTCTAGTGATGTAACCACCTTTCATTATTTGTATTATGTGAGTATACCCATGATGCAATGGGGTTAAAAATGGGCCCCCTAGAAAGCACCATACCCCCCCAAAAAAGAAAGAGATTTCCTGAACACAGTCAATGTAACCCATCTTTCAACCTTAGACACTCAAATCACACCATTTCGTCTGACTTTCTATGTCCTCTGACTCCTAGATCTTGCTTATTCTTTGTGTGTTGATTTAGATTTGATGGTGAATTCTTTCACACCAAAAGACATGCAAAAGTCATAGGTCAACATTTCAGTGTTCATTTTATGTGGTTCTCAATTGTTTTTTCACACCATGCTATTTCCAAAATAAATGCTGCATGACTCTGTTACATTATTTTTCTAATCCATTATCAGTCAGTTCCAATATCAGTCAGTCAGTCTAGTGCTTGATCAAGAGAAAGTTTATCTTTTTTGCACACATAAACCCAAAGTTTAGATCCTAAATTTTTATAACTCAATATTCTAAAAGAGATACCTTCGAGGATCAAACTTTAAAGTAAATTCACAGCCTCTAGCTCTCTGAAAGCAAAAGCAACACACATATGCCAGCCACACAAGGATTAGAAATTTGTGCTGTCACATGCAGTTGAACTGTAGAGTTTAGGTCCATGTTATACCCGTGAAATGAATTTGTTTCCTTTTAGGTTTACCATGGAAGTTTTTCTTTGTTTCCAGTGAACATCCTATTCTTTTTAACTTATCCACAAGTACTGCTTCAGGAAATCCCCACCCCACCCCCGCAAATCAGAGAAAGTGAGGCTGAAAATAACAATCTCGATACTGGATAAATGTGAACACACACAGAACAAACGAAATAACAACAATAAAACACAGATGAGCCAGAAGAATTGTGTAGATTGAAGGGGTGTGTCCAGAGACGGTCATCACTAGGTAGAGGCCTAGAGGCCTCAGAAGAGAGCATCTTAATCCAGAAATGGGGCTTCAGTTCTAAAGGCTCAGAAATTGGATTTTGTGACTATCCTAGGCAGAGATCAGTTTCTCAAAAACAAAAGAACATCATACAAATTCATAAGAGGCTAATGTAACAGCCGGAATGCTGCTCAGTAGATTCTTCCCTGTCGTGAAATCTACAGGGGAAGCCAAATTCTGAGGAAGAGATTGAACACTTCACATGTGCTCTGGCAATCAGAATACGGCTTTTGCATCTTAAAGGCCCTGAAGCTGTTTTCTTAGGTAGGGTCGAATTCACATGGACAAAGTTTCCTCCAATTTCATGTAGTTTTCTCAACAGCAGCTTGAGGAACATTAATATAGCCAAATGATTTTTTCCATCTCTATGTTGGTTAGGGCTCAGAGGTGAGGACACACTATCAAAAAGCACCTTCTAGCCCCGAGCATTCAGAGAGCAGGATGCCATCTAACAGTACTCTCTTTAACAGAGGAAACTTTTCATTTAGACTTTAATAAATTATTGCCTATTTATAATTTGGTTTACCATAATGTGATTCTTTTTTAAAAAATCACTTTAGGCAGTGCGCTCAGCTGTCCTGCATATCTCTCTTTTGCTTCAACAGTGTTTGGAATGAACAGACCCAGGGACCTTCCTTGCTCCAGCCTCTACCACCCTCCAACCTTTTTTCCAGTCACAACCTTTGGAATCAGCCACTCAGCTATCCTCGGCCTCCAGGACCAGCCAACACCATTTTTTGCGCTTAGCTCCTTACTACCAATCAACCATGAGCTCCCAGATTCGTCAGAATTATTCCACCGAGGAGGAGGCCGCCGTCCAAGATGCGGGGCGGGCACTTACCTCTCTCTGGGCTCCTATTTCGACCCCGAGGATGCGGCTCTGCACGGCGTGGGACACTTTCTTCAGGAATTGGCCGAGGAAAAGCGCGAGGGCGCCCAGCGTCTCTTGAAAATGCAAAACCGGTGCTGGAGCCACGCCCTTTTCCAAGATGTGCGGAAGCCTTCTCAAGATAAGTGGGGTGAAACCCAGGACGCTGTGGAAGCCGCCATTCTTAGGGAGAAGAACCTGAACCAGGCACTATCGGATCTGCGCGCCCTGGGTTCCGCCTGCGCAGACTCCCACCCCTACGACTTCCGGGAGAGCTGCTTCCTGTAGGAGCAGGTGAAACTCATCAAGCAGATGGGCGACCACCTGACCAACCGCCGCAGGCTGGCTGCTCCGCAGGCTGGGCTGGGCGATTATCTCTTTGAAAGGCTCACCCTCGAGCATGAACAGGAGTCTCCGAAGTCCAGCGGCCTCTGAGGAGCCCCTCTGGCGTCAGAGCTTTTCCTGAAGCCCCACTCTGCAGCCACTGGGCAGCTTTTTAACCGCCCTTGACCCCTCTCCCAAGCCTTGGGACAAATGGAAATAAAGCTTTTTGCAGCAAAAAAAAAAAAAAAAAAAAAATCACAAGTTCTGTCTCTTCTAGAGAACATACTAATCACCAACCATCCCCCCAACAACAAAAAAAAATTACGCACATACCAAACAGTAGTATAGAATGCCTTTTAAAAATCCACTAA
Organism: Grampus griseus; assembly: GCF_964374135.1. Lineage (NCBI taxonomy): Eukaryota > Metazoa > Chordata > Mammalia > Artiodactyla > Delphinidae > Grampus > Grampus griseus. The sequence continues at coordinate 38,973,446 of NC_139000.1, read as the reverse complement.
TGTTCTTAAGAGAATTAAAGATTTAGCCCACTGTGGACAAGCCCTATTTTATATTTTTTTCATTTTACACATCACAGTGTGTCAAAAACTAAAAGTGAAAAAACACTATTGAAGAATGCAACACTGTGTATCCTGCTTTGTACACTGATTTCTCCCCCAGTTTCAAAAGATCAAGATATATCAAGCATTAGAACAAGATCCTCATAGGTGAGAATATTATTGAAGATATAGCATTACAGAGCAGAGAGAATAAAGAGGTAGAACCAGAGGTGCCTGCCCTCAAATTCAGGGTCCCTTTTACAAGCTGTTCCATTGTCACATCTTTAAAACGGGATTGATGATATCAAAAGTGTAAGGTCATTTTTAGAGTTAAAAAAGTTAATGTAATGTGCTTGGCATAGGCAGATACTCAGTAAACAGTAGGTATCACAGCTGTCATTTTAGAGGTACTTCATTTTTTGAGCATTTCCTTTCCCTTCTCCAAAACAACCCTATATCCCTTCACTTAAATGAAGTTTAACAAAATATCTTCCTAACCCACAGCATCTACAGATAGCTTAGGGGAGTGTCTATATTCTCAACTTTTCCAGAAGGACACTAGTGTCTTTTGCATGGAAACAGGGTGGGTTTTAATGAGAGAACTGGAGAGAAACCAGACTTCGCCTTGACCAGGACATGGAGGTAAAGACTAAAAAGTGCACTTTTTTTTTTTTTTTTGGCCGTACGCGGGCCTCTCACTGTTGCGGCCTCTCCTTTTGCGGAGCACAGGCTCCGGACACGCAGGCTCAGTGGCCATGGCTCACAGGCCCAGCTGCTCCGCGGCATGTGGGATCTTCGCGGACCGGGGCACGAACCCGTGTCCCCTGCATCGGCAGGCGGACTCTCAACCACTGCGCCACCAGGGAAGCCCTAAAAAGTGCATTCTTTAAGTGGAATTATCACAAAGTTCAGAGGTTGGTTTAGCTCCACTTCCTAATTCTATTTGTATTTGTTCTGTGGTGGCTTTCAAACTTTTAATATGTGTTTTCAGCAAATGCTCTTTTTAATCAAAATCTCAGAGGTAACATATAGCTTGGTGACTGTAGTTGATAATGCTGCATTGTACATTTGAAAGTTGCTAAGAGACTAGATCTTAAAAGTTCTCATCACAAGAAAACAATTATTTGTAACTTTCTGTGGTGATGGACTAACTAGACTTAATGTGGTGATCATTTCACAATATATACATGTATCAAATCATTGTGTGGTACACCTGAAACTAATATAATGTTATATGTAAATTGTATCTCCATAAAAAAGTCTTGATGCCACCAAAAAGAAGAGGACCTTAGTATGGCTTTAACTCAAACAGCCTCTCCCCTCACTGTATTACTGAAGGCTTGAAGGGCATGGGCAGGGGAAAGGGGAAGGAGAGGAAACAGCCAACACTAATTTGCATGTAACAACATACTTTCCTCTTTTATTTGCCTCCTACTTTTTCCTTTTTGCTTCTTACTGAAGTAAATATACCAGTAGGCCTTTCAGCAGAAAGAATAATCAATGAATAATAAACTCTATAAACAATAAATGGAACAATAAACTTTCAGTCTTTGTATATCTACATTTTACACTCTTTCCTGACCAATATTTTAGCTGGGAATGGAATCCCAGCTTGCTTCCCCACAGGACTTTGCAAAAATTATTTAATTGATATCTGGCATCTACTTTTTGCTGTGAGAAGCCTGTCATCAGTAAAATTTTCTACCTAGGAAAGAATAAGACCCTCACTTTTTTTTCTGGTAGGTTTTAGATTTTCTAGGTATGGATTTGTTTTTCAAATCTTGCTTGCAAGTTAGTGTTGCTTGCTATATTTGAGGAATCATGTCTTTCTTCAATTCTGAAAAAAAAAATTGTGGCCATAATCTCTTAGAATATTAACCCTGCCCCATTCCCTTTAATCTCTCTTAGAACTCTTATTAGATAAATGTTGGAGCTTTTAATTCTTTCCTCCATGCCTCTTAATTTCTCTTCTATTTTCCCATCTCTTTATCTCTCTGAACTGCATTCTGGGTGATTCTGTTAGAGTTTGACAATTCAGAAAAGTCTTTTCTTGAGAGATCTAATTACTGATTAACCTATTGAGTTTTACTTTATGCTGAATATAAGCATTATACAAAAAAACTATAGTTTTAACCTAATTCCCTGACTATACCAAAGAGATGAAAATGCATATTCTTATGCAAATGTTCTTTTTGTGGTAGATGTTTCTGGAGATGTTCCTGATTCATATTCTGTATAAATAGAATCTTGCCATTTCAATCCTATCATAGTGACATATTGGACACTTGTGATAAAATGAAGCCAGGAAACATTTCTAATATACACTGAGACATATATTTTTCCAGTTAATTATCTATCCCATTTTAAAGCATGCTTATTTTTAAAGTGTCAAAATGTACTAATCCATACTGCAATTGTTTGGAAAACTTCATGAACAAGTACATTTCAGCAAGAAAAGACATTTGATGCCAGCCAAATTCTCTTTTTTTCTGTCACTATAAATGGCTTTCCTATTTTCAACAGTTTTTCAAAATCGAAGTCATATCTAAGCTGACAACTTCTTTGGCAAGTCTCAGCTAGATGTAATTTGAAACAGTCAAGGAAGCAAAGCCTAAACAATAAGGTTTTTAATGGGAACGATGACAGATCCTTAACTACTGTCATACTGTGTCTGACACCAGAAGACTTGAGAGGAAATTTGTTAAATAAATACTTGCAGTTAAAGGAATACACCTGCATTTAGAGTATGTGTTCTGTGTCATAAAAATATGTAAGATCTGAGAATTCAGTGATGTTAAACACTTAACAAAAACATACCTGAAAAATACCCCTAAGGAATTTTTCTCTTTCACCTTCAGAATATTCTTTATCTATAGTCTGCATCCAAAGGTCATTAAAAGGTCACAAGGGATAAAAGAAAAATCAAAGCACTCCTCCTTTTAGCCTCAGCTTAGTTCTATACAAAACAACGTTGTTTACTTACTAAGTGAGAAGAAAATTCTAATGTGACCTTTTAACCGCTATTGCTTACACACAAATATACACACATGGTTTGCTTTTACTAGAATGAGACTTTTTTACTATTAACACTATTGGTATTCATGTATTATGTATTCAGTATACATGAATATTATGTTTTAGAAACACTACAGATTGGGGGCTTCCCTAAGAAAACTAAACTAAATCACCAGGAAAGCTGAAATGAGGCTATACTTGACAGTTGGTTTAATTTATAACAATTTTCGCTACTTAAGTTGCCTAAGCTTAGTTTCAGATAAAAATTACTATCTTTGTTTAGGCTTTTTATGTCTCAACAGGTAAAATACCAATTCTGATGTGTAAAACTCCTTAATTTAAATGAAAATTACTAGGCAACAGGAAGAAAAATTAAGTCTGTGTTTTAGGATACAGCTAAACCCTCCAAACCCAATGAATGTTTGCACAGCTATCATAGAGAAGAGGAAACTAGCAGGTGATTCTGGGAAACTGTGGCTTGATTATACCTCTCTTCTCCCCCACTACCAACATCAATCTATCTTCCTTTCCTGCGATGAATAGCTGCTCAGCCCTACAAGCTAGCAGGACCAGATAAACTCTTGGGTTCTGTGCAAGTCCTACAGGAGAGAAACCTGCAAGATTGTCTCTGCCTTACATTGGTTAAGCACTTGAGACTAGAACTGAGGGTGAGTGTCATAAAGTGGTAGATTCCAGGGAGACCACAGAAATGCAGAGACCTGTGTATTCCCAGGCAAGGTCAAGATCAACCCTAGAAAAGGGCCTGACACCCTGATACCGAAAAGGCCAAGAAGGAGCACATGATGGACCCAGTCCTTCCTTTCTTTGATCCTGGCAAAACACCAGGAAACTAAGAAATTAAAAATAGAATTACTGGGCAGAAGCAATAAGAACTACAACCCTGCAGCCTGTGGAACAAAAACCACATTCACAGAAAGACAGACAAGATGAAAAGGCAGAGAGCTATGTACCAGAAGAAGGGAGAAGATAAAACCCCAGAAAAACAACTAAATGAACTGGAGACAGGCAACATTCCAGAAAAAGAATTCAGAATAATGATAGTGAAGATGATCCAGGACCTCGGAAAAAGAATGGAGGCAAAGATCAAGAAGATGCATGAAATGTTTACCAAAGACCTAGAAGAATTAAAGAACAAACAAACAGAGATGAGCAATACAATAACTGAAATGAAAAATACACCAGAAGGAATCAATAGCAGAATAACTGAGGCAGAATAATAGATAAGTGACATGGTGGAATTCACTGCTGCTGAACAGAATAAAGAAAAAAGAATGAAAATAAATGAAGACACCCTAAGATACCTCTGGGACAACATTAAACGCAACAACATTTGCATTATAGGGGTCCCAGAAGGAGAAGAGAGAAAGGACCAGAGAAACTATTTGAACAGATTATAGTCGAAAACTTCCCTAACGTGGGAAAGGAAATAGCCACCCATGTCCAGGAAGCACAGCGAGTCCCATACAGGATAAACCCAAGGAGAAACACATCGAGACACATAATAATCAAATTGGCAAAAATTAAAGACAAAGAAAAATTATTGAAAGCAGCAAAGGAAAAATGACAAATAACATACAAGGGAACTCCCATAAGGTTCAAAGCTGATTGCTCAGCAGAAACTCTACAAGCCAGAAGGGAGTGGCATGAAATACTTAAGGTGATGAAAGGAAAGAACCTACAACCAAGATTACTCAACCCGGCAAGGATCTCACTCAGATTCGATGGAGAAATCAAAAGATTTACAGACAAGCAAAAGCTAAGAGAATTCAGCACCACCAAACCAGCTCCACAACAAATGCTAAAGGAATTTCTCTAAGTAGGAAACAAAAGAGAAGGAAAGAACCTACAAAAAGAAACCCAAAACAATTAAGAAAATGGTCATAGGAACATACATATCAACAATTACCTTAAACGTGAATGGATTAAATGCTCCAACCAAAAGACACAGACTGGCTGAATGGATACAAAAAAAAAGACCCATATATATGTGGTCTACAAGAGACCCACTTCATACCTAGGGATACATACAGACTGAAAGTGAGGGGATGGAAAAAGATATCCATTGCAAATAGAAATCAAAAGAAAGCTGGAGTAGCAATACTGATATCAGATAAAACAGACTTTAACATAAAGAATGTTACAAGAGACAAGGAAGGAGACTACATAATGATCAACGGATTAACCCAAAAAGAAGACATAACAATTATAAATATATATGCACCCAACATAGGAGCACCTCAATACATAAGGCAACTGCTAACAGCTATAAAAGACGAAATCGACAGTAACACAATAATAATGGGGGACTTTTAACACCTCGCTTACACCAATGGACAGATCATCCAAAATGAAAAAAATAAGGAAACAGAAGCTTTAAATGACACAATAGACCAGACAGATTTAATCGATATTTATCGGACATTCCATCCAAAAACAGCAGATTACACTTTCTTCTCAAGTGCGCACGGAACATTCTCCAGGATAGATCACATCTTGGGTCACAAATCAAGCATCTTTTCTGACCACAACGCTATGAGTTAGAAATGAATTACAGGGAAAAAAACGTAAAAAACACAAACACATGGAGGCTAAACAATACGTTACTAAATAACTAAGAGATCACTGAAGAAATCAAACAGGAAATCAAAAAATACCTGAAGACAAATGACAATGAGAACACAACAATCCAAAACCTATGGGATGCAGCAAAAGCAATTCTAAGGAGGAAGTTTATAGATACACAAGCCTGCCTCAAGAAACAAGAAAAATTTCAAATTAACAATCTAACCTTACACCTAAAGGAACTAGAGAAAGAAGAAAAACAAACAAAACCCAAAGTTAGCAAAAGGAAAGAAATCATAAAGATCACAGCAGAAACAAATGAAATAGAAACAAAGAAAACAATAGCAAAGATCAATAAAACTAAAAGCTGGTTCTTTGAGAAGATAAACAAAATTGCTAAACCATTAGCCAGTCTTACCAAGAAAAAGAGGGAGAGGAGTCAAATCAATAAAATTAGAAATGAAAAAGGAGAAGTTACAACAGACACCGCACAAATACAAAGCATCCTAAGAGACTACTCCAAGCAACTGTATGCCAATGAAATGGACAACTTGGAAGAAATGGACAAATTCTTAGAAAGGTATAAGCTTCCAAGACTGAACCAGGAAGAAATAGAAAATATGAACAGACCAATCACAAGTAATGAAATTGAAACTGTGACTTAAAATCTTTGAACAAACAAAAGTCCAGGACCGGATGGCTTCACAGGTGAATTCTATCAAACATTTAGAGAAGAGCTAACACCCATCCTTCTCAAACTTTTCCAAAAAATTACAGAGGAAGGAACACTCCCAAACTCATTCTATGAGGCCACCATCACCCTGATAACAAAACCAGACAAAGATACTACAAAAAAAGAAAATTACAGACAAATATCACTGATGAATATAGATGAAAAAATCCTCAACAAAATACTAGCAAAACCGAATCCAACAACACATTAAAAGGATCATACACCATGATCAAGTGAGATTTACCCCAGGGATGCAAGGATTCTTCAATATACGCAAATCAATCAATGTGATGCACCTTATTAACAAATTGAAGAAGAAAAACCATATGATCATCTCAACAGATGCAGAAAAAGCTTTTGACAAAATTCAACACCCATTTATGAGAAAAACTCTCCAGAAAGTGGGGACCTACCTCAACATAATAAAGGCCATATATGACAAACCCACAGCAAACATCATTCTCAATGGTGAAAAACTGAAAGCATTTCCTCTAAGATCAGGAACAAGACAAGGATGTCTACTCTCACCACTATTATTCAACATAGCTTTGGAAGTACTAGCCACGGCAATCAGAGAAGAAAAATAAATAAAAAGAATACAAATTGGAAAATAAGAAGTAAAACTGTCACTATTTGCAGATGACATGATATTATACCACAGAGAATCCTAAAGATGCCACCAGAAAACTACAAGAGCTAATCAATGAATTTGGTAAAGTTGCAGGATACAAAATTAATGCACAGAAATCTCTTGCATTTCTATATACTAATGATGAAAACTATGAAAGAGAAATTTAGGAAACACTCCCATTTATCGTTGCAACAAAAAGAATAAAATACCTAGGAATAAACCTACCTAGGGAGACAAAAGACCTGTATGCAGAAAACTATAAGACACTGATGAAATAAATTAAAGATGATACCAACAGATGGAGAGATATACCATGTTCTTGGATTAGAAGAATCAATATTGTGAAAATGACTATACTACCCAAAGCAATCTACAGATTCAATGCAATCCCTATCGAATTACCAATTGCATTTTTTATGGAACTAGAACAAAAAATCTTTAAATTTGTATGGAGACACAAAAGACCCCAAATAGCCAAAGCAGTCCTGAGGTAAAAAGACGGAGCTGGAGGAATCAGACTCGCTGACTTCAGACTATACTACAAAGCTACAGTAATCATGACAATATGGTACTGGCACAAAAACAGAAATATAGATCAATGGAACAAGATAGGAAGCCCAGGGATAAACCCACACTCCTATGGTCAACTAATCTATGACAAAGGAGGCAAGGATATACAATGGAGAAAAGACATTCTCTTCAATAAGTGGTGCTGGGATAACTGGACAGCTACATGTAAAAGAATGAAATTAGAACACTCCCTAACACCATGCACAAAAATAAACTCAAAATGGATTCGAGACCTAAATGTAAGACCAGACACCATAAAACTCTTAGAGGAACACACAGGCAGAACAATCTATGACATAAATCACAGCACAATCTTTTTTGATCCACCTCCTAGAGTAATGGAAATAAAAACCAAAATAAACAAATGGGACCTAATGAAACTTCAAAGCTTTTGCACAGAAAAGGAAACCATAAACAGGACAAAAAGACAAACCTTAGAATGGGAGAAAATATTTGCAAATGAATCAACGGACAAAGGATTAAACTCCAAAATATATAAACAGCTCATGCCACTCAATATTAAAGAAACAAAAAACCCAATCCAAAAATTTAAATTTAGGGCAGAAGACCTAAATAGACATTTCTCCAAAGAAGACATACAGATGGCCAAGAAGCACATGAAAAGTTGTTCAACATCACTAATTATTAGAGAAATGCAAATCAAAACTACAATGAGGTATCACCTCACACCAGTTAGAATGGGCATCATCAGAAAATCTACAAACAACAAATGCTGGAGAGGGTGTGGAGAAAAGGGAACCCTCTTGCACTGTTGGTGGGAATGTAAACTGACACAGCCAAAATGGAGAACACTATGGAGGTTCCTTTAGAAACTAAAAATAGAATTATCATATGACACAGCAATCCCACTACTGGGCATATACCCAGAGAAAACCATAATTCAAAAAGACACATGGGGCTTCCCTGGTGGCGCATTGGTTAAGAATCCACCTGCCGATGCAGGGGACACAGGTTTGAGCCCTGGTCTGGGAAGATCCCACATGCCGCACAGCAACTAAACCTGTGCGCCACAACTACTGAGCCTGTGCTCTACAGCCGCGAGCCACAAGTACTGAAGCCCGCGCCTAGAGCCGTGCTTTGCAACGAGAAGCCACCGCAATGAGAAGCCCGCACACCGCAACAAAGAGTAGCCCCTGCTCGCGGCAACTGGAGAAAGCCCGCGTGCAGCGACAAAGACCCAACACAGCAAATAAATAAATAAAAATTAAAATAAATAAATTTATAAAAATAAAAAGATACATGCACCCCAATGTTCACTGCAGCACTATTTACAATAGCCAGGTCATGGAAGCAACCTAAATGCCCATCGACAGACGAATGGCTAAAGAAGACGTGGTACATATATACAATGGAATATTACTCAGCCATAAAAAGGAACGAAATTGCGTCATTTGTTGAGACGTGGATGCATCTAGAGACTGTCATACAGAGTGAAGTAAGTCAGAAAGAGAAAAACAAATATCGTATATTAACGCATGCACGTGGGAACTAGAAAAATGGTACAGATGAACCGGTTTGCAGGGCAGAAATTGAGACACAGATGTAGAGAACAAACGTATGGACACCAAGGGGGGGAAGTTGCGGGGGTTTGGCGTGGTGGTGTGATGAATTGGGTGACTGTGAGTGACATGTATACACTGATGTGTATAAAACTGATGACTAATAAGAACCTGCTATATAAAAAAATATATAAAATTAAATTAAAAAAATTTTTTTAAAGAATTCCCATATGTAATTCTATATGTAATATACATTACATATAGAATTACAAATCCACATATGTAGATTAAATATGTAATACAATATGTAATAGGTTACCAACAATCCCACTTCCTGGGTATATATCCAAAGGAAATAAAATCACTACCTATATTCCCATGTTCATTGAAGAATTTTTCATAATAACCAAGACATGCAAACAATCTACGTGTCTCTCAACAGATGAATGGATAAATAAAATGTGATATATAGGGGCTTCCCTGGTGGCGCAGTGGTTAAGAATCCTCCTGCCAATGCAGGGGACACAGGTTCAAGCCCTGGTTTGGGAAGATCCCACATGTCACAGAGCAACTAAGCCCATGCACCACAACTACTGAGCCTGCGCTCTAGAGCCCACAAGCTATAACTACTGAACTCCACGTGCCACAACTACTGAAGTCCGTGCACCTAGAGCCCATGCTCTGCAACGAGAAAAGCCACCACAATAAGAAGCCTATTGCACCGCAACGAAGAGTAGCCCCCGCTTGCCACAAGCAGAGAAAGCCTGTGCGCAGCAACAAAGACCCAATGCAGCCAAAAATAAAATAAATAAAAATAAATTTTTTTTAAATGATATATATATATATATATTACAGCACACACACACACACACACACACACACACACACACACACTAGAATGTTATTCAGTCTTAAAAGAGAAGAAAATCTTGCTATTTGCAAAAGCATGGATGGACTAGGAGGGCCTTACACTAAGCAAAATAAGCAAGATAGACAGAAATTACATGTTGTCACTTATATGGGGAATCTAAAAAAAAAAATTCGAACTCATAGAAAATGGTGGTTGCCAGAGACTGAGCTAGGCATGAGGGAAATGGGGAAAGGTTGGTAAAAGGGTACAAAGTTTCAGTTATAAGAGGAATAAGGTCAGAGAATCGAATGTATAACATGGTGACCATAGTTGATAATACTGTATTGTATCACTGAAATTTGCTAGGACAGTAAAACTTAAGTTTTCTCACCAAAAAAAAAAAAGGAAATATGTGAGGAAATGGATATGTTAATTAACTTGATGGAGGGAGGGAATCCCTTTACAATGTATACATTTATCAAATCAAGATGTTGTATACTTTAAATATATTACAATTTTATTTGTCAATTATACCCCATAAAGCTTGAAAAAAAGAGTGAACTAAATATCAAATAAATGTAAATAAAGAAAAATCAGGGGTAAGATATTAATATCTGAGATGTTAAAATATGATACAGTAAAGAAGACAAATAAGCATATTAGTTGAGGTATTTTAAGAATGTGACCTATCTAATAGAAAAAATTACAAAGGATAAAAATCAATAAACTGAATGTATTGGGTATATATGTGTGACATACATGTGATATATATGTAATAATTTTTATAGAGAGAAAACCTTATGTTCCTCAAATATTGAGTGTTTGTTTTCTCATATCTCCATGAAATATTTTTTAAAATTAATCTGAACTTGTTAAAAGATTAATGAATTTTTAATGTCATATTTGTACAGAACATATTCTTTGTTCACCAATACAATTAGAAACAAATAATATTAAATGATTGAAAAAGCTTTCCATATCTGAAAATTTATAACACACTTCTTAATAAACCTTGGAATGAAAACAAAATCAAGAGGGAAATTTCAAACTATCTGGAAAACAATGCAAGAGAAAACAGCCCATAAAAACACCGATGAGAGAAAACAAAAGCACTACTCAGAAGAAAACATTGACTCAAAAGCCTCCATTACCAGAAAATAAGAATAAAAAGGAACTTGGTACTCATCTTGAAACACTAAAAAAATAAAGAAAGAAAGAAAGAAGCAAGAAACAAAAAAGCAAGGAAGTTATACAAGTCTAATTAAGGAAAAAGAAAAATACTGTAATTATTATAAATAAATTCAAAAACTGATTCTTAGAAGGAATTTATAAATTAAATAAGTCCTTCATGAGTCTACATAAGGGAGAATAGAGAAAAGAAAAAAACAAGCTTACAAATGGAAAAGGAAACATAATCACAGATAGAGAAGAGATTGAAAGAATTATAAGACAATACTGCAGACAACTATATGGTAACAAATTTGAAAATCTAGAGGAAATGAAAACAACTGGCAAAAAATGACCCAAAATGATGTGAAAACTTCAATAAGCTAGATAGCCGTATAATAGATTTAAAAGGTGATTAATAACTCATCATTGAAAAACAGCACCACGAACACATATGTTTACAGCTCAGTTTTATTTAGCTTTTAAAAAGGTGTTCTTAAACCCTAGCAACAAACCTTAACAATTTTTTAAAAATTTTTTAAATTAATTTTTATTGGAGTATAGTTGATTTACAATGTTTTGTTAGTTTCTGCTGTGCAACGAAGTGAATCACTTATACAGATACATATATCCACTCTTTTTTTTAGATTCTTTTCCCATATAGGTCATTACAAAGTATTGAGTAGAGTTCCCTGTGCTATACAGTAGTTTTTTTATCAGTTATCTATTTTATATATAGTAGTGTGTATATGTCAATCCCAATCTCCCAATTTATCCCTTACCCAACCTTTCCCCCTTGGTAACCATAACAAACCTTAAAAAATTTTAAAGAATGGAAATCATACAAAATATGTCTCTGAAAATAATGAATTAAACTAGAAATCAACAGAAACATTTTTTTAAATCTCCAAACACATGGAAATTAAACAACACACTTCTAAAAGCCTATGAGGAAGTCTCAATGTAAATTAGAAAATATCTTGAATGAAATGAAAATGAAAATACAACACATCCCAAATTAATGAGATATTACTAAAGCAGTGTTTAGTGAGAAATTTATAGCAATAAATTTTCATATTGGAAAAACTGATCTCTAATCAATAATCTAAACTTTCACCTTAAGCTAGAAAAAAGAGAGAGAGAGCAAAAGAAATCCTAAGCAAGTAGAGGAATGAAATTATAATAAAGGTAAGAGCAAAAATCAATAAAATTGAGAACAGAGAAGCAATAGAGAAATTTAATGAAACCAAAATTACTTCCTTGAAAACATTATTAAAAGGGATAAACCTCCAGAGTAAGACTGACAAAAAATAAATTTTTTAAAAACACAGATCACCAATATCAGAAATGGAAAAGGGGACATCACTATAGACTCTGCAGACATTAACAGAATAATAAGGGAATACTACAAATAATACCAGACACATACATTTGACAACAACAAATAAAATGGACCACTTTCTCAAAAGCCACAAATTACCAAAATTTGCACAAGAAGAAATATATAATCAGAATAGTTCTTGTATTAGTTGACTAGGGCTGCCATAAGTAAGGACTACAAATTGAGTGACAAACAGTAGAAATTTATTGTCTCAGTTCTGGAGGCTACAAGTGCAAGATCAACGTGTCAATAGAGTTGGTTCTTTCTGAGGGTTCTGAGAGAGAATCTGTTACATGTGCTCTCCTAGCTCCTGGTGGTTAGCTGGCAATCTCTGGCATTCCTTGGCTTGTAGAAGCATCACCCTATCTCTGCATTCATCTTCACATTATGTTCTCCCTGTGTGCACGTGTGTTCAAATTTCCTTTTTGTTACAAGGACACCAGTCATATTGGATTAGAGGCCCATTCTACTCCCCTATGACCTCATCTTAACTAATTACTTCTTAACTAATTGCACTCTGCTTCTAAACAGGTTTACATTCTGAGGTACTGAGGGATAGGACCTCAATGCATGAATTTTGGAGAAGATACAATTCAACCTGTAACAGTTCTGTAACTATTGGGCTGGCCAAAAGGTTAGTTCGTTTTTTTCCATCAGATGGCTCTAGTAGCACTTAGTTGTGTTTAACGTCATTCGAAACAATTTTGTTAGATTGTATGTGAAAGCTTTCATATCAGTGTGCATTTAAAAAAAAGACTTATCAAAACTGGTGAATTTTTGCGTAGCCATTTTAATATTAAATATGAAAAAAACATTTTGGCATATGATTTATTATTTCAAGAAAGGTAAAATCCCAATGGAACACACACAAAAAAAGATTTGTGCAGTGTATGGAGAAGGTGCTCTGACTGATGGAACATGTCAAAAGTGGTCTGTGAAGTTTCGTGCTGGAAATTTCTCGCTGGACGATGCTCCACGGTCAGGTAGATTGGTTGAAGTTGATAGCGATCGAATTGAGACATTCATTGAGAACGATCAATGTTATACCACGTGGGAGATAGCTGACATACTCAAAATATCCAAATCAAGCACTGAAAATCATTTGCACCAGCTTGGTTACGTTCATCACTTTGATGTTTGGGTTCCACATACGTTAAGCAGAAAAAACCTTCTTGATCATATTTCAGCATGCGATTCTCTACTTAAACATAATGAAAACATTCCGTTTGTAAAACAAATTGTGACTGGTGATGAAAAGTGGATACTGTGCAATAATGTGGAACAGAAGAGATTGTGAGGCAAGCGAAATGAACCACCACCAACCACACCAAAGGCCGGTTTTCAGCCAAAGAAGGTGATGTTGTGTATATGGTGGGATTGGAAAGCAGTCCTCTATTATGAGCTCCTTCCGGAAAACCAAATGATTAATTCCAACAAGTACTGCTCCCAGTTAGACCAACTGACAGTAGCATTCGACAAAAAGCGTCCAGAATTAGTCAACAGAAAACGCATAATCTTCCCTCAGGATAACGCAAGACCGCATGTTTCTCTGACGAGGGGCAAAAACTGTTACACCTTCCCTGGGAAGTTCTGACCATATTCACCAGACGTTGCACCTTCGGATTTCTATTTATTCAGGTCTTTACAAAATTCTCTTAATGGAAAAAATTTCCATTCCCTGGAAGGCTGTAAAAGGCACCTTGAACAGTTCTTTGCTCAAAAACATTAAAAGTTTTGGGAAGATGGAATTATGAAGTTGCCTGAAAAATGGCAGAAGGTAGTGGAACAAAAGGGTGAATACGTTGTTCAATAAAGTTCTTGGTGAAAATGAAAAATGCGTCTTTTATTTTTACTTAAAAAACTGAAGACACTTTTTGGCCAACCCAATATTAAAGAAACTGAATTAGTAGTTTAAACCTTCTGGAAAAAGAAGTCCCTACTAACAGATGGTTTCACTGGTGAATTCTGTCAAACATTCAAGGAGAATAATAGTACCAATTCTGCATAACCTCTTCCAGAAACACTTCCCATCTATGTTATGAGATGAGCATTACCCTGATTCCAAAGCCAGACAAAAAAGTACAAAAAAGAAACTACAGATCAACAGATCAATATCTATCCTGAACTTAAGATACAAAACTGCTCAGCAAAGTGTGAGCAAATTCAGTGTGTCAATATACATTAAAAATGTTACAATGACCAAGTGAGATTTATCCCAGAAATGCTATTTATCCCAAAAAACTAGTTCACTATTTGAACATCAATCAATGTATTCCATTATATTTATAGCCTGAAGAAAAAAAACACATGATCATATCAGTTGATACAGAAAATACTATTTGACGAAATCTAACATCCATTCATATTCATGATTAAAAATAAAAACTCTCAGTAAACTACGAATAAAAGGAAAATTCCTAAAAGTGACAGTGAACATTTACCAAAAAAAAAACCATAGCTAACATCATATTTAATTATGAAAGGCTGAATGATTTCCCATAGATTGGGAACAAGGCAAGGATATCCATTCTCACCACTCCTGTTTAACATCATACTAGAGACCTAGCCAATTCAATAAGACACCAAAAAGAATAAAAGCCATACACATTGAAAAGAAAAAAATTAAATGTCCTTAGTCCCAGGTCTCACAGTTGTCTATATGGAAAATCCCAAGGAATCTACAACTAAAACTCTGAGAACTAACAATTGAGCTTAGCAAGACTGCAGGATACAAGGTCAACAAATACACCAGACAAAACAAAATGAAACTAGCAAACAAAAAATTAATGTTCTATACTATATATTAGCAATGGACCATTGGAAACAAAATTTTTAAATACCATTTATAATAGCTATAAAAATGAAGTATATAAATATAAAAAATATATGCATGGATTTTGTATGATGAAACTGAAAAAATCCTGGTAAAAGAAATGAAAGAAGACCTAAATACATGTAAATACATACTACATTCATGGATTGGAAGGCTCAATATAGTAAAGATTTCCATTCTCCCCAAACTCATCTACAGATTCAATACAATTCCAAAAAAATCTCAGCCAGTATTTTTGTAGATATAGGTAACTGATTCTAAGTTTTATATAGAAAGGCAAAGGAACTAGAAGAGTCAAATATTTTTGCAAATTAACAAAGTTAGAAGAATCACACGCTCAATTTAAGAAATGCTGTAAAACTACATTAATCAAAACACTGTATACTCACAAAGGGATAGACACATGGATCAATGGACTAGAATATAGAGTGTACCAACAGACCCGGACAAGCATGGCCAACTGATTTTTGACCAACATGCAAACCTAATAGAATTAAGAAAAGATAGTCTTTTCATCAAATGATATTGGAACAACTGGACATCTATATGCAATAGAGTAAACCTCAACCTAATATAAAATTTAATTATACTTCATACAAAATATACTCAAAATGGGTCATAGATCCATTAGATCACGGATCTCAATGTAAGACAAAACTATACGATTTTTGGAATAAAACAGAAAAATCTTCATGATCTGGAGTTAAGAAAAGCATTCACGAATATGACACCAAAAGCACAGTCCACAAAATGAAAAGCTGACAAATCAGATTTCATCAAAATTAAAACTTTTGGAGGGGGAGCTTCAAGATGGCAGAAGAGTAACACGTGGAGATCACCTTCCTCCTCACAAATACATCAGAAATACATCTGCATGTGAACAACTCCTACGGAACACCTACTGAACGCTGGCAGAAGACCTCAGACCTCCCAAAAGACAAGAAACTCCCCACGTACCTGGATAGGGCAAAAGAAAAAAGAAAAAACAGAGACAAAAGAATAGGGATGGAACCTGCACCAGTGGGAGGGAGCTGTGAAGCAGGAAAAGTTTCCACACACTAGGAAGCCCCTTCACGGGCGGAGCCTGCAGGTGGCGGAGGGGGGAAGCTTCGGAGCCACGGAGGAGAGCACAGCAACAGGGGTGTGGAGGGCAAAGCAGAGAGATTCCCGCACAGAGGATCACTGCCGACCAGCACTCACCAACCCAAGAGGCTTGTCTGCTCACCCGCAGGGGCGGGCGGGGGCTGGAAGCTGAGGCTCGGGCTTCAGAGGTCAGATCCCAGGGAAAAGACTGGGGTTGGCTGCGTGAACACAGCCTGAAGGGGCTAGTGCACCACAGACAGCCGGGAGGGAGTGCGGGAAAAAGTCTAGAGCTGCTGAAGAGGCAAGAGACTTTTCTCGCCTCTTTGTTTCCTGGTGCATGAGGAGAGGGGATTAAGAGAGCCACTTAAAGGAGATCCAGAGATGGGACCGAGCCGCAGCTATCAGCGCAGACCGCAGGGACAGGCATGAGACGCTAAGCCTGCAGCTGCAGCCACCAAGAAGCCTGTGTGTGAGCACAGGTCACTCTCCACACCTCCCCTCCCCAGAGCCTGTGCAGCCCGCCACTGCCAGTGTCCCGTGATCCAGGGACAACTTCCCCGGGAGAACGCATGGCGTGCCTCACAGGCTGCTGCAATGTCATGCCGGCCTCTGCCACCACAGGCTCACCCCGGATCCGTACCCCTCCCTCCCCCGGCCTAAGGGAGCCACAGCCCCCGAATCAGCTGCTCCTTTAACTCCGTCCTGTCTGAGCAAAGAACAGACGCCCATAGGTGACCTACAGGCAGGACCAAATCCAAAGCTGAAACCCAGAAGCTGTGCAAAGAAAGAAGAGAAAGGGAAATCTCTCCCAGCAGCCTCAGGAGCAGCGGATTAAATCTCCAAAATCAACTTGATGTACACTGAATCTGTGGAATACCTGAATAGGCAATGAATCATGCCAAATTAAGGAGGTGGACTTTGGGAGCAAGGATATTTTTTTTTCCTTTTTCTCTTTTTGTGAGTGTGTATGCGTATGCTTCTGTGTGTGATTTTGTCTGTATAGCTTTGCTTTTACCATTTGTCCTAGGGTTCTGTCTGTCTGTTTTTTTTTTCTTTTGCAGCTTTTTTTCGCACAGTTTTTAGTGCTTGTTATAATTGGTGGATTTGTTTTTGGGTTTGGTTGCTCTTCTCTTTCTTTCTCTATTTTTTGAATACTTAAAAACATCTTTTAATAGTTATTTTTTATTTTAATAACTATTTTATTTTATCTTCTTTCCTTCTTTCTTTCTTTTCTCCCTTTTACTCTGACCATGTGGATGACAGGCTCTAGGTGCTCCAGCCAGGTGTCAGGGCTGTGCCTCTGAGGTGGGAGAGCGAAGTTCAGGACATTGGTCCACAGGAGACCTCCCAGCTCCACGTAATATCAAACGGTAAAAATCTCCCAGAGATTTCCATCTCAATGCCAAAACCCATCTCCACTCAACGACCAGCAAGCTCCAGTGCTGGACACCCTATGCCAAACAACTAGGAAGACAGGAACACAACCCCACCATTAGCAGACAGGCTGCCTAAAATCATAATAAGGCCACAAACACGCCAAAACACACCACCAGACGTGGACCTGCCCACCACTAACACAAGATCCAGGTTCATCCACCAGAACACAGGCACTAGTCCATTCCACTACGAAGCCTACAAAACCCACAGAACGAACCTTAGCCACTGGGGGCAGACACCAAAAACAACGGGAACTACAAACCTGCAGCCTGCAAAAAGGAGACCACAAACACAGTAAGTTAAGCAAAATGAGAAGACAGAGAAACACACAGCAGATGAAGGAGCAAGGTAAAAACCCACCAGGCCTAAAAAATGAAGAGGAAACAGGCAGTCTGCCTGAAAAAGAATTCAGAATAATGATACTAAAGATGATCCAAAATCTTAGAAACAAAATGGAGAAAATACAAAAAAAGTTTAACACAGACCTAGAAGAACTAAAGAGCAAACAAACAGTAATGAACAACACAATAAATGAAATTAAAATTTCTCTAGAAGGGATCGATAGCAGAATAACGGAAGCAGAAGAATGGATAAGTGACCTGGAATATAAAATAGTGGAAATAACTACTACAGAGCAGAATAAAGAACAAAAAATGAAAAGAATTGAGGACAGTCGCAAAGACCTCTGGGACAACATTAAACACCAACATTCGAATTATAGGGGTCCCAGAAGAAGAAAAGAAAAGGAAAGGAACTGAGAAAATATTTGAAGAGATTTTAATTGAAAACTTCCCTAATATGGGAAAGGAAATAGTCAATCAAGTCCAGGAAGCACAGAGACTCCCATACTGAATAAATCCAAGGAGAAACATGCCAAGACACATATTAATCAAACTATCAAAAATTAAATACACAGAAAAAACATTAAAAGCAGCAAGGGAAAAACAACAAATAACACACAAGGTAATCCCCATAAGGTTAACAGCTGATCTTTCAGCAGAAACTCTGCAAGCCAGAGGGGAGTGGCAGGACATATTTAAAGTGATGAAGGGGATAAACCTACAACCGAGATTACTCTACCCAGCAAGGATCTCATTCAGATTTGACAGAGAAATGAAAACCTTTACAGACAAGCAAAAGCTAAGAGAATTCAGCACCACAACACCAGATTTACAACAAATGATAAAGGAATTTCTCCAGGCAGGAAACACAAGAGAAGGAAAAGGCCTACAATAATAAACCCAAAACAATTAAGAAAATGGGAATAGGAACATACATATCCATAATTACCTTAAATGTAAAACGATTAAATGCTCCCACCAAAACACACAGACTGGTTGAATGGATACAAAAGCAAGACCCAAATATATGCTGTCTACAAGAGACCCACTGCAGACCTAGGGACACATATAGACTGAAAGTGAGGGGATGGAAAAACATATTCCATGCAAATGGAAGTCAAAAGAAAGCTGGGGGCTTCCCTCGTGGCGCAGTGGTTGGGAGTCCGGCTGCCAATGCAGGGGACACGGGTTCGTGTCCCAGTCTGCAAAGATCCCACATGCCGCAGAGCGGCTGGGCTCGTGAGCCATGGCCGCTGAGCCTGTGCTCCGCAATGGGAGAGGCCACAACAGTGAGACGCCCGCGTATCGCAAAAAAAAAAAAAAGAAAGAAAGCTGGAGTAGCAATTCTCATATCAGACAAAATAGACTTTAAAACAAAGACTATTACAAGAGAAAATGAAAGACACTAAATAATGAACAAGATATGAATCCAAGAAGATATAACAATTGTAAATATTTATGCACCCAACATAGGAGCACCTCAATACATAAGGCAAATGCTAACAGCCATAAAAGGGGAAATCGACAGTAACACAGTCATAGTAGGGGACTTTAACACCCCACTTTCACCAATGGACAGATCATCCAAAATGAAAATAAATAAGGAAACACAAGCTTTAAATGATATATTAAACAAGATGGATTTACTTGATATTTATCAGACATTCCATCCAAAAACAACAGAATACATTTTCTTCTCAAGTGCTTATGGAACATTCTCCAGGACACATTGGATCTTCAGTCACAAATCAAGCCTTGGTAAATTTAAGAGAACTGAAATCATATCAAGTATCTTTTCCGACCACAACGCTATGAGACTAGATATCAATTACAGGAAAAAATCTGTAGAAGATACAACCACATGGAGGCGAAATAATACACTATGTTATAACCAAGAGATCACTGAAGAAATGAAGGAGTAAATCAAAACATACCTAGAAACAAATGACAATGAAAACACGATGACCCAAAACCTATGGGATGCAGCAAAAGCAGTTCTAAGAGGGAAGTTTATAGCAATACAATCCTACCTTAAAAAACAAGAAACATCTCAAATAAACAACCTAAGCTTGCACCAAAAACAATTAGAAAAAGAAGAACAAAAAACCCCCCAAAGTTAGCAGAAGGAAAGAAATGAAAAAAATCAGATAAGAAATAAATGAAAAAGAAATGAAGGAGGGCTTCCCTGGTGGCGCAGTGGTTGAGAGTCTGCCTGCCGATGCAGGGGACATGGGTTCGTGCCCCGGTCCGGGAAGATCCCACATGCCGCAGAGCAGCTAGGCCCATGAGCCATGGCCGCTGAGCCTGCATGTCTGGAGCCTGTGCTCCACAACAGGGGAGGCCACAACAGTGAGAGGCCTGTGTACTGTAAAAAAAAAAAAAAAAAAAAGAAATGCAGGAAATGATAACAAAGATCAATAAAACTAAAAACTGGTCCTTTGAGAAGATAAACAAAACTGATAAACCATTAGCCACACTCATCAAGAAAAAAAGGGAAAAGATTCAAATCAATAGAATTACAAATGAAAAAGGAGAAGTAACAACTGACACTGCAGAAATACAAAAGATCATGAGAGATTACTACAAACAACTCTATGCCAATAAAATGGACAACCTGGAAGAAATGGACAAATTCTTAGAAATGCACAACCTGCCAAGACTGAATCAGGAAGAAACAGAAAATATGAACAGACCAATCACAAGCACTGAAATTGAAACTGTGATTAAAAATCTTCCAACAAACAAAAGTCCAGGACCAGATGGCTTCACAGGTGAATTCTATCAAACATTTAGAGAACAGCTAACACCCATCCTTCTCAAACTCTTCCAAAATATAGCAGAGGGAGGAACACTCCCAAACTCATTCTACGAGGCCACCATCACCCTGATACCAAAACCAGACAAGGATGTCACAAAGAAAGAAAACTACAGGCCAATATCACTGAGGAACATACATGCAAAAATCCTCAACAAAATACTAGCAAACAGAATTCAACAGCACATTAAAAGGATCATACACCATGATCAAGTGGGGTTTATTCCAGGAATGCAAGAATTCTTCAATATACGCAAATCAATCAACATGATACACCATATTAAAAAACTGAAGGAGAAAAACCATATGATCATCTCAATAGATGCAGAGAAAGCTTTTGACAAAATTCAACACCCATTTATGATAAAAACCCTGCAGAAAGTAGGCATAGAGGGAACTTTCCTCAACATAATAAAGGCCATATATAATAAACCCACAGCCAACATCGTCCTCAATGGTGAAAAACTGAAAGCATTTCCACTAAGATCAGGAACAACACAAGGTTGCCCACTCTCACCACTCTTATTCAACATAGTTTGGAAGTTTTAGCCACAGTAATCAGAGAAGAAAAGGAAAGTAATGGAATCCAAATCGGAAAAGAAGTAAAGCTGTCACTGTTTGCAGATGACATGATACTACACATAGAGAATCCTAAAGATGCTACCAGAAAACTACTAGAGCTAATCAATGAATTTGGTAAAGTAGCAGGATACAAAATTAATGCACAGAAATCTCTGGCATTCCTATACACTAATGATGAAAAATCTGAAAATGAAATCAAGAAAACACTCCCATTTACCACTGCAACAAAAAGAATAAAATATCTAGGAATAAACCTACCTAAGGAGACAAAAAACCTATATGCAGAAAACTATAAGACACTGATGAAAGAAATTAAAGATGATAGAAATAGATGGAGAGATATACCATGTTCTTGGATTGGAAGAATCAACATTGTGAAAATGACTCTTCTACCGAAAGCAATCTAGAGATTCAATGCAATCCCTATCAAACTACCACTGGCATTTTTCACAGCACTAGAACAAAATATTTCACAATTTGTATGGAAACACAAAAGACCCTAAATAGCCAAAGCAATCTTGAGAACGAAAAACGGAGCTGGAAGAATCAGGCTCCCTGACTTCAGACTATACTACAGAGCGACAGTAATCAAGACAGTATGGTACTGGCACAAAAAGAGAAATATAGATCAATGGAACAGGACAGAAAGCCCAGAGATAAACCCACACACATATGGTCACCTTATCTTTGATAAAGGAGGCAAGAATGTACAGTGGAGAAAGGACAGCCTCTTCAATAAGTGGTGCTGGAAAACTGGACAGGTACATGTAAAAGTATGAGATTAGAACACTCCCTAACACCATACACAAAAATAAGCTCAATATGGATTAAAGACCTAAATGTAAGGCCAGAAACTATCAAACTCTTAGAGGAAAACATAGGCAGAACACTCTAGGACATAAATCACAGCAAGATCCTTTTTTACCCACCTCCTAGAGAAATGGAAATAAAAACAAAAATAAACAAATGGGACCTAGTGAAACTAAAAGCTTTTGCACAGCAAGGGAAACCATAAACAAGACCAAAAGACAACCTTCAGAATGGGAGAAAATATTTGCAAATGAAGCAACTGACAAAGGATTAACCTCCAAAATTTACAAGCAGTTCAATAACAAAAAAACAAACAACCCAATCCAAAAATGGGCAGAAGACCTAAATAGACATTTCTCCAAAGAAGATATACAGACTGCCAACAAACACATGAAAGAATGCCCAACATCATTAATCATTAGAGAAATGCAAATCAAAACTACAATGAGATACCAACTCACACCGGTCAGAATGGCCATCATCAAAAAATCTAGAAACAATAAATGCTGGAGAGGGTGTGGAGAAAAGGGAGCACTCTTGCACTGCTGGTGGGAATGTGAATTGGTACAGCCACTATGGCGAACAGTATGGAGTTTCCTTAAAAAACTACAAATAGAACTACCATATGACCCAGCAATCCCACTACTGGGCATATACCCTGAGAAAACCATAATTCAAAAAGAGTCATGTACCAAAATGTTCATTGCAGCTCTATTTACAATAGCCCGGAGATGGAAACAACCTATGTGCCCATCATCGGATGAATGGATAAAGAAGATGTGGCACATATATACAATGGAATATTTACTCAGCCATAAAAAGAAATGAAATTGAGTTATTTGTAGTGAGGTGGATGGACCTAGAGCCTGTCATACACAGTGAAGTAAGTCAGAAAGAGAAAGACAAATGCAGTATGCTAACCCATATATATGGAATCTAAGAAAAAAAAAATGTCATGAAGAACCTAGGGGTAAGACGTGAATAAAGACACAGACCTACTAGAGAATGGACTTGAGGATATGGGGAGGGGGAAGGGAAAGCTGTGACAAAGTGAGAGAGTGGCATGGACATATATACACTACCAAACATAAAATAGATAGCTAGTGGGAAGCAGCCACATAGCACAGGGAGATCAGCTCGGTGCTTTGTGACCAGCTAGAGGGGTGGGATAGGGAGGGTGGGAGGGAAGGAAACGCAAGAGGGAGGAGATATGGGAACATATGTATATGTATAACTGATTCACTTTGTTATAAAGCAGAAACTAACACACCATTGTAAAGCAGTTATACTCCAATAAAGATGTTTAAAAAAAAGAAAAATTGTGTTGGCCAAAAAGTTCCTTTGGATTTCTGTAAGCACTTATGGGAAAACCCAAATGAACCTTTTGGCCAACCCAATACATGAAACAAAGAAGTGATATTGTGTGCCTTAAAAAGAAAAGAAACCACACTGTACAACCTAAGTCATATAATTTTAATTGGTCAATCATACCTTAATAAAGCTGGAAAAAAGAGTGAGACACATTAAAAAAAAACCCGTATATATTGCTCTATTTCAATTATATCTAAATAAAATGGGGAAAGAACGAAAAAAAAACAGTTTTGCTCTTTGAAAGACACTGTTAGGAGACTGAAAAGACAAGACACAAATTGGCAGAAAATATTTGCAAATCACTTATCTAAAAAGAACTTTTAACAACATACAACGAATTTTCAAAACTCAGCAATCAGAAAACAACCCCATTTAAAAATGGGCAAAAGACTTGAGCAGACACTTCACCAAAGAGGATATATGGATGACAAATAAGCTCGTGAAAAGATATTTAACGTAGTCATTAGGGATATGCAAATTAAAATTACAGTGAGATGCCACTGCACACCTGTTAGAATGGCCAAAATTAAAAATACTGAGAATACCGAGTCCTGGCAAGGATGCTAAACAACTGGAACTCTCACATATTACTAATAGAAATGCAAAATGACACAGCCCCTCTGGAAAACAGTTTTGCATTTTTTAACTTTACATTTAAAGATACACTTACTTCACAACCCCACCATCCCTCACTTAGGTATTTACCCAAGAAAAATTAAAACATAAATGCACACAAAAACTTGTACACGATGTATATAGCAGCTCTATTCATAATCGCCAACACCTGGAAACCACCCAAAAGTCCTTCAACAGCTGAATGAATAAACAAGCAAACTATTGATTCACACAACAACATGGATGAATTTCAAAGGCATTATGCTGAGTAAAAGAAGCCAGTCTCAAAAAAGGCAGTCTCAAAAGGTTATATATTCGCATTTCATTTATATGACATTTTTGAAAAGACTCCATTTATAATGATGGAAAACAAATCAGTGTTTGCCAGGGCCTAGCAGTTGTGGGGAGGATTTGCAAGGGAGTTTTTTGGAGTGATGAAACTGTTCTATATCCTGACTGTAGTTGTAGTTCCATGAATTAGATGTGCTAAAATTTACAGAACTATACACCAAAAATAAATTTCACCACATGTTAAGTTTTTAAAATAAAATAATGTTAATCAACTAATTCAGGCCACAGAAAAATATAGAGCTCTTCCAATTCATTTTATGAATCCTGTATAACTTTTACTTCAAGTCCTGGTAAAGATACCACAAAAAAGAAAACTTTCTTCTGAATATAAATGCACAATTTCCAAAAGAATATTATCAAAGAGAATCCAGCTTTGTAGCAAATGAATGTTCAAGAGCAAAACTATGTTCAAGAGGGCTTATTTCGGGCCTCCCTGGTGGCGCAGTGGTTGAGAGTCCACCTGCTGATGCAGGGGACACGGGTTCGTACCCCGGTCTGGGAAGATCCCACATTCTGCTCCGGCTGGGCCCATGAGCCATGACCGCTGAGCCTGCGCGTCCGGAGCCTGTGCTCCGCAACGGGAGAGGCCACAACAGTGAGAGGCCCGCACACCGCAAAAAAAAAAAAAAAAAAGGGCTTATTTCAAGAATACAAGGGCAGATCATTATTGGGTAATATATATTGACATAATAATTGCACTGATTGTTGGAGGAAAAGCAAATGGTCAGGTCATGGATACTGAAATAGATTTTCTAAAATTCAGATGCCATTCTTATGAACAATTTCAAGTAAAATGTGTTTTAAAAGTAATAAAGACTACTACCAAAATCCAACAGAATATGTTATCATAGATAATATATATAATATATACACATATATGCATATCATAGTGATATATATGTTCATATATATCATAGGTGATATACAGACATGCATGCACACACAGACACACACCCACATATATATATACACACATACATAAATATATAAACATATAATTTGAGTTTTTTAGAACTGGATAAAATAATCTTAAATTTTCCTTGGAATTAATAAATCCCAGAAAATAGTCGAAAATTTTAAATAGAAGAATGGCAGAGAGACTTGCCCTGATTGATATCCAATGATTCTATTAAGCCAACAGTGATTAAGTCAACATGGTATGGGCCTAGGGACAGACAAAAGATCACTGGCACAGAATAGAGAATCCAAACTTATGCCAACATATTTGAAAATTTAATGGGTCAAATATACTATTTTAACTCAATGAAAAAGGAGATTTTTGTTTTTTAAATACAAATTTCATTAAAAACTTAAGGGCAAAAAAATAAGATAGTTACAATTCTATAAGAAAATATAGCTATATACAGGCTATATACAGTGTAGGTAGAAGAAAACCTTTTAACCAAGATTGGGCATTAGGAAAGTATAAAAAACAAAAACAACCCATTTGGCTCCATTTTTTTCAAATGTATAGAAAAAGAGAGCAAAACAATTAAATAAACAATCGATGTGGGAAAAAAACACATGCAACGAAGGAAACAGAGCATGTGTATCTGTAATGTACTTATTTTCTTCCAAATTTCCCAATATGGAAAAACAACCCAACAGAAATATGGGTAAGATGGAGAGCATACACAATTCAGAGAAAAACAATACCAAGACACATATTAAAACAAACTAGCAGCCCAGAAAATTCAAATTAAAATAATAAGGAGACATTAGACAGGCAGAAATGAAAAAGTCTGATAATGCATATTGCTTCCAGGGATATGGGATAAGTGCTTCCCCATGTGGCTGGTGAGAATATGCATGAAATATTAAAGCCTTTGGGGAAAGCAACCTGGCAATATCTATATTTAAATTAAGAATCCTCATGTATTTCAACAATGCCAAGCCACTCCTAGGGATCTATCCTATGTAGATGAAAGTACCATTATCTGAGTAACATTAACCACAGAAAATATGAGCAAGAGTGTTTGTTGCAACACTGTGCTATTAAAAAGCAGGAAACAAAGTGAATGCCCAGCCACAGGGGAATGACTGGATAGCTTTGGTATATCCACACCACAAAACAGCCACTAAAAAGAAATACCTGGTGATTTACAAAGCAAAATACAGAAAAGTGTATATAATAAATCATCCTAAAATAAAGAGAAATATTGACCAAAAACTGTGTGTTATATTTATTTATGGTTATATGCATATATGCATTAGTATGTGTGTATCACGTATTTCTCTATAATCATATAAAGCGTAGAGAAAAACACTGGAGGACACACATACAAGGTGGTCGGCTTGGGCTGTTACGGGATGCATGGAGTGATATGAGTAAAGTCAGGGTAGGGGGAGAACAGAGGCAGAAGGAAGCCAAGCCAAAAAGAAAAGATACAAAAAATTGCAAAAAAAAAGGTGGAGGGACTTCCCTGCCAGCACAGTGGTGAAGAATTTGCTGGCCAATGCAGGGGACACGGGTTCGAGCCCTGGTCTGGGAAGATCCTGCCGCAGAGCAACTAAGCCCGTGAGCCACAACTACTGAGCCTGCGCTCTAGAGCCCACGAGCCACAACTACTGAGCCCACGCACCACAGCTACTGAAGCCCACGTGCCTAGAGCCCATGCTCTGCAACAAGAGAAGCCGCCACAAGAAGCCCACGCACACAACGAAGAGTAGCCCCCGCTTGCTACACCTAGAGAAAGCCCGTGCGCAGCAACGAAGACCCAACGCAGTCAAAAATAAATAAATAAAAATTAAAAGGTGGAGATGCCAATGTATATGGTAATGTCACATTCATGCATTTATGTAAAATACTATATGTACATAAGCAGCAATAAAAATTCAATTAAAGTAAAATAAAGCACGCAAGAAGAGGAACTGGATGCGTTTAACACAGGGGACAACCATATTACCAAAAAGGGATATTCCAAAAGTTCCACACCAAATTTGTTGCTTGAAACTTGGATTCCCTCTGCCCAAACACAGATACGCACATATTCCCATGCAATTCTTTTTTACCCCATAATGTCCCTGGACCCTGTAGTACAATGAGTTCTGTAGAACCTATTCAATAGGAAATTTGAGTTCCATCTAGGGAAGCCAGGGCCACCTCCTCCAGCTGTAGCAGTGAGAGTGGTCACAGGTAGGCCTATTCCATACCTCCCTGCCTCCAAGGAATCAGAAGTGAGAGCAGGGCCAGGTGTTTTGCACAACTCCAGGGAAAACCATTCACCTTGTATTCTACGGGAGTGCTACTTCCTAGACTTGTGCCATATAGTGGTCTTGGCTAGGACTTTTTCTAGTTGCAACATATTGATGGAAATTCCTGTGATCAGAAGCAGGGATTCCCAGACAGATGATGGTGGAGGGGTTGAGGGATGAAATGTTAGAATTGGGACACAGGTCTAGGGCAGCACAGTGCGATGACATGGAGTAGGTGCAGGGAGAGAGAAGGCTAGACAAGCATGTGCAAATCATGCCATGACAAGTTTTATAAATCAAGAACCATCTCTATACAGCTCTTGATGAGAACATGAAATTTAAATATCATCATGTAGCAACAGGCCAGGCCTATGTCTTCACTCAATATTTCGTTCTCACATTCAAAAACCTAATCTTTAATCAGACAGGTAAATAATAAGGATGTGAGAACAAGCAAAAGTTTTTAAAAGTTGGCTGTCACTATTTAGTCTCTATTGTGACCTGGGTTAAAGTTTTAAGAGTCATCTTTTGAAGCCACTTTTATATTTTAGTAACTTACCGGATGCTTTAGGCATCCGATCAGGTCCAAATATTTTCCTCTTGCAAATGGAACCATAGTCTATAATTACAGCTTACCACAAGCCACCTAATTCTCTAGTGTTTATTCAATTATGTTGTAGAAGCAGGAGCAATGTCTGTGGTCTGATATCTACCCTCATCCACAAAGCCTGAAAGCCTCCAAACACAGCTGGGAGCCAGGACTACACCACAAACTTTTTTTTAACATATACATTCCACCTTTCACCGTCCGCCTCGCCCTTCTCTTCCTTCTCTGTCTAACATGAACCCTTTCACACGGACACAGTGTCATATAATAAAACCCTGACTTAAGGGGCTTTCAAGAGTATTCATGCTCAACATAGTTTCCACAGTGATTCTTCTTCTGGAATTTAATTGCTAAGCTCTATCTAAGCCCACAGCTGACCCACACAGCAAGCCTAGACTCTCATCAGTGCAGAATATCCTGTGGCCTAAGCAGGTGGTCATGTCACCTTCAGTGAAACTGAGACCATCAGGAAAAAAAAAAAGAAACTGAGACCATCAGGCCAAGGCTCCTCTCGTATCAAGGGGTTTAAAGGAAGGCTCATGATTCTATGTTGACAGCAAGGCTTGCACATCAGCCAAGAGCCTGACCTAAAAGAAGGAGAACTCAAGTGAGCCAAGGGTTATTTACAGCCTTCTAGCACTCTTAAGGCAGCCTGGCAAGGACCGCTGGTAGAGTAACAGACATTTTCACTTGTTTCTGATTCCGTCCAACCAGCAGATGAGTCACATAGCTGCAGCCAAGATTACCTGATTATATTTCCCCCTTGACACAAGTTAATCAGGACAGTGACAGCACAAGGGGCCAAGAGAGGGAACAGAACGACTCAAACATCCAACTGCCAAGGGGAGTATGCTAAGGGACATAACGAGTGAAAGGAGTCAGTGGTTGAGTCAGCCCCTCCTGAGTAGGCAGAGAAAAACAATCGGCTTGTAGTTACAACTTCCTTTCTTTTAGCTAGTTAGGATTGTCTGGTTCCACAGTTAAAACGAAACTTTTGGCTAACTTCCATTCTAAAAGAGAAACTCTATCGGCACAACCAAATGACTGGGCTGTCAAAATGGAAATGTGTTGACCAGTATGTTGGTTGAAAGTTCATTATTGGGGATTCAGAGGAGGCAGAAATGAACAAAGTTCACAAATGTTAGCCTAATACACACTGTCAAAGGTCATCAGCTTTACTTCCTCTAAGAAACTTCTTCCACCCCAAGTTCTACCTCTTTCTTGCTAAGCAATTCTTACGAAGCCTTCTTGAAAAACTGCTTATTTTGGAAATTATCATTTGTCTGACTTAAGCTGATATTATTTAGACTTTAGATTTTGAAAGGTAGTGGCAGCAATTTGCCCCCACCAAGAAAACAATTAAAAGTCAAAAACGCTCTGATCCCCAGAGAAGCACAAGTTACATTTCAGGCAACTGTACTACTCTCTTATTTGGGAAATTATCAGGTGCCGCTTCATAAATGTATTTAAGAACCACAAGGGTTTTTCAGTTCGTCAGGACATTTTCCTATTTAAACACTGATTTAGAAACCTTGCCAAGTAAACCAGGAAATCAAGAGAGCAAAATTATGCAGCACATAAAGAAAGCAGCTGCATTTCTCCAACCCTAGTAATTTAACCAGTCATTTCTTCAAACAAAAATGAAGGGGGGAGTGGGAAAAAGAGAAACAAATGTAGCAGCACTAATCTCATTTCATTACCCTGGCAAGCCAAAATATCAGTCATCAAACATATTTGATAGAAAACATTTGTCCATTGTGTTGGTGTTCTTAAAAAGTAAAACCTACAATATAGTATAGGAATTTAATATCAAATTACATTTGAAGGGCCATTTCAGTGATTAAGTGAGAAAATGATTTCTAGCAGATGCCTTTCAGCTTAAAAGCATACCCCAGGCAAAATTCCCCAGCACTGAGCAAGATCAAGACTGTCAAAGGATTCAGGAGCCTCACACATACACACACACACACACACACACACACACACACACAGGTCAGGGTAGAGAATGTGCACCTTGAACAATGAAGTACAATACATAAGAAGATGTACATTACAAGACACAGATAGGGCTTCCCTGGTGGCGCAGTGGTTGAGAGTCCACCTGCCGATGCAGGGGACGGGGGTTCGTGCCCCGGTCCGGGAAGATCCCACATACCGCGGAGCGGCTGGGCCCGTGAGCCATGGCTGCTGAGCCTGCGCATCCGGAGCCTGTGCTCCACAACGGGAGAGGCCACAACAGTGAGAGGCCAGTGTACCGTAAAAAAAAAAAAAAAAAAAAAAGTCCTATCGCCAAATACACTCAAATTCTGAGGTCCTGGGGGTTAGTACTTCAACACATGAATTTAAAAAGACACAATTTATCCCATAACAATCCTCTTATTGGAAACAACTAAAAAAATGGAAAAGGAAATTTTTTTGTAAAATGTTTTCATCTATTAATGATCTGGAAAGTAAGAAATACTCAGAGTCAAAAGCTAAGTGAAGAAGAATCTGGAGATATAAGCCTATTACTGAAACTGGCTTCTACCCTGAGTTCATTTGCCTAATACAGGTGATTTTGACCTTTGGTTCTCAAAGCCTCAGGTCACTGAGAATAGGAGACATACCTAAGGGCATGTATAAGGTAAGGGGTTTGATGGGAAATGTTAACTTCCTACCATTTCTAAAACTGAAACCCTAAAGAGAAACCTGAAATCACTTCCCAAGGGACTATAAGAAAAATGCCTGTACCAACCAGAATAGAATAAAAACCTCCCATAAGAGTTTGTTATCATAAACATGTTCAATATCTTTAAATACATAAAAAGGGGGATTAAAATGAGTGACTATTTTAAACTACCAAGATTTAAAGATACAAAAATAATTACTCAAAATGAAAAAAAAGGATAAATTTAACATAAGATCAGATGCAACTAAAGAGAGAATTATAGAATTAGAAAATATTTCTCAAAAATATTATCCAGAATGCAGTACAGAAACAAAGAAACAAAAAATATAAAAAATATTTAAGAGATAGAGAATAAAAGTTGGAATTTCTAACATATATCTAACTGGCATTTTGGCATTTCCAGATGGAGAGGGAAGTAAAAGCTGGGCTGAGTCAATAGTTGAGTGTTGAGGATATTCCAGAACAGATTTTAAAATTCCAATAAAACCCAACCAAGGTAAAGAAAAATAAATCTACACCAAAACCCATCATAGTAAATTTGTAGACTACTATCATCCACAAGACCAAAAACATTCAAACAAAAACAAAAAATATGTATTTTTTAAGTTGACAGGAACAAGAAAGATTTTCTTCAAAGGAATGACAGTTTGATTGAGAGCTGACTTCTCAACAACAACACTGAAGCTAAGAGATAAATGGAAAAATATTTCCAAGGTATTGAGAGAAAATAATTGTCACCTAGAATTTTATAGCACCAGGAATGGAACCTGTGGTTCATTTCAACATAAGAAATCTTAACTGGCCTGGACATTGACAGGATTGAGAGACTGAACGCCTTATAAGAATGAGGTTGAAATAAAGACTTTTTGAGACAAATAAAAACAGAGAGCTTTCCAAAAGCAGATGGTTTTTAAAATAAATTCTAAAAGATATTCTTCAAGTGGAAGGAAAGATATTACAGATTGAGAGTCTGAGACAGTAGAAAGGATGAAGAGCATACAAAGCATAAAAATGACACAGAAAGAGCCAAATACATGGATAAATTCTGATCAAATGCTGACTACTTAACACAAAAATAATAGTAGGGCTTCCCTGGTGGTGCACTGGTTAAGAATCCGCCTGCCAATGCAGGGGACACAGGTTCGGGCCCTGGTCCAGGAAGATCCCACATGCTGCGGAGCAACTAAGCCCATGCACCATGGCTACTGAGCCTGCGCTCTAGAGCCACAAGCCACAACTACTGAGCCTGTGTGCCACAACTACTGAAGCCTGTGCAGCTAGAGCCCATGCTGCACAACAAGAGAGGGCACTGCAATGAGAAGCCCGTGCACTGCAACGAAGATTAGCCCCCACTCACCGCAACTAGAGAAAGCCTGCGCACAGCAATGAAGACCCAATGCAGCCAAAAATAAATAAATAAAATAAATTTATTTTTTTAAAAAATAATAATAATAGTAATGTGTTGTGAGTCAGAAAGCAAAAATTTTCTTTCTTTTCTTCTTTCAAGAAACTGAGCATGGACATGCCCACTACCCCTGCTTTGTCTCTGCAAGGAACAACACCATAGGGGAGATAGAAAAACAAATAAGAAGAAACCTGGATTCCCTATTTAGTGACTGTTTAGTCTGTATTTAGTGACTGTATGGTCTGGCCCACTTACCACAGGACTAGTATGTGAGAGAAAAATTGACTTCCAGTATCTTCAAATCATTGCATTTTTAGTTAGACTGTACCCAACTCTAAATTTAATATTTATGTACCAACCATTTAATTCTGATCACCCACTCCTGACTTACATAATACCGTTTATTAGTATTTTCTCCTCTTTCTTTCTCCTCCTTCCTTCCTTCCTTCCTTTCCTTTCCTTTCTTATAAGAACACTTAACGTGAGATCTATCTTCCTTAAGTGCACAGTACAGTATTGGTAACTATAGGCACATGTTGTAAAACACTTCTCTAGAATTTATTCATCTTACACAACTGAAACTTCAAACTCACTGACTAGCAACTCTCCATTTCCTCTTCCCCCCCACCTCTGGTAACCACCATTCTACTTTGTGCTTTGATGAATCTGACTATTTTAGATACCACTTATAAAAAGTGGAATCATGCAGCCCTTGTCCTTCAGTGACTGACTTATTTCACTTAGCATAATGCCCTCCACGTTTATCCATGTTGTAGCATATAGCAGAATTTCTTTCTTTTTTAAGGCTGAATAATATTCCATTATATGTATAAACCATTATATAATACAACTGTAAAATATTTTACAGAATGCCAGAAAATGCATGTACCTAGAAGCATAAACTCATTTTTAAAAAATAAATGGCAGGCCTACAAAGTGAAATAAACAAATATTCTACCATGATGAAAAATCTTCATGCAATTCTCTCAAGCATGCAAAAAATAAATAAGGATTCAGATAATTTTATCAATAATCAATAAGTTTGAACTAACAGACATATTAGAACATTAGCACCAACAATGGTACAATACACATACTGCTCAAGCATATGTAGAAAATGAATATTTTAAAATTTCCAGTTGTAATTGTTAATTTTTAAGTTTCCTTTTATTTCTTTTCTTTATTCTGTCATTGTTTACTTCATATATTTTGAAATTATGCTATTAGGTATTTTTATATTTTACTGTTTAGTATTTTATACTCTACAAATGTCCACTCCATACAATATTCATCCCCTGAAAATACACTGTTTCAAATGGGTCAATAGTCATTTCAGATCAGCTGAGCCTTTAAGTGAATTAAGTAAGACTGAACTGAGTTTCTGTCATTCTTCTTGATCCTCAACAAACTCTTCATGACCACTCCATGATTCGTTCTGTGCCTGTGCTATATCTTATTTTCCCCCTTCTCTCAATCCTCCTCCCTGCTACAATAGTATAGCAGCTATAGAATTTATAACCCCACACTGGTGGCCAATCTCAGACTTCAACATCTTGATTGAACCATTAGTCTCTAATTCATTCATCCATTTCAGCTGCAGTATCCCTTTCACAAGAGGTTAAAGAGTTCCATTTGGCTTAGATCAGGGCTTACACTGGTAAGCCCCCATCAATCAACAAAATGGAAATTTGTTTTTATTATTTATCTCATTACTTTTTTAACCTAAAGAATGTTAATTATGCTTAGAACACTTTATTAAAACATTGAACCTATATTTAAATGTTTTTTAAGATACATTAAAGGTCAAAATATTATTACAGAATTATGTGTATAACTGCTAGTGATATAAAATGATATATGAGAAGATATTCTGGAAATTTTTGACAAATTGGCAAGACAAGTACATGCCACAGCTCATTGTCTTGCCAAAGTTCTCACACTTGCTTCTATGCTCACACTTTAACTATTGAGGCAGACTAGCTAAGACATAAAACTCTAATAATAATTTACCCATTATAACTGGGATTGGTTTGAGGGCTAAAGGTGAGTCACGCAGGAATATAGATTGTTGATGAGATTTTAAAGAGATTCACTGATAAAAAGAAGGAAGTCACTAGAACATCTACATTCACCAAAGATTCCCGAATTGTTATAATACAGCTATAGAGTCATCTCATTCTACAAGAATAGTTCCTTCTAAAACCATAGAAAGATTTTTTTTCCTTTGACAAATTCATTCAAGCTGAGAAACAGTTTGAATTAATAGAAAATGTACTCCTACTCCAGATCATGAGTAAATATGAAAAGGAAAGTGAGGAACAAATTGTATATGTAAAATTTCTTATTGACTTGGTTTAAAACTTTATAAATTTTTAAATTTATATTCACATTTTAACTAACATAATTAAATACTTTAAAATACATGTTCTTGGGCTTCCCTGGTGGCTAAGTGGTTAAGAATCTGCCTGCCAATGCAGGGGACACAGATTCGAGCCCTGGTCTGGGAAGATCCCACATGCCACAGAGCAACTAAGCCCATGTGCCACAACTATTGAGCCTGTGCTCTAGCGGTTGCAAGCCACAACTACTGAGCCCACGTGCCACAACTACTGAAGCCTGTGCACCTAGAGCCCGTGCTCCGCAACAAGAGAAGCCACTGCAATGAGAAGTCCGCGCACTGCAACGAAGAGTAGCCCCCACTTGCCACAACTAGAGAAAGCCCACACGCAGCAACGAAGACCCAACACAGTCAAAAATAAATAAATAAAATAAACTTTTAAAAAATTATAAAAATAAAAAAATAAAAGTACATGTTCCTGTTTTAAGATAATTTTATTTTTTTATTAGAGACATTTAAAATCATTTAAATATTATGTTACTTTCATTTCTGCCCATGAAGAATTAACTTAAACGAATTGCTGTCCCACCACAATCATTCAGAAACACACATAAAATATTTGAAACTATTTTCAGACATAACAGGCAACATAGGAAACCGATTCCTCAGTGAATGGAAACAAACTAAACAGTCTCCATGACTGTCGCTGGCTTACTGCCTGGAGGCATTCTCCAGGCTGCAGTGCTGAGACAGGTAACTCAGAGCCCAGTAGGTCTTCCTGAGTTAAAAAAACATGGATCAGAGTTCAGGGAAGTTGAAGCAGCTAGAATTTTTAGGACAGAGTACTGAAGAGGAAGAAACTACACAGAGAAAGAGATCCAGAGACCCACAGAGAGGTCCCTTCTAGTCTTTGCCTAAGTACTGATCCATGCAAGTGTTGGGTGAAACTTCATGAGGCCTCAGAAAGAGCTACTGGAAATTAGGAGGCCCAACAATTCTCACAGCTAAAACAAGGTAGAGAAGAGCTGGCATCTCACCAGCCAGAGTAGAAAGACTTTATTATATCTTGGGCCTAAGGTAGAGTCCTGAGCAGGGTCTTCCCTTGCTATTGGTGCTAACTGTCCCTTGGATAAAGGCTCTCTGGAACCGTCATTATAAAGCTTAAAAAGAAAGCCTCAAAACTGATCCCAAGTTATATGCAGTTATATGCCCGAACAAAGTCCAACACTCTTAAAGGAATTCAACAATATCAAGCATTCAACAAGGTAAATGTCACTAATGATCAGCATCCAATGAAAAATTACTAGTCTTACGGAAGTCCTTCCATGTAGAAACGTGAGGCAATAGACATGGAGCCCCCACCCACCCCTGCCCTGCCCTAAGATATGTTAATAAATCATAAATAACTTTTAAAAAGTTACTAGGTTTATTTTAAAAGCAAGAAAATACAACCTTTATTCAGGAGAAAAATCAATCAATAGAAATAGACCCAGAAATGATAGAAATAATGGAATTAGCAGATAAAGCTCTTAAAACTGACTTTTAAAATCTTGTAAATAAGCACAAAGATGTCAAAATATGAAAAAAAGCAATGAAATATCAGTTATTTGGAGTCTTGATTACTGTGATTACAGTACAACTTACCAAAAATGCCCATGATAGCCTTGTAAATTAGATATCGTTATTCAATCTATTCACATTCTCCTACAAAAACATCTCTTTGATTCCCCATTACCTTCAAAAGAAAACCGAAATTATAGGCCATTGTTTCTCAAAGAATGCTCTAGATCAGGAGTCAGCAAACCTTTTCTGTAAAGGACCAGATAGTAAGTATTTTGGGCTTTGCAAGCCATATAGCATCTGTTGTAACTATTCAACTCTGTTCTCATAGAGTGAAAGTAACCATAAACAATATGTAAACAAACGGGCATGGCTAGATTTGGCCATCTGGCTATCACGTGTTGGCCCATGCCCAAGAGCTGTCTGATACAAAAGCTACTAGCCTCACATGGCTATTTCTACTGAAATTCAAATTACTTAAAATTAAAACTAAATTAAGTAAAATTAAAACTTCATTTCCTCAATTGACATGTGGCAAATGTGGACAGCACAGATTTAGAACATTTCCATCATCACAGAAGAGTTCTGTTGGACAGTGCCGCTCTAGAAACTCCATGCATAAGAATTATTTGGTGTGCTTTGTAAAGGCAAATTTCTTCAGCTCTCTAGACACGTTGAACTACACTCTTTCTGTCTCTGAAGGTAAAATCCATATTTCTGTAGGATAAGTCATACGTGTACTAGACATGGAGAACTTCTGGGTTAAAGAATGAAGTCCTTAACATAGTCTCATTATAGCCTTAAGGTTTTAATTCTAACCACTTTTATGCCTTTTGATTATTCCTCTTGTATTCCGGCCTCTTATTCTTACCCAATCGGCTATGTCACACATTACAATTGAACTGCATGAATTAGCATGAATGACTACAAGAATGAGACAAACAGAAGAAAGACTTATTACTCTGAAGAAACATGATCAGTGGCCTCTTTTAGAAAAGGAGAGAATTTTACATGCATTTTGTAAGTCAAATTACTTAATAAAAAAGAAATCTATCTCATGTTGAGCAAATATGGTAGACACTACTTTCTCCACTTAAGCTCTCTCCTTCCTTGGGTGTGTCTTTTAGGAAATGAAAAAATATCGCTGCATAATATAAATTTGAACAGTAGTATGTTCAGAGTGTGGGATCTACAGCCAGACTACTTGGATTCGAATCCCAGGTCTACCAATAATCCTGTGTGGACTTGAGCAAGTCACTCAACCTCTCTGTGCCTCAGTTTCCTCATTTATCAATGGTGAAAACTATTGTAACTACTACAGTCTATGAAGATGATATGAGTTAATATATGTAAGAAACTTAGAACAGTTTCTGACATATAATAAATGTCAAGTGTTAGCTATTACTATTTTCATTGTATCAGCACTAAGGTAAATTTTATAACACCAATAACATTAATTACCAAATGATCTTATTATAAATTGGACTCATTGGGCTCATTATAAACTGGACTCTTTTAACCTACATGTATGTCATGTATATTAGGAATAACACTATTGTGAGAGTTCCCCGTACAGGAAGTATACATCAACACAAATGTAAGCATATGTTGAAGTCTAAAGTATTATTGAAAATAGGTATCTTTTTTATGCATGCATTAAAGCCACTTCCTACTTTTATCATGCTCTTTATTTTTTTTTATTTTGCACAGTGTGAAAATACTCTAACGGAATTTTATTCGGCCTGAATCCATGTTTGCATTTATGTATCCACATCATTTTTGAACAGAAACTAAAGCAAAAGGAAAAGTGTAATATCTTGCAAGTAAACTTTGGGATACTTATCCTTTCTTTGTGTATCAGTTCTCTATTGCCATGACAATACTACATAACAAAAACCCACAAAACCTCAGGAGTATACAAAAATAACTATTTTCACTCATCACCCTTTTCATTGGCTGGGTATTATGCTCATCTGAGCTGTACTGGGCAGAGCTCAACTATTGGTCAGTGGTCGGCTTTGGATTGAGTAGGCAGCTTTGCTGAACTCGGCTGGGCTCTCCCACATGTCTGGGGTCTCAGTGGGCCAACTAGGAGGACTCAACTCTATCCTATGTGTCTCAGGATCCATCAGGCTATCCCAAGCAGTTTCTATGATGAAGGCAGAAGAGCAAGAGAGAGCAAGCTCAGTCACACAAAGTTCTGTATTTTCTGTGTGTAGCATCCCATTGACCAAGACAAGTCATTTAGCCAAGCCCAGAGTCAGTGTAAAAGGAACCACAAAGATATAGGACAAACAACATGATAGAGGGATGCCATTAACTGGGGCCATGCAATCAGTTTAACACACTCTGTTTCATAAATTTTAGTACTTCCTTTTCTTGGACTAAACTCACTTGCATTGTCTCATAATCACTAGAGTTTTGTGGGGTTTTTTCCCCACTAAGGTTTTCAGTTTGACAAATGCTTCTTGAAATGCAATACACTTGTGTCACTGAGCTGCACTTATCTATTTTTAAATAATTTTAATTCTAGCATCTGCTAGTGACTGAGAGGTTTCCGTTTTTCTACATTCTCACTCAATCCTGCATGAAATGGATTACCTCTGATTAAATGTACTGCTTTCTAATTCTTCAATTGTCTTGCCCTGAGAAAACCTGAGAGTATCATTGACAATCCAAAATAATCAAAGATTATATGATTTTCAGTAATTGTCCAAGTAATTAAAAGTCAATTTGGGGCTTCCCTGGTGGCGCAGTGGGTGAGAGTCCACCTGCCGATGCAGGGGACACGGGTTCGTGCCCCGGTCCGGGAAGATCCCACATGCCGCAGAGTGGCTGGGCCCGTGAGCCATGGCCGCTGAGCCTGTGCGTCCAGAGCCTGTGCTCCGCAACCGGAGGGGCCACGACAGGGAGAGCAAAAAAAAAAAAAAAAAAGTCAATTTGGCATTATCCTAAGGTCTAAAAGTATTTTCTAATATAGTAGTGAGCTTGTCTGCCACCTTCATCTTTAAAACTATACTGTAACATCTCATTAGTTTATAATTCCTTGCAATGAAAGAATTATTCCATTTTTATTAGCTATTGCTATCAGATTATATACAAAGTTTTTGAGGTATGCTTTTGGCATAGATAGAAAAACTTTCCAAGGTTTCTTTTTTTTCTATTCTTCTAAGCAAATATCCATCAAATATCCATAATGACCAAATACTATTGATATATTAGAGACCCTAAAAACAAAAGTTAATCTAAGGCAAATCCTTATTCTATCTGCTGCACTCAGAGACTCTTTCTAAGATGAGTCTAAATGATGAATTAAGTAGAGAAAAGAGACAATATTAGACATGATATTTATCATATTTTCAAGCCTTTAATTATTGTCACAGCTGTATATGGGCAATTTTCTTTTCTTGGAAATTTCTACCCAAGCCCAACACATTCACTCACTCAAACCACAGGGTGAATGATGTGGCTGGGGAGATGCCCGTACAACACAGTTACCTGTGAATCAGAAGTTTCATTAGAGTGGCAACCTAAGTTCTATTCAATTCACTGCAATATGCTTCCATCATGCCTCTGTTTCTGCCCAGCACACATTGATATTATGCAAACAAAGATTTACTAACAAGTTTCTTTAAACTGGACGTGTACCCTCATATTCTCCCTAAAATTTCATCCTCTGTGTTCCTAATTCTTATTAGGTTATACATTTTACTTGAAAGGCCCCAACAGTCCTCTAAAGAAGTGTCTCTCAACCTTTAATGTGCATATCCATCACTTGGGGTTACATTTTACAAATGCAACTTCTGATTCAGTCAGTCTGGGACAAGACACGCAATTCTGCACTTCTACTAATCTCCCAGGTGATGCTGACTCTGAAGTACCATGAACCCCACTTTGAGTAGCAAGTTCTAGTCATAAGGGCTTTTATCCCCATGTGGAGGCATATACCGGGCTCCCAAGATAATGTGATCACTCTTTCCTCCCTCTCAAACCCTGAGTCATTTGAAGAGTCCTAATATGAGATCTATGAATTCTCTCCATTCTAAACCCTCAGTGTGCCTTTAATCTTCTTATAAAACATTTAGAATAATGCTTGACACATCTTCACTACTCCATAAACGTTAGTTGTTTTGTTAAGTGAAACCTGACCATTCCCTTAAAAGCACTGTTCTTAAGTAGAAACAATTTTATTTTCATAATCCATACACCTTGGTCACAAGAGATTTAGTAGTTGTTCTTTATGCTCCCCAGGGCCACTTCCAAACAATTTCTCTTTTTCTGTCCTCCATCAAAAACAAATGAACAAACAAACAAACAAAAAAAACACAGCTCTTTGAAGCCTGCACCATCTGGCTCTACTACCTACTACCCCACCTTGAAGTTGCCATCAGCCAACATCTTGTGATGCCCCTAGCTCTCAACCACTATACCTGGTATCACTCTCAGTTGCTTCCACAACTATGTGGATGAACCAGATGATACTCTGACCTCAGTTTCTCACCTAAAACAAATATTATCCTTCACTCCTCTTCAGCCACCCATTCCACGAACAAACCTTAGATCTTTTCATCCCTGCCTTCAAGGCATCCATGTCAAACACCCACATTATGTCCACCATAAACAGTACTTCCACCTCACCTGCTCAAGGACCCTCTCACTACAATTCTTTGATCTTATTGCAACCTCCAGTTCATTGAAATGTTATATATATAAAATAAGTGTGCATATATATATATGTACACATATATACAGTGAAGTTTTACATATAATGAAATTATATACATTTATATAATGAAATTTTTTTGTACTCTTGCTTCAAGTAATTCCATTTATATCCACCTGCCTTCTAAGTAACACAAATAGTGATACAGAATCTGTCATAGTCCAAGAACAAATGTGACTTACCTGAGGTTGAAACTTGAGATCCATAGATGTGAACCCAATACGGTTTATAAATAATTGTACCTTTAATTATGTACTTTTTAAGGGAAAGTGCCCACAGATTCCAGCAGATTCACAAAATGGTCAGGAATAATAAATAGATTAAGAATTGATGACCCACACTATTTTTTCCTTGGGGGAAAGGAAGAATGAGTATGGCCTTGGGGGAAAACCTGGATGAACACGCCAGGCAGAAAAACCTATCTGTTCATAAGAGTGAAGGGATGAGATTCTCTTGAAAGCAGGTGTCTTCCTAAATTCCTTTCCAATCCTAAATTTCACAGTACACAGGCCCACTAAATTCAATCTCTGCTGCTATGCAAAGCCCTTACCTGAGTAAATACATGGGGCCTGAAGGAAATAAGAAACTGTAGCTTTCTTTGTTTTTTTCCATTTCTTATCACCTCCTTTATTGTAGACATAAATGGACGCAAATGAACTCTCTATGAAGATAGGGTACGCATGGCTTCTTTTTGAAACTTTGGCTTTTTTTTAAAAATAGGTCTTTATTGGAGTATAATTGCTTCACAATACTGTGTTAGTTTCTGTTGTATACCAAAGGGAATTAGCCATATGCATACATACATCCCCATATCCCCTCCCTCTTGAGCCTCCCTCCCACCCTCCCTAGCCCACCCCTCTAAGTCATTGCAAAGCACCGAGAGCTGATCTCCCTGTGCTATGCTGCTGCTTCCCACTAACTATCTATTTTACATTCGGTAGTGTATGTATGTCGATGCTCCTCTCACTTCACCCCAGTTTCCCTCTCACACCCCATGTCCTCAAATACATTCTCTATGTCTACGTCTTTATTCCTGTCCTGCAACTAGGTTCATCAGTACCTTTTTTTTTTTTTTTTTAGATTCCATGTATATGCATTAGCATACGGTATTTGTTTTTCTCTTTCTGACTTACTTCACTCTGTATGACAGACTCTAGGTCCATCCTCCTCACTACAAATAACGCAATTTCATTTATTTTATGGCTGAGTAATATTCGATTGTATATATGTGCCACATCTTCTTTATCCATTCATCTGTCGATGGACATTTAGGTTGGTTCCATGTCCTGGCTATTATAAATAGTGCTGCAATGAACATTGTGGTACATGTCTCTTTTTGAATTATGGCTTTCTCAGGGTATATGACCAGTAGTGGGATTACTGGGTCATATGGTAGTTCTATTTTTAGCTTTTTAAGGAAGCTCCATACTGTTTTCCATAGTGGTTGTATGAATTTACATTCCCACCAACAGTGCAGGAGGGTTCCCTTTTCACCACATCCTTTCCAGCATTTATTGTTTCTAGATTTTTTGATAATGGCCATTCTGACTGG
Organism: Grampus griseus; assembly: GCF_964374135.1. Classification (NCBI taxonomy): domain Eukaryota; kingdom Metazoa; phylum Chordata; class Mammalia; order Artiodactyla; family Delphinidae; genus Grampus; species Grampus griseus. Next base: position 38,930,671 of record NC_139000.1, on the reverse strand, counting down.
TGTGAGGTGATACCTCATTGTAGTTTTGATTTGCGTTTCTCTAATAATTAGTGATATTGAGCATCTTTTCATGTGTCTCTTGACCATCTGTATGTCTTCCTTGGTAAAATGTCTATTTAGGTCTTACACCCATTTTTGGTTTGGATTGTTTGTTTTTTTGATATTGAACTCCATGAGCTGTTTGTATATTTTGGAGATTAATCCTTTGTCCATTGTTTCATTTGCAAATACTTTTTCCCATTCTGAGGGTTGTCTTTTCGTCTTGTTTATGGTTTCTTTTGCTGTGCAAAAGCTTTTAAGTTTAATTGAGTCCCATTTGTTTATATTTGTTTTTATTTCCATTACTCTAGGAGGTGGATCAAAAAAGATCTTGCTGTGGTTTATGTCAAAGAGTGTTTTTCTTATGTTTTCCTCTAAGAGTTTTATAGTGTCCAGTCTTACATTTAGGTCTTTAATCCATTTTCAGTTTATTTTTATGTATGGTGTTACGTAGTGTTCTAATTTCATTCTTTTACATGTAGCTGTCCAGTTTTCCCAGCACCACTTATTGAAGAGGCTGTTTTTTCTCCATTGTATGTTCTTGCCTCCTTTGTCATAAATGAGGTGACCAAATGTGCGTGGGATTATCTCTGGGCTTTCTATCCTGTACCATTGATCTATATTTCTGTTTTTGTGCTGGTACCATACTGTCTTGATTACTGTAGCTTTGTGGTATAGTTTGAAGTCGGGGAGCCTGATTCCTCCAGCTCCATTTTTCTTTCTCAAGTTTGCTTTGGCTATTCAGGGTCTTTTGTGTATCCATATAAATTGTAAAATTTTTTGTTCTAATTCTGTGAAGAATGCCATTGGTAGTTTGACAGGGATTGCACTGAATCTGTAGATTGCTTTGGGTAGTACAGTCCTTTTCACAATATTGATTCTTCCAATCCAAGAACATGGTATATTTCTCCACCTGTTTATGTCATCTTTGATTTCATTCATCAGTGTTTTATAGTTTTCTAAGTACAGGTCTTTTGCTTTCTTAGGTAGGTTTATTCCTAGGTATTTTATTCTTTTTGTTGTGATGGTAAATGGGATTGTTTCCTTAATTTCTCTTTCTGATTTTTCGTTGTTGGTGTATAGGAATGCCAGAGATTTCTATGCATTAATTTTGTATCCCGCAACCTTACCAAATTTAATGACTAGTTCTAGTAGTTTTCTGGTGGCATCTTTAGGATTTTCTATGTATAGTATCATGTCATCTGCAAACAGTGACAGTTTTACTTCTTCTTTTCCAATTTGTATTCCTTTTATTTCTTTTTCTTCTCTGATTGCCATGGTTTACTTCTTTTTTTCCAATTTGTATTCCTTTTATTTCTTTTTCGTCTGTGATTGCCATGGCTAGGGCTTCCGAAACTATGTCGAATAAGAGTGGCGAGAGTGGACATCCTTGTCTTGTTCCTGATCTTAGTGGAAATGCTTTCAATTTTTCACCATGGAGAATGATGTTTGCTGTGGGTTTGTCATATAAAGCCTATATTATGTTGAGGTAGGTTCCCTCTAAACTTCTGGAAAGTTTTTATCATAAATCGGTGTTGAATTTTGTCAAAAGCTTTTTCTGCATCTATTGTGATGATCATATGGTTTTTATACCTTAATTTGTTAATGTGGTGTATCACATTGATTGATTTGCATACATTGAAGAATCCTTGCATCCCTGGGATAAATCCCAACCTTTGGCTTCTTTTTAGAATGAAATGTATCTTATGGACACTGAGAATACATTAAGTACACAGAAAGCACAACACAATTTCATAAAAATGCAGACACATGTATAATTTATAAATCATCAATTTTGAGTCATGATTCAAAATTCTAATGATCTTATGAGCATATGTCTTGGAGAAGATCTCTGATGATACAAACTAGAGGAATTATAGCCCCGTTTTTGGTTTGTCTTGACATAATAATTCTACTACTATGAAAATTTAAGTTCCATATTGACTGTCCATGAAATGTTTGACAGCCACTGACAGGAATCTCTTGAAATCACTTCCAAATGAAAACACTTTTCTGTACAGGTAAAACAATGTCCAATATTTGCTTGTCTTCAACGGACTTTTGCTTGTTTGTTTCCCCTTATAAAGAACATGTGTTATTGATTAAAAAGCACATATCTATTTAAATAACTCTAGCCAAACCATGCAGGACTTCATTTCATATCTAAGAGGAGTTCAACCTGAAATACTAAGAGGAAATTGTTCCTTTAAAGAGAGAGATTATTTCAAAAAATAGACTCAATTATAGAAACTGATGGAGGAGTTTCCTCTTTTATAAACGATTGGTCAATAATTCATATTTAATGCCTCAGAAATTACTTTTTGCCTTCAGGAGAATTAGGACAGACATGCTTTTCTCAATTATCTAATCTTGAGATTAAAAAATAAAACATGCAGGCTGTCATATGTGAGGCACTACTGCCAAACCAAAACTTATCACAAAATGAAAATTATCATTGGTTAGCTGATACTGTGATACCATTACTTTAAGTAAAGTAAGTGTGCATTCAGGCAAGTTACAGAATAATATAAATGATATTTTTATTAAGTGCAAGATTCGAACACTTTTGCTTCTTTACTTCTACAAGCAATTATAAAAGCAGTTTAGAGACTGGGCTTTAGAATGAAAGGACCTAGAGTCAAATTCTAAAGGTTAACTATGCCAATAATTTAGATTGAACTAAGAGCTCCTCTGAACTCCAAATTCATATCGAACTGTCTACTCCACAGCTTAACTTAGATATCTAACAGGCATCTCAGACTTAACATGTCAAAAGCCAAACACCTGGTGTTTATTTACCCAAAATCTGCTCCTCTGTAGTCTTCCCCATTTCAGTAAATAGCACCTCCAACCTTGCAGTAGCTCAAGACAAAAACCAAAGCAAACAGATAAAATTACCCTTACTCTTCTTTTTTTTCTTACATGTAGAATTTGATTAATTAATAGACTACATAGGCCCTACACTCAAATACACACAGAATCTGACCAATTCTGATTACCTCCACCATTACCATGGCAGTTGCAGGGATCATCATCTCATGCTCAGGTTATCACAGTAGGCTCTGAACTTATCTCTCTCTGGTTCTACCTTTAGTTCCTTCAGTTATTCTCCATATAACACAGCAGCCAGAGTGATCCTGTTAACATGTATAAAGTAAATCATCCAGTGGCTGCTGATCACACTCACTCCTTATAACAGCCTTCAAAGATCCTGCCCTCCTACGGCAAAGAAAATGGGACTCACCAAAAAGTCTACTGCTCCACCACATTCCTCAGACTCCTTGGAATTAGGTGAGGCCAAAGTATAGGAGAGCTATGGTACAATACTCTACCTGTCTGCTTTGCTTCTGTAAGAATCAAGGAGTCTACACGATCCAAACAGTACCTCTACAAAATGACAGAGGTTCATCAGCTTAGCTCCTTAAGAAATGATGTGGAGCAGAGTCCCTGCCAATCCAATATGGAAACAGCATAAAATAAATTTTTGTTTTGTTAATCCACTAGGATCTGAAGTTAAAGATGCTACAGAAACTTAACCTAGCCTATTACCTACTCTGACTTTGTCTCCTACCATGATTTCATTCATTCACTCTGTGTAGCCATGCCAGCCTCCTTGCCTTTCTCTGAATACATCGAGTATTCTCCCCACTCAGAGCTTGGCTAATCCTTCTAATTGCAATGCTCTTTCCCTAGGTCTCAAGCTCTTTACTCAGTACAGTATTCTTCAGATTTTCTATTTCTTCTGAGTCAGTTTCAGTAGTTCATGTCTTTCTACGTATCTATCCATTTCATCTAGGTTATCTAATTTGTTGACATAAAATTGTTTACAGTCCTCCCTTAGAATCCTTGGCACTCTATCAAACTGTACACTTAAAATGGTTAAATGTAAACACCATGTCATCTAAATTTTACCACAGTTTTAAATATATATGGATGAAGATATTGCTAGTTACATGAGCCTGCCAGTGACTGGTTCATAAGAAGGCAATCTACAAGCTCCTGAGGGGGAAGAGCACAGGGTAAGAGCTAAGGATGTTACTTTAGGCCAAAGGAATTCATGAATATCTGATAGCTTAGATAATTTCAGCTTTAATATTCCCCTTGTCCTTTCCACTTTTTCACAGTTTTTAGGGTAATGAGAACTGATCCAAGTAATACCTGGTCCTTTCTCTATTTAGCTACTTACAAATGGTCTAAATCCTTCCTTGGCTTCAGTCTTAAGGGAATATTGAAGAACTTTAGGTAAAGATTTAGATGAATCCATCTGAACTCATCTGAGTTATGCTCCAATTATTATATTTTGCCTCTATCCATACAGTCTTTTCCTCACAGTAGTTCTAGAACCATAGCTAATTCTCTAGCTATTTCTTGAATCATACATAATATTGATGTGTGTATTATCTGTAAATCCAGATCAGCTATAATTTGATTGTATGAGGAGGAACTGTCTGGAACTTTTACAGAAATACTTCTGTAGTACATTGTATCTGGCAGTTCCATTTGCAGAATAAATCTCTAGTACATATACAGGGAGTGAATCACAGAGAAGAAAAAAGTGTTCTTCTGATAATGGTCCCAAAGCAGTAAAGTAAAGGCATGGGAAAAGCTTAGGATTGTTATAAATTCCCACTACTTGAGTGGTTTCAATATTCTAAGGGGACTGATAGTCTATGGTAGTAGGAGTAATGATAACAGAACATAACCAAATCAAAAAGAAACTACAGTGTTGTTCATTTATATTTCTAGATCATGCTCCTTGTGAATTCAGAAGAAGGACAGGAAATTGTTGGGTGCTAATGTTTCACTTGAAGAAGCATCACTGGACATATTTTGGAGAGCTGACCTTTTGTTTCTTAACTTCATAGGGAACATTGCCTCTTCCAATGATTCTTTTCCTTACAATGTCTTATAAGTGTCTTTATTTATAAGCTCCTGATTCTTAGATAATAGAAGAATTTTTGTTCTTATTTTTATTTTGGGGCTAGTGCTTTTATTTAAAGAGCTCAAAGTTTATTTTTATTTCCAGCTTGTTCTTCACAAATGTTTGCCACATTTAGAGATCTTCTAAATTGGCAATTTTCAATTCCAATTTATTTTTTCTGATTATTTCAGTCTGAGCCCCTTTACGAAAAGAGAGGACAAGGCTTGTTTTACTTTAGCTGTACAATATACCCTAGAATCTCATTTGAAAATTTCCTGAAGTCTATTTTAAACTCACCTATTTATTTTTCTTGATTTTATTTATAATTTTTCATTTTCGACAAATCATTGCTTAAGGAAAAGGCTTCTAAAATGACCTTATGTAATGCATTTTCTATTTTTCTTATTCTTTCAAAGTCAATTTTTTCAATTATGCAGAGTTTGGCTACTCAAATCCTCTCCTGGCCTTGCTTCTTTTAACAATTTCCCCCTGACTGAGAGGCCAGAACATGAATTAACTAGTTGGTAAAATCTACTGTTCCAAATCTGATATTTTAAAATCCTGAACTCTGCAATAAATACTTATTTGTCTTTATTTCTGATGCTTAAAATAAATCTCTCATTATAGCTCATAATACAGCTTTAAAACAGTATTTAAGTTCAACACTTATATAGCTGCCTTCTTGTTTAGCAAAACAATTACTCCTTTCTCGAAAACCAGACAGCTATACAGGTCAGGCCCAATCATCCTCAGCAAATCAAACTGCTGTTCTTAGAATTTTTGAGAAGTATAGAGCTCAGGGACTCTCTGATTCTCAGATGTTTAAAGGGGTTGACATCAGCTATAAAAACATGGGAACTCAGGTGAGACTGGTGTTTAGTTGTCACTCAGAGTGTGTTTAATAGAGTGAGTATGCTTATGACAGGCTGATTTTCAGAAGCCAAAAGCTATAACAGGTTAGCCTGCAAAACTATACTACTTATGCAAGTTGTTTTTGATCAGTTGAACTGGTTTAAAACTTACCTGATGCAATGAATGATCAGTCTTTTCCAAGTGCTGTGAAAACTCTCTATCTCACCCACTAGGATATAAGCCCCATGAGAGCATATGTTTTGCTCACTATTCTATCCCAAAGCTAGCACAGTGCCTGCCATGTAATATTATTCAAAAGTATTTCTTGAATGAATGAATAAATGAATTAATCAAACCTAAGTTTAGTCATTTACCTATTCAATGAACTTCTGCCAATCGCATAATCTCCTATAACTTCAGTTTCCTCTGAAAGAGGGTTAATTTTATTTACTTTACAGGATTGTTGTGAGGATTAAATTAGGTTAATATTTAATACACCTGGTAAGGTGCCCAACAGATAGAAATATTTCAATAAGCGATGATGGTTATGTGGTAGTTTCTATTTTTCTGGTTAATATTAGATGGCAGGGTGAAATATATGAAAAAATTTACTTCTGTCATCCTGCTTCCTAGTATCTTTACTTAATATTGACATCCCGTAACCAGAAACATGTCCCAGGCATTCTAACACTCCTTTATCCTTAATTATTCAAAATATATCTTTTTTATGTCCATATGACCCAGCAATCCCACTACTGGGCATACCCTGAAAAAACTATAATTCAAAAAGAGTCATGTACCACGATGTTCACTGAAGCACTATTTACAATAGCCAGGACATGGAAGCAGCCTAAGTGTCCATCGACAGATGAATGGATAAAGAAGATGGGGCACATATAGGGCTTCCCTGGTGGCGCAGTGGTTGGGAGTCCGCCTGCCGATCCAGGGAACACGGGTTCGTGCCCCAGTCCGGGAAGATCCCACATGCCGTGGAGCGGCTGGGCCCGTGAGCTATGGCCGCTGAGCCTGCGCGTCTAGAGCCTGTGCTCTGCAACGGGAGAGGCCACAACAGTGAGAGGCCCGCGTACCGCAAAAAAAAAAAAGAAGATGTGGCACATAGATACAATGGAATATTTACTCAGCCATAAAAAGAAACGAAATTGAGTTATTTGGAGTGAGGTAGATGGACCTAGAGTCTGTCATACAGAGTGAAGTAAGTCAGAAAGAGAAAAACAAATACCATATGCTAACGCATATATATGGAATCTAAAAAAAAAAAAAAAAAGGTTCTGAAGAACCTAGGGGCAGGACAGGAATAAAGATGCAGATGTAGAGAACAGACTTGAGGTCTTGGGGAGGGGGAAGGGTAACCTGGGATGAAGTGAGAGAGTGACATGTACATATATACACTACCAAACGTAAAATAGCTAGTGGAAAGCAGCTGCATAGCACAGGGAGATCAACTCTGTGCTTTGTGACCACCTAGAGGGGTGGGATAGGGAGGGTGGGAGAGTGACACAAGAGGTAGGAGAAATGGGGATATATGTATATGTATAGCTGATTCACTTCGTTATACAGCAGAAACTAACACACCATTGTAAAGCAATTTTACTCCAATAAAGATGTTACCAAAAAATTATAAAAAATAATAAAATTGCAAAAAAATAAAGAGGGAGGGGATATGGGGATATATGTACACATATAGCTGATTCACTTTGTTGTAGAGCAGAAACTACACAACATTGTAAAGCAATTATACTCCAATAAAAGAAGTAAAAAAATAAAGAATAAAAAGAGAGTAGTTTAAATTATTATAGAGTGAAGGAAAAAAACCAAAATTATCTAAGAGTTTTAAAAAAAATGATGGAGCAAACAATTGACAAAGCAAGGTCTTAAAGGGATAAGCATATTTATATTAATGATGGAAATAAATGGTAATCATAATTAAGCATCAATAGAGCTAATAATCTGTGAGCAGATTCCACAATGAATAGTTCCTTAGTTTAATGTAATCTCAAAAGTTTCATCCATGATATATACACAACCACTCAAAATCACTATGGATTTAAGAACACCCTCTAGTTTCTTCTCTCATGCTTCTAATAGTAATACTAAAACTGTAATTCTATAAACTATATATTGTGTTAGGTGCTTTGCACGCATTGACTCATTTATTCACCACAATAACACTGTATGAAAGATTATGTATAGAAGAAAAATATCAAGGTTCACAAAGGTAAATAATTTGTTCAAGAGACACAGGTGGAAAGTGAAGTGATTGGGAATCAGTTTTAAGTATATAATCCAAAAACCCATACTCTTAAGCACTTTTCTATATAGCATCAGAAACAAGTTGGGGTGAACATCTGTCATTTATTCATTTTTCTCACATTCTTTCCTTTTGGAAGCACTCTCCTACTGTATCTGATTATGGTCGGATTGAATATACAAGATGTCTTTTCTCTGCCGAAGCATCAGACACACAGCACACGACCTAAGCTGGCCAATCAGGCCAATTAGGAGGGATATGACTGAAGCTGAGCCAGTCAGACAACTCTCAAGGACCACTCAGCTGGCATATGAAAGAAAATGATGTTCTTTCCCTGGAGGCTACTAAGATAGTAGTATTTGGGTTATAAGCTTTCAGTCATATAGAGAAAGTCTGTCTGAGATCAACCAGCATAATTTAGAACTCCATGCCTGAGACTTTCTTCCTCAGGACTTAAAAAACCAATCAATTCTTTATTGTGTTTAAGCCAACTTAACTTAGGTTCCTGTCACTTACAACTGAAATATTCCTAATAAAATAATGAACTGGAAAAAATAGAATATGAGATCAAATTAAGATTCATATCCCATCTCCCTGAATTCCTAACTGTATATCCTTGACTAAACATATTTCTGAATTTCATTGAATCTCAAAATCTTGTCTAAAAACATAGAGATAATACTACTGTATAAAAGAAAAGACTTAGGGATGGTCTGTCTGTGCTCAAATCCTGACTCCACCCTTATTTGCTGTGTGACCTTGTACAATTTATTTGCAAACTTTCTCCCTTCATTCCTTCTTCCCAGCTTGCCTTCTTCTAGGCTGTGTTCCTAAAAGAACCTAAGGAGATGTACAACAGTAATTCATTCAACACATATTCATTGAGAACTTATAATGTGCCAGGAACTGAGCTACTTTCTAGGAATTCAAAATGAACAAAATAGACACAGTCTCAGCCCTCATGGGAAGAAGACAGATAATTAGATAATAATCACAGGAAGGGATGCAATCTATTTGGCAGCTGGAGCTTTTCATCCCTTTGAGCTCCGGAAGAATTGCCTTGAACTGACCCTCCCACCTACTCCCCTGCCATGATCACAGATGACTAAAGTCTTCCCCAAGATTTCTACCAACTCTGTGTGGGAAAGGGAGGAATCTTACACTCTCCTGGCTTCTTGGACATTGGTTTCCTTATCTGTCCCTTGCACCACTTTGATCCCTACATTAAGCTGCCTCGCCTTATTCAGTTTTTACAACAAAATCACCTAACCCAAGCATTTGCAGGACTGTTGGTCATTACTAAAGATTTCAGATGGACCCCAGGAAAGGTCCCTTTGAATAGTACACAACTTTCTTCCAATCTCACCACCTCCTCCAGTGTCCCTTATTTTCCTCCTATTTTCATTCCATTATGGAGTAGAAATTATGGATTATAGAATTGAAAGTATGATAATTCTTCAAAAGTTACAAATTCTTCTTCCTCTGTCTCACAGAACAGATTTTCCCTTCCGCTGAGTATACAGTACAGACCAACTGCAATCCTTCAAGAGGCTTGCTTCAACTCCAAATGCATATTGAAGTATTTTCCCAGCAAGTATAATTCTCTTCCTAAGGAGACTTCTATGGCTATCTGTTAAAGTAACAAGGTATCTTCCCACCTTGTGAAACTGTTATATATTTTTAATAGTAACAAGAGATGAGAAAGAAAAATGGAGTACTATGGGAGTGTAAAACGAGGAATGTGACTCAATCCAATGGGTCAGAGAAGAGTTCCCTGGACTATCTGAAGAATGAATAGAAGTTAACCAGCAACATGAGAGAAGGAGAGCATGCCAGAGAAAGGAAATAATATATTTAGATTTTTTTAATAAAGAAGAAAGAAAATTAGGGTGAAAGGTTAATAAGGATAAGAAAATAAAGATGAAGCCAGCTTTGCAGTACAGAAAACAGTAAAGAAAATACATGCAACAAAGTCCTATGTAATTGACAGAGGTGAGCTACAAATTCTAAACTGACTTTTCTACTAACAAATACAGGGAGGAAAACATTACCAATGGTATAATTGAATTTGCATAAAATAAAAACACACCAAGACATATTTCTGTTAGCACATGGCTGATGACTGATTAATAACAATAATGTGAACATGCTTTGCTTCCTTGTCTCATTTCATTCAATTATCACAAGAAGTCTAGATAGTAGATATTACCATTACCCCATTTCACAGGTGATGTTTAGAAAGGCTACACGAGCTGTGCGCAGTTGCTAAACTGCTAAGTGGTAGAGCCAAGATTCCACTGCAGGTCAGCCATTTGGCCCCAGAAGCCTTCTCTTAACCACCACAGTACACTGAACTCAGGCCCTCTGTGTTCTCTGCTTTCCTAGGACAACACTGAATGGCAGGACTTTAATATTTACAGCTCATAGACAGCTACCCTTCCATGATATCATCTAGCCACTGCTTGGTGCAAATGAAACACTTGAAAAATTCCCTGAATTCATGAAGCTTGTTCTTCATTTGGTTGAACAAGGCTCCTCTTCACTGTAGATGTATACAGAGAATTCTGTGATGTGTTTCTCATGTTATTTTTCAGTTACTGAAGCCATGAGAATTTGAACTTTGACGTGTTAAATATTTATGCTTTATGTGGAGGAATCCTGGTTCAACATATAATGTTTTTTTAATAATGGTATTGACCATACCAGATAATATGGTTTTTTTTGTTTTTGTTTGTTTTTGCGGTACACAGGCCTCTCACTGCTGTGGCCTCTCCCGTCGTGGCCAACAGGCTCTGGACGCGCAGGCTCAGCGGCCATGGCTCACGGGCCCAGCCGCTCCGCGGCATGTGGGATCTTCCCGGACCGGGGCACGAACCCGTGTCCCCTGCATCGGCAGGCGGACTCTCAACCACTGCGCCACCAGGGAAGCCCCAGATAATATGTTTTTAATCACTTGTCATGAATAAAAATTATCAAAATGGTCAGTTTTAAGACAATTAATAAAACTCAGGTTTATATGGCTAAATAAACAGAATATGGCAATTGTGCTCAATTCATTCCTACCTGTATGCTACCTATTTGAAGATTCTTGAAAAGAAATAGAAAAGTGATAAAACATATTAAATATTCAAAAATGATCAGTAATAAGGAGCTCAAAATACAATTATTAGCTATTTGAATACAGATTCACACACTCAATCCTCTGACAAGGTCTATATGATAGGGTAGGTACAATCCTAGTCATTTCAGTCACTCATACAACCAGTGGGGGGCTTTGCAAGATTTGTTCAGATGTGGTTACCAAAAACTATGTAAAGACTAAAGCAAGGAACCACAAATTCAGTTTCTAAAGGCCCTGCCCTACCCTCAGGGGCTTCCCCTTCTACTCTTTCCTTTTCTTCTACTTATAGTGCTTCTTCCTCTCATCAAGTTATTCTCCCTTTCCCTTTGTGGAGTGCCTTGTAAAGAAAGCATTATAAGGCTAGATTGCCAATGCACTGAATTTTTAAACCCTCTAAATAGGACATTAGTTCATAGCTTGAATGTTTTGAAATCTGATCAACATGTCGTTTCTCAATACATTAAGCAAAGCAAGCAAAATTAGTCTGCTTTATGTCAGGTGCTTAGCACAAATCCCTTAATAATGTGCTTGAGTGCAGAAACCATTAATAAATGCATAATTCTCTAAGACAGGCTTGATTAATTAAGTCATATGTGTATCCTTCTAATTAAAAAAAAGAACATTAGGCAGATGAGTGGAAATTCTGAGTACAAAATTCAAAGGCTTCCTCTGAATGCCTTTTGCCTTTCTCTTCAAGATGAAAGGAACACTGCTGGTTATTGTAACTGCCAACAAACAGTTATAGCACGGGCACAAAGCACCCAGAACTCTGTGTCTTATTAAAAACAATTTGGTATTCATCTGCCAATTTGTAACTCAGTTCTCAATCAGGGGCCTGTCTGATTAAGTCAGGCAATTCAAATTTGAGGGGGCAGCTGGTGCTGCTATGCAAATAAACAGATGAGGAAGAAACGGGACCAATGAATCAACAAGCAGATGGTAAAAAGCCAAGGCCTGCAAAGAGTACTTGAATTTCTTTTCCTCTCTGCTTCCCATAACACTACATCTCACAGAATTTATATTCCAAGGGATTATAAAGATTATCACTTAGTTTAACGATCAACATGGAACAGTTTCTAACTCTGATCCCTTTAGCATGAAGGATTTACAGAAAGAAAACATTGGTCACCGGATGCTATATTAAATGGTCGTCTGCTTCAATAAATTCCTCATTTTTTTCTTAAACAATTAATCATTTCTTAAACAATTAATCAATTAACTACATGATAGAATTAAGACACTTATATGTGCTCATCTTTATTTCTGGCCAAGTGTTTCCATGCAAAGCTGCATGCTCTTCAAAGGAGGAAGAAAGTCTTCCTCTCAGGTTATATAGGTCTTGGGAAGCAAGACCCAAAGAGTGGCCTGGGTCCTGAATCTGCTCATTACCTCAATCCTACATTTCTTCACGACTGGTTCAGGGACACATAGTCATATTCATTCTTGATCTTTTTTCTGCAACTGGTTCAAGCATTACTCATTTGTCCTTGTCTGAACTGGATCTCTTTGCAAAATGCTCAGAGTCTATCTTTATTTCAGGACATCTCAAATTTCAGATACAACTTTTGGCAGTTGTATCATGTTGTCTGAGGTCTCAACATAAACACCTTCATTAATTTCGCCTTTCATCTGCCAAAATCTTTTCTTTGGCTTGTTTTCTTTATCATGATATCAAATAGACAGAGACAAATCGTGTAGTTTTGGTGGGCAATATGATGAGAATAGATGCAGCTGAAAGGTGTTAAAAGATTTAAAGCAGGCATGATATTATTTGTATACATTTTTTAAAGTATTTTTTGTTTGACTCTAAAGTCAACTTTTTTTTAATTAATTAATTTTTAAATTTATTTTTGGCTGCATTGGGTCTTCGTTGCTGCGCATGGGCTTTCTCTAGTTGTGGCGAGCGGGGGCTACTCTTCGCTGCAGTGCAATGGGCTTCTCATTGCAGTAGCTTCTCTTGTTGCAGAACACAGGCTCTAGGTGCATGAGCTTCAGTAGTTATGGCATGTGGGCTCAGTAGTTGTGGCTCACAGGCTCTAGAGCGCAGGCTCGGTAGTTGTGGCGCACAGGCTTAGTTGCTCTGCGGCATGTGGGATCTTCCCAGACCAGGGCTCAAACCCATGTCCCCTGCATTGGCAGGCGAATTCTTAACCATTGTGCCACCAGGGAAGTCCCTGTTTTAAAATGTAACATACTAGTTCTTACGATGACTTGTTAGAAATATTGAGAGACTGTTTTTAGCACTCTGACAGCTGAGAAGACTTTCTTTAGTATATGGTAACAAGTCACTGGTTTTAATGGTGGGGGGAACATTTCCATTTTTATAGGCAAGTATTAACACAGGATCAGTTCTGGACTTCAAGGACTGCTGAAGTCAAGGATATGTTTCTTGGTGGTAACATACAAATCACAATATTGTTTGGGCTTCCCTGGTGGCGCAGTGGTTGAGAGTCCACCTGCCGATGCAGGGGACACGGGTTCGTGCCCCGGTCTGGGAAGATCCCACATGCCACGGAGCAGCTGGGCCCGTGAGCCATGGCCGCTGAGCCTGCGCATCTGGAGCCTGTGCTCCACAATGGGAGAGGCCACAACAGTGAGAGGCCCGCGTACTGCAAAAAAAAAAAAAAAAAATTTGTTTATGCCAAAATATTTTTGACCTGGGTCTTTGAAATGTTTCCTTTCTGCTTTCTTAAATAGAAAGTATTTTTTCATAGTCATATGACATTATCTTGGAGTTTTCAATAGCATGATACTGACTACTTTGGACTAGCTTTATATCAGCTAGTGATTAGCTATGTTTTCTTGCACCAAGCAAGGCAAAGCCTGTCCATGCTACTTTCTCCATTATTAACTATTGAAGGACCCATGTAAGATGGCCAACAGGCACACAAAAAGATATTTAACATCATTAATCATCACAGAAATGCAAAACAAAACCACAATGAGGTATCACTTCACACCTGACAGAATGGCATCAAAGAGATCACAAATAACAAATGTTGGCAAGGATGTGAAGAAAAGGGAACCCTTTTGGTGGGAATGTAAATTGGTGTGGCCACTGTGGAAAACAGTATGGAGGTTCCACAAAAAACTGAAAATAGAACTACCATATGATCCAGCAATTCCACTCCTGGGTATATATCCGAAAAACGTGAAAACCTTAATTTGAAAAGATATATGTACCCCAATGTTCATAGCAGCGTTATTTACTATAGCTAAGATATGGAAGCAACCTAAGTGTCCATCAACATATGAATGGATAAAAAATATGTGGTATATACATACAATGGAATACTACTCAGCCATAAAAAGAGAATGGACATTTGCCATTTGTAACAACATGGATGGACTTGGAGTGTATTATGCTTAGTGAAATAAGTCAGAGAAAGATAAATACTATATGATATCACTTATATGTAGAATCTAAAAAATTTTTAAAAAGTGAATATAACAAAAAGAACAGATATAGAGAACAAACCAGTGGTTACTAGTGGGGAGAGGGAAGTTGGGAATGGCAACATAGGGATAGGGTAGATTAAGAGTTACAAACTACTATGTATAAAATAAATATGCTACCAGAATATAGTATACAGCACAAGGAATATAACCAATACTTTATAATAACTATAAGTGGAGTATAACCTTTAAAAATTGTGAATCACTATGTTATAGACCTGAAACTTATATAATATTTTAAATCAGCTACACCTCAATAAAAAAGAAGATAAGCCAATATAAACTGTGAAACAATGCTATGTAACATCTCTTTTTTCCTTGACTAACAAAAATCACTAAAGACCAGGGATAAAAAGCCAATTTCCAGAAATGTGTGACCAATGTACACTGTGTTAAAGATGTCAGCAAAAGTCCACAAATACAGTCACTTGTGCACATACATAAGTCCACAACTTGTACCACTGAGTTATTTCACTTCAAGGTTTCTATCATCTTCCCATAATACTTTTTATATCCTTACCTATTACTTTAGCTACCCCGATTGGTTCCAGCTCCCTGGACATTCTTATTTGATTCCTTATTTGATTTACAATTTCATATTTTATTTTTCTGAGAAGTCAGCTATCAGTTTAATTATTGCTCCCTTGACTCTACTTTCTTGTTCTCTGCCTACTTAGCTATTTCCCTTTTGTGCCTGGAGATGGATTTTTTAAATTTATCCTGCTTGAATATGTGGCTTGGTGTCTTTAATTAGGTTTGGATATTTGTCAATTATTATCTATTCAAATACTGCTTTTCCAGTTTTCTATTTCCTTTTCTTTAAGACTATAATTATAAATACATTAGATCTATCTTCTATGTTTTTTGTCTGTTTTCTGTATTTTCCATTTTGTCACTCAGTACCTACTTCTGGATATTTTCTTCTGATCTACTTTCCAGTTTGTGAATTCTCTCTTCATCTGGGTCTAACAAGTTTAGGACCCTATTCACTGAATCCATAAATTTAACTTTATAATTTTAAATTCTAGAATTTCCATTTAGGTTTTTTTTTATAGTTTCTGTAAAAATTTTTAGTCTTGTTTTGTATCTTCTTAAACATAACAAGGATAGTTATTTTAAACTATTATCCAGTATCTGGAGCTTTGGTGGATTCATTTACATGGTCTGTTTTTTTCTACTGTTTTTGTTGTTTTCTTGTCATTTTAGGTATCTGGTTATTTTTTACTGTTTGCCAAACACCATATTTGCAAAATTGTTTGTAGAAATAATTTTAAGTATTGAATGTTATCTTCCACCAGAGAGGATTTAAAATCAACTTTGGTGGGCAGCTAAGGGAACTAGCAACATGTCACTTCATTCTAATTTGGGAAATTGAAATGATTTACAGCTGAGCTGCAGTCTTAAAAAGTCATGTTTTTTAGCACAGGGAGATCAGCTCGGTGCTTTGTGACCACCTAGGGGTGGGATAGGGAGGGTGGGAGGGAGATGCAAGAGGGAGGAGATATGGGGATATATGTATATGTATAGCTGATTCACTTTGTTATAAAGCAGAAACTAACACACCATTGTAAAGCAATTATACTCCAATAAAGATGTTAAAAAGAAAGTCACATTTTCCCAGTTTCCATTATTCTTAGGGTTCGTCTCTTTAAATTCCTATCCAAAGTGTTGAGAGTTCACCAGCACCCCACCTCACTGCTGGTGACTGAGGACTCCAACTTTTGCCCTTGTCAACTGACACTGTGAAAACACCATCAAGTCTCTCAGCTACACCCTCCAGAATAAGCAAATTGCCACAGGGGTAAAGCAGTACAAAATTCTACCTGGGGTTCTGAACTCCTCTATATCCTAGCCCAGTATATTCTTCACTCTTTCACTGTTTTGTTTTTTCCTTTGCCTACAAGCAGATTTTTTTTAATCTTCTGTCCAATTTTTCCAGTTGTCCTAGTTGGAAGAATTGGTCCAGTAATTTAGCTTTGTCCTAACTCTTGAATCTGTGAGTTCCTTCTCTTTATGTCACTGACCCTATCACAAGCCTGAGACACTAGCTGACAGACTCAGTTAAAAACTAATGATATTACAGGTTCCTTTTCCCACAAACCCATAGAACACACACACACACACACACAGACACACACACACACTAACAAGCCACATTATACCAACTCACCATCTAAAAAAAGTGGTAGTACCAATAAAATTAGAAATTTTAACTTTTGAATAAAATACACAGTGCCCAGCCCACACTCATGACTCTAAATGAATCTAGGAAATAGATTCATCATGGAAATACACACTGGAACATACAAAAAGAAGCCCTAGGCATTGGCCTGTATCTCCAAAATTCATCCAGACAATCAATATATGCCTATTCCCACACTGTACCTTTTTCTCATGCCATCTCTACCTTCAACTTCACCCATTTGTGTCTGTTTCTTGCCTCCAGTTTCTCAACCAATCCTCTTGATTCAGAACTCCCTTTGGACCCACTTTCACATCAGCACCTTTCCCACTACAAAACCTCTGGCATTTTTCCTCTGGTCCAACTCCATGATATTGGATAAAAACTAATTCACAGGTAAAACGATCTGGCTCTATTAGACAGGCTTATGAAGTCCTTGATCCCCATACAGTGCTGCCCAAGGGACAGGAGATAAACATTTACATACAATTTCCAAATTACTTAGTGCTCAAACAATTCAATGTTTAACTCAAAATTACTATTTGCTACAAATTATCTAAGATGTTTTCAATAGAAACACTTTTTATCTACATGATATTAAAGATTAACAAAAGGATCTAAAAATATAGATAACAGAGGGAATTTTGGAAGAATTTAAGTCAAATAAAATTACAAAGACTTCAGATCTTGAGAAATAGAGAAATATGGTTGATTACATGGAGAAGGGGTCAGAAAATATTTCCATATCCAGCACAGACTGGGTATATTTTCTCAGTAGTATTTAATTTTGATCTTTTAGTTATGTAATTAAAGCTCAAGATACTGGTTAAAAAGGAAAAAAAAAAAAACAAGAAAAAACAGCTGCCCTAAACTTACTTCAGGCTTTTGTTTGCTTTCCCATAATTCAGTTTGGAAACAAAGCACTTAAAAAAAAAAAGAAAGAAACAGACGCAAGCAATAACAATGAGTAACCATCACTCTCTGTCGCTAGTTTGAGTGCCAAGGTTCCTCCCTTAAGGAAATCTGAGTTACAAATCTCTAAAAATAGGGGTTTCTAATGGAGACCGCGACAGGGCAAAAGGCGCCACTATAATTTGATAGGGACTTATTTAGTCAAGCCTAGCATTTTAAATAGAGTAAAAGGTTTTAAACGTATTTGTTTAGAAATGATTTATTTAGACCACCACTAACACCAGGAAGATTAAAGACAGCATGGCTAGTTGTTTAGCTGGAGATCTCTCTAAAAAGAGGCGATAAATTTCTGATACAGGTCTTATAACTGCTGCTGACGGAAGAATTAGATCCATATTATAATTCAATTGCTTTATCAGCCCACCAGTAACTTCCCAGTTGCCTAGAATGTCCTCATGGTGACTTCATCCTTGCTGAAGATGCAACAATTCTATAGATAAATTCCAGGACCACCCCGTTGAGAATTTCCCCCTCTCCCTGCTTTTTTGAAAGTTCTGGTAATTTATAACCTCATATTAATGTCAGAGCTCTCTGAAGAACAATTACATAAATATTTTTAATTGCACTGTCCTCTTAAGCAAACAAACCACAATTTTTCTTAAGTAGGTCAAGGTCACTGGTTATCTCCACTAAAGTTTTAACATGATGTGGCAATCTTAAAGTTCTTCAGTTAAAACATTTCAGCAAGTTTAGAAGCTGTTCCTGTGAACTATATAGAGTGTACAAATCTTCCATGGGCATTTTATTTCTCCATGTTGCCTGTGTTGGCTAATTCCATGGAATAATTTGCAAATTATGTCAAAGGTATGAATTTAATTTTACAGAAGAAACTACAGCCCAAGTGTTTACCCTCAGCTTTATATATTCATACTTCCCCATACAAGGAAACCTAGGGATGACAGTATAAATTAAATGTAATCCTTTACTACTATGTGAATAAGTATCTTCGCTTTTCTCTTTCAAAAACAAAGTCTTTTTCAATGCTAAACCTATATGAAAGAGGGCAAGAAACAGACAAAAGGTAAACTAAAAGATGCCACACCTAGGACAATATCATGAATAGTAATATAAGGAGTATAAAGAAGTATAAAGGAGGGCTTCCCTGGTGGTGCAGTGCTTGAGAGTCCGCCTGCCGATGCAGGGGACACGGGTTCGTGCCCCGGTCCGGGAAGATCCCACATGCCGCGGAGCGGCTGGGCCCGTGAGCCATGGCCGCTGAGCCTGCGCGTCCAGAGCCTGTGCTCCGCAACGGGAGAGGCTACAACAGTGAGAAGCCCGCGTACTGCAAAAAAAAAAAAAAAAAAAAAAAAAAGTATAAAGGAGTATAAAGAAGACTATGAGGAGTTGTATATTTGGAAGTATAGAGTCCATTGCTCTAGCAAAGCAGGGAAAATTTTAAGGTAGTACTTTGCCTAGGAGAATTTTTTAACAACTTCCCTTTCAAAAAAGCTGGGATGTATATAAAATCTCTTCTATTGCCACTGCAGAAAATAGAGACCATGAGGGGATACCTTTAATTAACTAAAAATTTCAACGCTTAGGCTGAAAAGTAAATTTCACCAAATATTAGCAAACTTAACTGAATATTAGCATTACACTGGTCTGTACAGTAAAACATTAAAAACAGGGCTAAAGATAGCCAGAGCTATAGAAATATTATCAAAACTCTGTATCTGATCTATGAACTTTGAACAATTACAGAAACAGGGACAGAGAATGTTTGTTAATTAATGCAAAACCCCTGATACAAAGTCATGTTCACTCCAACAGAAGCTGTCATGGAATAAGTCCCACACATCACATCAGATCAGTAGATAATATAGGAGAAAAGGAAATAGGAATCTGAGTGTGACTGTGACGGAGACATTCCCTTACCACTAACTAGCTAATAATCTTATAAATTCTCTAGGGAAACAGGAGTGATGTCTTGTGGTGTATGCAATACTACATATATTCCCACTTAAGCTAAAAATGCATTAAATTCATACAGCATATGTTATTATTTAAATTCTGTCATTCTCCTTATAATGCTTTCACTGTCTACATAAAGCCTCATATCAGAAGAACTTGGCCAAATCTTTTTAAATACAACCATTCTGGATATTCCCATTTGCCACTCTGATCCATTCTCCATTCACCCCCGCCCTGCTTTTTGGCCTAGGAACCTGACTTCCATGGATAGCAACACCATGATCTCCTGTCCCCTAGCTTCCAGTTAGGTTCACTGGATGAGAGGTAACAGCATAGAGGGTGAGAGGAAAGAGGTTTGGGGGTATTTATTCCACCAGCTACTTCCCTGCCAGGCCTTGGGTTGGCAGCAGCTTGGGTCCACTGCTTATGTGATAATTCACGTTAATGCTAGTTGGGCGCTGCTCTTCTACAGCTGTAGGAGACAGGGAACCACGTCCTCCCCTTTCCCCTTCTGGCCTGCATGTGGAAGGGCTCTCCATTCTTGCTGCCCTGGGGTGTGTCAACCTTGCTTGCTGGCTCCCTTAACCCTGCCTGTGTGTCTACAAAGAGTACGTCCCTTCATTGATCTCTCCTCATCTCACCCATTTCAGTGTGATTTAACCCGATTGATCTATTATCTTAAGTGAATGGAACCCAACTCAGAAAACAGCATCTTCACTTAATGTGCTCTAATCTGAAAATACATCACATCAGCCGCATGTCCAGCTTCAACTAAATCATCTGTCACCTCTTTATATACTATGGTGACAGCAGGGGTTTTTTTGAGGCATAACTGACTTATTATTTTACTTTCAGGTGTATAATGATTTGATATTTGTGTACATTGGAAAATGATCACCACAATAAATCTAGTTAACATTCGTCACCATATATCATTACAAAAATTCTTTTTCTTGTGATGAGAACTTTCAAGATCTATCAATACGTTTTTAGCGACTTTCAAATATGTAATATAGTATTATTAATTACAGTCACCATGCTGTACATTACATCTCCATGACATTTATTTTATAACTGGAAGTTTGTACCTTTGACCCCCTTCACACATTTCATCCCACCCCCACCTCTGGCAACCACATGACAGTGTTGTCTACACCAACTATTTAAACATGGTCTCACACGGTATTTCTAATTTCTCATTTATGAATTTGGTTTATACGAAAAGTCTTACAAAAATTTAAAAAGTGAATTAATAGGTCTGCATTTAAAGGCCAGTCTTTTTTCCCATCGCTAAATAACACATAAACAAGAGGAGTGGAAGACATAAAACTGAAAAAACTTGGTTTTCAAATATTTTAGGGACAGAGTAATGAGATGGTCTTTCCACAGAATTCTAGCCTTTGCCATATATTGAGATAGTGCTTGCTTCATCTCTGTCTGCACCCCTGGTATGAATTTTTTTTTATATGGAAAGGACAAACCAACTTTCTGTAAAAATATTTTGAATGTTTCTCATACAAAACCCAAAGGATACCTCCAGAGGAACTGAAACAATATACGAACATAAGGGGGGAAACACAATGATAAAGGCCTGAAAGTACCTTCAACAAAGCAAGAGACTTCCCCAAAGGGGAAATAAACACAGTTGAACTCCCTTTATCTACATCCTAACAAATAACACCTCCTGTGCCTTAAATATTTAATGTGAAATCTGTGGATTTATAAAGCTTACAAAATGCCAGGGGCTTATTATCTTTACAGTTTGCCTGACAGGAATATTCATATCGCTCGATTCCGCAGTCTAAGACAACAGGAATTCCTCCAGGTGCTAGTGGCAGATAACTTTCACGTGGCTTCAATAATCCACTAATTATGGAACCCCTCAGGTAGAACAATGTCATTAATCTGATTAAATTATTTATATTGCTGGAAAGCTAAATCTTATTAGGTCTTCAGTATTTTATTTGGTTCTTCAATTCAATATGGATATGCAAAGGGGCAAAACCATCTTTTCTCCACTGCATTTTCCAGCTGAAGAAAAAAGAAAATAAGAAAGAGATAACCCCATATTTAGTGTTTTGCTGCAAGATCACCAACCAGGAGCAGGGTCTACCTCTCTCCCGGACACCCTGAAGCCCAGAATTTTCCAAGTTCCTTTTGAAACTCCATTCCTGTGGTTGAGGTTTTCTTCCCATGTTTCAGTAGCAGGACCATAAGCCATGATAAGATTAAAGTTCTGTCAGAGGCTGTCTAACAGCACCTCTAAGGTCCTGTCTAAGTTAAAGTGAAGAGGCTTTATTTCTCTTAAAAAAGATCACTGAGAAGATTGTGAAATCCCTTATGCTAAATGGACTACCCAGTTACATTGAACAGACACCCCCTTTTGGGTTTTTGACAACATACTGGCCCATTTCATATCTGTGCTGGTCTATCAGACATTTAGTTAGAGCATTAAAGAAGTCTGGAGGTTAGATTAAATCCTGCTGAATATGATGGGCTACTCAAAACATGTATCATTTATCCAAGCACTCTGTGTGAGTACTAATTTGTAAACTGCTTTATAACCCATATTTTAAAATGTCATGGCTGATTCATCTATCATTTCCATTTTACAGAAAGGTACTAACTCGACATACTTTCATCAGGAAAAAAAAAACCCCACAAGGTTTATAAGGAAAAGAGCATGTTTTAAAAAATGGGAAAAAAATACAAAGTGTTGTAAGTTTTACGTTTGATCCAATCAGTTGACATTGTTCACTTTACTGAAAATTTCCTGAGTCTAGTTGTCCCTTGTCTACTCGAATTTCTATTAAGTTTCTCACTTCCCAAATATTCTTCCTTCTCTCAAGGTTTCCAAAACACGAGAAGCTGTGATGAGCCTTTCTTATGTAGCCCAGGGCTTTCTTTTAATAGATACGTGGTCAAGACACACAGCCAGTCCAGCTCCCTGCTAAATTTAAATCATATGATACTAGGAATAGAATTCATAATCTTATGTTACAAAAACACCATCCTCCTAATAGAGCTCACAGGATTTCAAACAACTCTATTTTCTTCTTGGACCAGCAGCTAGAAGGCAGCAGAGAAATAAGCCTATGCTCATATCCAGCCCCAACCAACCATGATAACTTGGAAATAGTTAAGAGCCAGCCTCTATCCCACCTGCATGATTTTTGCAATTACATTCTTGGAAACAGGCGTTTGGGTAAAGTGTGTCCTGAGAGGCTTCAGGCCACATATGGTAAATCTTAGAGCAGTAGACTGGGTGTCTGTCTGTCCCAGGATTTCCTAAGTGACTGCAGAAGTGACTGTACGTGTACCTGCACCAGTTAGATATTTCTCTAGAAATGAAAGACCCGGTCTGCCATTACAGGGAGCGTTGCAGGCACACAGTCCTCAGCTGTCAGCCCCCTACAAGGATTGCCTTTGCTGAAGAGGGCCTCCACACTCAAAACAGGGATCATTGTGCAAGTGATATATAGAGGGCATGCTCGCAGGTAAAATCTGTAAGGGAGGGATGGAAGAAGGGGCCAGGAGAAGCCAAGATGCAGGCTCAGCTGAAGTCTACCCTTGGTCGGGGAACTTCGGAGCATGAAGAGTACCACAGAGATGTCTCCCCTTGAGAAGAAGCCCAGGCTTTTTCACCCTCATATCTGGCAGTCACTGACTGTGGGCTGCCCTCAGTTGGGGAAGGGGGTGGCAGGGAGTTGACGTCCCAAGCATTTCTAGATGAAGTAGCTTCCTAGGCCAAGAAAAGGTACAGCTCCGAGCTTTGAGAAGCCCACCTTCACAGCAGTGACAGATAGGCACACTGGCCCAGGAAAGGGAGTCCGGGATGGGACCAACAGTGTCTACAACATGGAACAAACACCATCCACGCATAAGATGCTGTGCAGGTGAGAAATATAAATGTAAGACTGGACCACAACAAGCATTGCCTCAGTGTCTTCCCATATCCCCACATCTAGTCCAGGGTAGCTACAGGGGTTTCACCCCATCATAGGATACCCCTTGAGAATAATCTCTGTTCCTGCTGGAAGGACCCCTGCAGAAATTCCTGCAGTCTATAATGGAGGAGGATCCAGATGGGAAAATGAAAAAGAAAAGGCTGTGCTGACTTGTCAAGTCATTTTCCAAGGATTATTCCTTTACAGATTGATCCTAAAGAATGATCCTTTAAAAAAACTGTGACCTTTAGTAGTAAAGTTCCTTCTTGATTTATATTATTCTTATTAGTCAAGTCATCAGGAATGTGTGATTATAGACAAGCCAGAGTTCTGATATTCAGGAATAAACTAAAAGATCTAACTGCCAGTTGTAAAAACCTCTTTTGTTTTTTATCTAAGTGAAAGGGATAATAGTGATTTCATAAAGTTTTGCAAAAAGTATGGGAAATTGTAGATGTTAAGCTCCTAAAGTGACAAAAAATAGATGCATGGTAATTTATACTTGTTGTAAGTCTTATGCTTAAGGACAATGTTTCTAATTTCTAAGAATGGTTTTAATTCTACATATAATCAACAAAATGCTGTTGGCCTGCTTTCTTAACAAAATGCCTAGTTTTTTTCCCTATAAATACAATTTCAATGTTGAAAACAATAAATAAACAAACAAATAAATAAATAACTTCCAACTGAAGAGTCATAACATTTGACTAACCTAAATTGAATGTTTAGTTTAAAATGGAAGTAGGCTCACCCAATCCCTGAATGAGAGGCTCAGGAAATGATGTCCAATACCTTTATATCATTGTCCAACTGAATTCAACACCAAGTATGGAAAGGGATGGATCCAGTCGCTAAGTCCTCATGTTGCACTGGGGAAAACACTTCACCTCAAACTACCTTCATTTCCCATTGTTAATAAGAGGAATTTGAACTAAGTGGTTCATTTATTGAAGAAATATCTATTGAGTACCTACTATGTGCCAGACAGCGTGCTAAGAACCCAGGATAGACTGGTAAACTAAAAAGACAGAGCCAGTGCCCCGGTGGAGAACATGATCTGAAAAGGAAGATAACACAAATAAGTTCCAAAAAAATGTGAATTGGGATAAACACTATGAAGGAAACAAAAGTTGAGGAAATATAAAATAATGGAAAAGAGCTATTTTAGATGAGGTTTTTATGGAAGGCCTCTATAAAAAGACAATATTGAAGCTTGGATCTAAAGATAGTAAGGAGCCAATCATGTAAGAACTTTCCAGAGAGAAAAGCATAGACTGTGCGAAGGTTCTGAAGTGGGCATGAACTTAACATGTTTAAGAAACTTTAAGAAAAATTAGACTAGATAAAGTATAATGAGCAAGGGATACAGGGGCACAAAGTGAGGCTGGACAGAATGAGATCATGTAAATCAGGATAAAGAACACAGATTTCACACTCCAGGAACATGGGATGACATTGCAGGTTTTGAAACAGGAGCGAAACATTATCTACTTTGCATATTGGTGCTGCATGGAGAACTGACTGGGGGTAAGAGTGAAATACAGGAGTCCTGTACGAGATGATGCTGTAGCCTAGCAGGAGATAGGTAGTCCAGTTAGGGTACTGGCTGTGGCAATGGACAAAAGTGAAGAGGAGACGTGTTTCGGAAGTGCTGACAGATGTCTGATATATTGATTATGGTTTGGACATGGGGGATTGCTAAAAAAGAAAGAAAAATCAACAGTGATGCTTGGGTTTCTAACATGCGTAACAGAAAGATAGTGTCGCCATTTAGCTGTGAAGATTGGCAAGTGGGAAGGAAAAGCTTTGGGATAGAGAATCAAGAATTCATTTTGGACAAATTAAAATGCATAAGAGAAATCCAAGAATATATGTCACATAAGCAGTGAAATATATACATCTAGAGATCAGTGGAAATATTTTTGTCCATTTATCATCATCATCATTAAGCAAGGCACTTAACCCTTTGGAGACTCCGTTTCTTCATGAACAAAATGAGGATAATAATATCTACCTTCCTAACTCATAGAACTGTAAGGATCAAAATGAAATACTATATGGATAAGCACGTGGCAAACACACCCATAAATGTATGAATATGCACGTATGAATAATCAGTCAGCATTTCAATGGAAAACATGAAAAGCAACTCTTTACACAAGTCCCTACCAGCAACACTCACACGTGGTTGTCACGGATCGTATTGTTGCTCTATGTTAATTCAATGAGAATTCTTCCTTTGCGAGTCTATAATGTGTAATTGGCTCAGATTATCATTTCTACGTGCCTGTTCCCACCAGATACTTGGTGTTTTTGAGGAGGCTTAAGGAGTAGACATAAAAGTGGTGCTGAGCATTGAGAGAGAGTAACCAAAATAATTGCCAAGCAAAGCTCACCAGTGCATGTCAAATATCAGTAAGTATTAAGCAGTCAAAGGCTAGAACTTTCCTCCATAGATAACAAGAGTCTACAGAAAAATACTCTTTCTTACCCTTTGCTTCACTTTCCTTATCACACTAATTCAAGGAATCAGATTCTCCAAGTAGAAACAAGAAGTATTTTCCTGTTAAAAGTTCCTGCAGATATAAAGAACACTCCCTTGATCTCTGAAGAACACCATTCCAGTAAGATGCAAAGTGAGTGTGGAAGTTCCAGTAACTTCTGAGGGGTTAACCCTATTTATACAGGGCTCTGTCTCTTTGAACAGACCTTCTGGAGTCATAACCAGGCTAATTAATCCTCTCCGTGGAATCGCTCTGGCAGACAGAGTCTGGTGCCAATGCTAAAAAAAATATAGACATAGACAAGAAAGGTACCGTAGTTTTTATCACCAAATACCCTAAACTGACAGCCACCAGATATGGTAATCAATGATAATGAAGCAAAACTTCTGGAAATCTGTCATGGCAGCAGGAAATGTTTATCTCAATGACCAGTTTCCGCAATAGACTCAGTCAACTGGGCTCCTTTTCAAAACTAGTTAAAAGATAAAATGTACGATTGCAGCTCTTATTGGTAGTAACAGTGACATTTTCAGTAACTTCCTAATCTTTATCTTTGCTGTACGCTTTGAGTATACCTTTCAGAAACTTAAAATCCAAGTATTAGAAATAAAATTCTTGTGTTTATTTTATTAAATTAAGCGTTTGAAATTTTTTGATGTTTAATTGACTTCATTCTTTACTTAAAGATGGTCAGGACTAAAATCTTACCTAAATACTAATTGGCAGAATTCATTATTATGAAGACTTTCTAGTGTCTTTGAAAATGTTAAGCTTATGTGACTAGAATTTGAGATAGACAACTAGAAGGCTTTCTGAACTCAGGGTAATATGAGTAGGAAAGATAAATCTCTGGGCAGGAGGGGGTGTCCCCACAATTTTTTCTTAGGTGTATAGGCAGTATTAGGGCAAGAAAGGGCCCACTTTGATCGTCTTCCTTACATTAGTGATGTCCAGAGTGATGTACACAAAATACTCTGTTTACATTTATATTTATTTACTCCTTTTTACTACTGCATATATTTAATGATGAACATAGTACATTAAAAATTTAATTTAGGTATAAAATATACTTATATATATTTTAAATATATATATAGCATATTTACATACTTAGAAATTTTCCTGACAATAATGAATCATCCACGTATTTGAAGACCCTTGCTCAGAGTCTCAGGATATGACCAGTGATGTTTTAAATACATATATAAACCGACTTGCCCTAAAACACTTGTCATGAGTATTATAACCACCACAAAGGCTCTAATTCAGGACCAAATCATGCCTTCCTGCAAATCTGAAAAATGAGTGCTTCTTCCAGGTGGACCTGCTTGGAAAGTACAATCTTGAGAACTAAACGGGGGCTGGACTGCAGCCCCACCCACCCCTCAGCAGATACCCTTGTGCAGTGAACAAACTGCATAAATGTCCAAACGCGTGGGCCCTGTGTGTTCCACTTTCAGAGAATGTGCTCAGAGCAATCACGCCCCCTGCCTCCATCTGGCTAAACTTCTGGGCAGTAGCCCCGGCAGCCTCACAAGATGGCAGTCCCTTTGTGAATCTGCTGGATCACAATCCACAGTCTGATTCTCAGCTTCACAGCCTCAGAAAGTTTTCTGTCAGTAATGGAGACAGATCCATTTGCTTTGACCCAAGTCGCAAAGTTATCAAATTTATTATCTTGTCTCAAGAAATATGTGTCATGAAAACCAGAATTCTCTATACAAGCACAATGAGCTCATCTCCTTATCGTAAGTAAAATTATATGGGAAGGAAAGTTATAATCAGAAAGAAGGTACACCCATCAAATGAATCAAAAGCAAATGGGATCAGGTCATGACAGCAGATGTCTGCAGCTGACAGTAGAGGTGGTTATACCAATAGGACCCAAAATGCTCTAGCTACAACTCTTTGGATCCCTCTCCATATGAGATGCAATCTTGGCCAAGAGCTTTGCCAATACGACCATACTGAACTAAACAGCCACTGGCTAAGAGGATATTCTCCTCCCTCTCAGTGCTTGGAAAGGCACCGTCGATGCGTGTCTCCCTAATTCTCCTTGGTACATCCCTGTGTGATAAAACATGCCCTCCTTCTGACAGGCATTTTCATTTACTTTACATACATTATGACACTAAATTCAGCTTCAATCAGTCCTGGAGGGAAAGCTATCTCTCTCCAGATCCTATAAGTCACTGCTACTGGCCTGTGTGCTTAAAGTTTAACTTTCCAAGGAAAGTCCAATTTTTTGCAACTTCTTTGGGATGCCAAACGGTGCCTCTAAGTTCTGAAAACAATGTGTTTTCTGGAGGCAATGTGTTTCTGGGGGCAATACCTCCAGAATCGCAATTACCTTTGACTGATGATGGTCAGATTCTCAAAATTCAGAGAGCCATCTCCACACCTGCAGATTCCCTGGTCAACTAACGCTGGTCATGTAACAGCATCAAGAGGTGGCCCCCCTCATAACTAGGACATTTCTACCGTGCTGTCCTCTCATAACTAAGAATGTCTGCATGGCAGACACCTCCTTCTGATAAACTTATTATTACATCTTTGTCAACTAATAGTGATGTAACAAGGGGAAAGCCATGTATTTAGACTCGACTGAAAATAAACTCCACCAGAGGAAAAATGTGACCATTCATAAAGTGTTTATACTAATAGGGCCCAGCAGAGGAAAATTATTTACTTAAAGCCCAAAACATTTCTCTGAATGATGTTTGACCTTGGTTTTGTGTCAGAGTTTAGTAGAAGAATGTATCCCTATGTATTTTCATTTTCCCATTAATATATGCTACACTGAGAGAAAATAAATAAGTAAAAATAATTCAGGAGAGTCAATGAACTAATGTGAATTTGTTATTCATGTTTTAACGTTGGCAACAAAAAATAACTGCCAGAAAGTACAGGGGCTCATAGATCCCCAAGGTCAGCTGTTTTCTGTAAACATAGTTTCTAGACAGTTTATAATATGTCCTTGAACCAGAGTCTTGGGCCATTGCTCTGTTTACCCATTAGATCTCCTGCAAGTGCATAAAATGTCTCTTCTCATTTTAGTGAGTGAGAATTGGCTGCCTATTCTTTATAATGATCATTTTTTACCTTGGAACAAATTGTTAAATTTGTTATTGATCATGCATGAAAATAACTATCTGGCCTGAAACCTGGAACAATTTATCAGACTTTACTAGCTGATGCTATATTTGAGGGTAAAATACCGTCTATTACTTAGAGCTGTACTAAACTATTTATTCACACCTCTTCAAGAATTGTGATTTTTCAGTTTCCTATTTACACAGAAAATAGTATTTAGCTTGTTTTATGCCAAAAGCACTAGGCTAGACAGTGGGAAAAATGGAAAAGTGAATTAGACCTGGTTCCTGCCTCCAGGAACCTGACACTCTACACAGGGACAGATGAGACACACACATGAATGTCTACAATGTGAGGCAACGTGAAATTGGGTCATGGAAAGAAGGACCAAGTAACCTAGGAATTCAAAGGGAGCCTCGCTTCCAGTGGGGCTGGCCAGGAAATGTTTTCAGCACAGAGGAGGAGGCATCTGAGTTGGGCATGAAGCCACGAGTCAGACTGCAGAAGGCACAGATGGGGGGATGAGGCACTGCAGCAGATGGAATGGCATGAGCAAGGACAGAAGTAGAAAAGCGCAGGGAACAAACAGTGATCCAATTTGGCTGGACCGTGTGTACTGTGGGGTGGGTGGTGCTTGGGAGGTAAAGGTAAGCTGAGGTTAAATTTTGAAGGGTTTTGAAGGCACAGTTCACAAGGAAAAACTCCTTGGTAGGCAACTGAGGGAAGAGTGACCATCTTTATCAGAATGTATTTTAAAGCAACTGATCAGGCAGTGAGTGCGGTGTGGAATAGACGGGGAAGAGAGGAAGATGGGCAGTGACAGTTGATGTATTCCACACAGGAGATGGTCAGTGGGCTTCCCAGCAGACTGCACTGAACACAGAAGTTTGAAGGGTGATAGGGATTTCCCTGCGTGCCAGTTTTTATTAACCTATTTTTTTCTTCCCCTTTCTGGCTACAGGAGTCAGAAAGGCCGAACGCCACCGAGGGCTTCACCAGTGCAAAATGCTAGAGGTGAATTCGAGGGAGCTACAGAATTTGAAGGGGTCAGAGGTGGACACTGAAATCAAGCTGCAGAGCTAGACTTCTAATTGCAGAAAAATAAGGCAGGCACAAACCATGTCAATTCGGAGAAATTCGAGGGTGGGAAGAGAGTCCTGCCAAACTGCCTAGAATGGAATTTTTTAACTTTGTGTTTTCTTTTTGTTGATAATCTAAAATAACTGTGAAAACATACTTTGGGCCTCCTTATAAAGGAGGAGTGCTTCTACTCTATTTTGGTTGCTTGCATTTTCTTATTGCATTAACACCAAATAGTACTATTTTAATTTTCATGGGCTAATGCACAGAAGGCAGAGGAGGAATTAGTATAGAAATGACATATTTATGCCAGTTGAACGCCAAATGAAATCCTGCTGCACTAAATGAACAATGAGTTCTCAGTGGTTCTACTAAAGAAACGGGGAGTTGAGTCCATGATACCAAAACTGAGCAGCACTAAAGACTCAGAGACCATTGTAATGAGCAAATAAGTCTTCTTAACTCAGTTTAGAATTTGGATTTCATTAGTTTGATCATTTTCTTGATATCTAATTTGTAAATATGTTTTGATTTTATAACTGTTTGCCATCTATAACCATCATGAGCTTAAACCTAGTTACATTTGCACAAATGTAAGTACCATTATCTTAAAAAGATATCAGTTAATTCGAAGAGGGGAGAATGAGTGAAAATGTTTTTTCATTCAAGTGGGCCCATGCATTACGAGTGTTTGGAAAACATGCATTTTGCCTTGTGGTTTGCTTTTATGGTAGAGGTATGGTGACTATTTGCTTAAATTGTCAAGGCAAAGAAGACACTCATATATTTATATTCTAAGAGTTACGCTTGCCCAATTTTCAAGCTGTAAACTTCCAAATTCATATACACAATAAAGAAGTTTTATTCACAACCTATTTGTCTGTGGCAATGAACTAATATATTTACTGTGTGATTTAACCAGACAGCCCCTCCTTTGCAGGCTATAAAATAACATACCCCCTCCTTTCCAGATTTTAAGAATGATTTTTAAGAATGTGTTTTCTAGAAGAAATTCTCCAATTTTTTTCAATTTTGTACTTATTCCATCCAGATTTTAATAGCAGGTAGAATCAGACAACGTAAGATAATCTCATATATTTTTATGATACCTAAGCGGGCAAATAAAATCGGCATATCAGTCACCACTGGGATTATATTATTTTTAGCACGGCTGATGCGAAGTTAAGTTTAGTGGGATTCTCTATTACATTAATTGGCTACCAGTTCTGCTCCGTGTAATTAGCGCTACTATTCATATCTCAGCTCATGTGTGAATCTGGCAGCACTGTCAGCATAACACACCTGTTTTCCTACCCAGGATATCAACTGAGCAACAACTGACTGATATCCTGAATTACATTAAATACACTTAATAGTATTTCTGATATGTGTTCAAAGAAGACAGTACTGACATTTTTTCCTCATTGCTAATATCATATAAAGAAATACGTTATTTCCCATGAGATGAACAAGCTTTTAGCTAAGTTATCTTTAAACTATCTCCACAAGATATTCATCCCATTATCTCCATTGTATAGATTTGGGAACAAGGGTCAAAATGTCCAAAGTTTTAATATTCTTCAGTTTAGCACTTTCTTAAAGTGTCCTCCTTGTGAATAAACTCATAGTAAATGTTCCCAGCACGTGGTGGACAATTTAAAGAATGACCAGTTTTAGGGCAGGAAAAATCCATGGGGAATACTAGATTAGTGTTTACATGAAGATAAATGTTTAAAATAAGGCAAGTTTTTAAACATACTTAGCATAAATACGGGATCCAAGTAATACCAAATACTCACAAATTTCTAAATTAAAAAATTATAGGTTTGTATCTCATCTTTCGACTGTTAACAGTGTCCTCGCAGTCTCTTAACCGATTGCCACCCTTAGATGCCACGTCAGCTGGTCTACAGGTGAAAGGGGCATCGCATATTCAAGACTTGATACCATTTCCTCTTATTTCTCTAAGCAGCCAATTTCTACTCAGCTCTATTCCCTCTTCTGGAAGCACACTCAAGTAACTGTTCTTTCCGGATCCCTAATTTGTTTTATACAAAACAATCACAGCAGTTTCCAATCAACTCACTCTGTCCGTCTATACCAACTCTGCAAGATTCAGGAATCTGCTTTCCTAATGAGGGCAGCTTATTTTCAACCACACCAATATGTCCCTAGAATCATGATGAATAATCCTAAAATCCACCAGCTCCCTCTGCAATGGGAGTTAAGGCATCTCAAGGCCCCCTACAGCTCCAAAATGTCATAATGTTTTTTCCATCTACCTGCCTTAGTGCCAGAACATCATCATTAGTCCTAACCTCTGGGATGGAGCATTACACCCTGAACAACCCTATTAAAATGTGAAGGCAACATATTACTCCATTGATTATTAGGCAGAGGTGTGCAAAAGAACCATTTGGAGGAGCTTTTCAAAATATATATACTCAGCTTAGCCCTCCAGAAGGTGTTGCTCAGAAGGTGGGTCCAGGAGGAAAGCCATGTTGAGAAAGCACACTGGGCCACTCTGATGTTCATCCCAGATTCACATCTACTGCAGTAATTCCTCATTAAGCATCCAAACCTAATAGCATAGGTTCATCTTTTTTAAGTGTCGTGAAAAAATAAGATAAGAAATAGGGAAGTTTGATGGTGAGATGGCAGCTAGGAAAGGAAAAGTAGGCCAGAATGTTTTGCTTCAGGGAAAAAAAATCTGGGCCTCCAGGGGACAACATGAAGAAACTGGCCCCCGGAAGGAGCGTGGGGGATTGGGAGAGGTAAACGGAAGAAAAGTTTTGAAACTACTTCCTAATTTAACCAGAGACAGACTCCAGTATTGAAATTTCCAGCCTTAAGTTCTCTGTAACTGTGATAAACAGTTGGTGGTTCCTTAAAAAGTTAAACATAAAATTACCAAATGGCACAGCAATTCTATTCCTAGATATACACCCACAAGAATTGAGAACAGGTGTTCAAACAAATACTTATACATGAATGTTCAGAGCAGCACCATCCACGGGAGCCAAAGGGTAGAAACAACCAAAATGCCCATCAACCAATGAAGGAATAAACAAATACGGTATATCCATACAACAGAACATTATTCAGCCATAAAAAGCCATGAAGTATGATACTTGCTACAATAGGGATGAACCCTAAAAACATTATGCTGGGTAAAAGAAGCCAGACCCAAAAGGCTACACCCTGTATGATTCCATCCACATGAAATGTCCATTACAACCCAATCCACAGAGACAGAAAGCAGGTTAATAGCTGCCCGGGGCTGGGGAAGGGGGCAGGCATCCACGGAAATGGGAAGTGATGCTAATGGGTACAGGGTTTCCTTTGGGGGTGATGAAAAAGTTCTAGAACTAGACGGTGGTGATGTTTGTACAACACTGTGAATGTACCTAATGCCACTGAATTGTACACTTTAAAATGGTTACATAGGTCAATTTTATGACATGTGGATTTTAACACAATGTTATTAAGTGCTTTAGAAGTAGGCTTTCTTTATTCAAACCCTGCTACCTCCTACAGGAAATCTGAAGAAATGCACTTGTCAGTGAGCTTCCCATGAATCTGGTGGTGCTTCTGCCGCCCTTTGCCACCTTCCACGTTGAATTCACAGAAAGTGCTGAGCAGGTGTGAACAGGAAAAACTGGTCAAGTGAAGTATCTCAAGTTACCCTGTGCCTTAGGTGAGGAGATGAGTAGAGGAACGTGACAAGAACATTAGAACAAGTGTGGGTCCCTAAATGTCACTGGGCTTTAGGTCACTAAACCTCACCCACTCTCTGGAAATTGCATAGATTGGCAGGCGATGACTACAGTATGTGCCCTGAAATTTAAACCCAACCCAACAGAAGGGAGGATTCCAAAGCAGACAAAATGCCGAAGAAAATTCCCATCGAGGCAGGCGCCGTCTACATCCTTACAGGGTCAGCAAGGAAACAACAGTGCTGTGACTCCTTTACGCTGCCTAGCTCTGCCTTATTCCACATCTACAATGCAGAAATGTGAGAAATGAAGCTATTTTCTGGGGAATTTGGAGAATTCCCTAACTACCTAATTACTGGCCTCCAAAGTATTCAGCTATGAGACTTGAACAGTGGAGGAAAATATGTTTCTCTAGGGGGAATTCATCTTCTGATTATAGATACAGACAGTCCCTCATGCCACTTCTCTGTGGCTGCTCTCTCTGGGTTTACAGTCACCAGGTCTTCGATGCATAGCTCATCACAGTTGATTATCTTTGTTCCCAGTTTAGATAACTTAGATAAGCAGAATGCATTGCCTAAGTACACACAGGAGTAGAGATAAGCAAAAGGAAAGAGGAAAAATCTGTAGGTAGAATTCAAGTTTTCTAAACACATTTTAAGAGAGTGTTGGATGAAAGGTCATTCAACATGTTTACAAAGACTGCTTTAGGGTGACAGGATATTGGTAATACATGGCTATTTTTCCTTTCTCTTTTTTTATGTATTCCTCTATTTCTGAATTTTCTGCAGTAGTTACATATTTGTTATTTTTAACGTTATAAAAGAAAAAGTACCATTTTATTTTTGGCCTAATGTTAAGTAAAAGTATGTGCAGATGCAAGCCCAAGCAGACTATGGTTTGTAAAGGCCTTTTCCCACCAAAAGGAACCAGCTCATTCTACGTCTATGGCATGAAATATGCCAAATAAACCTGGAACGTTTTGTCCAACTAGAAAGCAAGAAAACTATGAAAGACTATCACGACTGTCAAAAGGGCCCAGGAGCCAACTTGAAAAGGACTGCACAGCAAAAGATGGAACAATTTGAACATTAATATTAATTATAACTTCAATGAATTAAAACACATCATATATTAAAATAATTACTCATCGGCTACCTTTGGCAAATGCTAGGGAATGAATTCAATACTCTGAAAACTGGTAAACAAAAAGAAAGAATCAAGCATTTATCTTACATTTTTCTTTCTTTTTTTCTTTTTTTTTTGGTTGCATGGCTTGTGGGATCTTAGTTCCCCAACCAGGAATTGAACCAGGCCCATGGCAGTGAAAGTGCAGAGTCCTAACCACTGGACGGCCAGGGCATTCCTATCTCGCCTTTCCTATACTAAGTTTACTTGAGGATAACCAAACAGTTGATGAGGGAAAGTATTTATTTTTAGAATCATTCCAGCTTATAAATTAGGAAGGAATCTGGAATTAAATTATCATTAGTTTGCAAGCCTGATAAACTAGAGTGAATGTGGGAAATTATCATTAATGGCTACTAATATCACCAAAAGAGGTAGATATGTGCCCCCTACCACAAGTAGACACCACCACCTATAAAGAAAAGTCTCTAGATCTAACTTTCAGTTTCTAATAAATATAGGGGAAAGAGCATTTCATTGAACGTTAAACTTGAGGGTGCAATCAGCAAAATCAAAAATGTGGAAAACTATACAGAACAAACAACCTAGCTTCTTCAATGAATATATACAAGGGAAAAAAATTACAGGAGAAGGGGAGAGCCTAAAAATTAAAAGAAATTAAGAGTCATATCAACCAACTGCAATGCAACCAATTCTTATTTGAATTCTGATTTGAATAACTAAAAAAAAAAATTCATGCCATCTGGAAAATGTGGCCACTGAGTAGCTATTTGATGATAGTAAGGAACTATTATTAATCTTTTAGGTATGAAATGTGATTATGTTGTCTTAAAAGAGTTCTCACCTTTTAGAGATACATACTGAAATATTATAAACAGAATGATTTGATGTCTTGGAGTTGCTTCAAAATGATCCATCTGCAGTTGGCAGCAGGATTTGCCATGAGCTGAAAATTGATCAAGACAGGTGATAGGAAAAAAAAAAAAAAAAAAAAGACAGGTGATAGGAATATGGGTCTTCTCTGTACTAGTTCTTCCATTTGTGTAAAAATAATAAAAAGTCCAAAATCCCAGATCATCTACGAATATCCCCAAACTATCCACCTAAGATTTAAAAGTACCTTCTTCCTCTGGATGAATATTAAGGCTTAGAAAGAAACACCTGACTATTTTATAGCTAAATAGAGAGACATCACAGGACTGGAGGAGAGGCGGCCAGGTTGAGCTTGGCACTGCTGAGCAGGCCAGTGGAACGTACATTTCAGTCCATGTCTTTAAAGGGCTAATTTTTCAGAGTGCGTTCAACATTAATTTTCTGATCAACCTAGGGGCAGTGATGTAAAGCTTCTGTTTCATCCTTCTACTTCTTAACACAAATACCTCATGGAATTTCAGAACCAAGAGTTGGAAAACGGGGGAATATTATTTCAAAGGATCTTGGCAGAATTTCTCATAGAAACAGAACTGTCTTTTGTTAAGCAAAGTATCTTGATGAGCCATTTAGGTATAACAATGGTGATAATCTAGAAGAACAGAGTAAAAGAGAGAAATAAATATCTTTTTATATTTTTGTTAAAATGAACAGCCTCTGAGGGGTGAGTGGCCTCAAAAGAAAGAAGGCGGGATGCATGGACGGGGAAGGAACCCAGCATTCCGGAGCAAAGTCTTTTTAAGGAAAAAAGATTGCCCATGAAGAAGTCATCAGTGCTAGCCATGACTGTTGGGCTATTTAGAACAGAGATGGCTAAATTTCAATTTTGAAGTATCTGTGGTGCTGTTAGGTGATGTGACCCCCCAATCTTCCATTATTGCCAAACCGTAAGTAAAAGCAACTGCCCGCACAGCCATACGTGGGTAGTTATTGGAAGAGAACCAAAGGCAAGGCAGCTGCTGTTTATATTGAGCCGATGTGGGCAGAAGGAGGAGACAACCAAAGAAGAGGAGCTGTGTGTTCAGTGGAATCAGAGAAACACATCGCTGGGGGTATGGATGCCCCTCAGGAATTCTCAGATACGGGGCCGGGCGGTAGGAAACCTAGGAGTAAAGGCTTGAGACAGTTCATTTGACTCTTAAAAAAAACCATAAATATATAATAAAGGATGACTCCACAGGCTGGAAGATTTGGGGATATCTACGATGCTAACACGGGGAGAACAGTTAGAAGACAATTCAGACCACCAAGCTCTGTAATCCTATGATGGTATTTCTGGGAAAGATCCCAGAGATCACCCAGAAGAGCAGTTTTGAACTTGGTCCACAAAGCTCCTGGTTTCTCAGAGGTGGCTCAGGGGCTTCCAGAAGGGGCATGGATTAGGGTCCAAAATCCTTGATTAATCCAGAAGAGTTTATTCGATATTACTTATTAGGATTCCACTTCGGATCTTATTTTTTAGAAAGATTTTTGCTGCTAAAAAGAAGAAAAAGGGGGGCTTCCCTGGTGGCGCAGTGGTTGAGAGTCCACCTGCCGATGAAGGGGACACAGGTTCGTGCCCCGGTCCGGGAGGATCCCACATGCTGAGGAGCAGCAGGGCCCGTGAGTCATGGCCGCTGAGCCTGCGCATCCGGAGCCTGTGCTCCGCAACGGGAGAGGCCACAGGAGTGAGAGGCCCGCGTACCGCAAAAAAAAAAAAAAAAAGAAAGAAAAAAGAAAAAGGCATTGATATTATCTAACTGCCTCATGTTACAGAAAGGCAGAGA
The DNA here is from genome assembly GCF_964374135.1 of Grampus griseus. Taxonomy (NCBI): domain Eukaryota; kingdom Metazoa; phylum Chordata; class Mammalia; order Artiodactyla; family Delphinidae; genus Grampus; species Grampus griseus. The sequence goes on along the minus strand of NC_139000.1, from coordinate 38,892,763 downwards.
ATTAAAAAATGCTAAGGAACTTGCCTACCATCACATACCAGAGCAGACATTAGAATCCAGTTCTTCTGATTCCCAGTCCACTCTGTCCTCCTCTTGACTGAGAAGCTAACAAGGCTGCCCACGGGAAATGGATGTACACTCAGGGCTGGACTGGCCTCTGCAGCTTTATGGGTTCTCGGCATCACACAGAAGTCACTGTAGGCCAGGAATCCGGAGTCTTCTCCACGGCATAAACCAGGTGGTGGAGAAAGTCTTGCTTACAGGCTAGAGGAGACCTCTGCCCTCTCTCTTCCTGCAGCAAATATCCATCTAATTCTGTTTCGAGGCCTTGCAGAAAGCCTGAGGCTGAGAGAAAAGTCCCAATTTCATCGATCTGCCTGTTTTGTTCCCACTCCAAGAGACAGTCTGAGCTGCCTTCCCTTGCATTGCCCCAATTTGTTTTCCTCCCAGGTTTTCTGAGATATAACTGACATACAACACTGTATAAGTTCAAGACGTACAGCATGACTTGACCCTTATCTAACAGAGTCAACTACCATCTCTCCACCAAATTCTATCTTGAAAGCCAAAGATGAAATTTCAGGAAAGGCTCAGGCATAATGGAAGGAAGACAAAATTGAGAAAGAAAACTCCCAGGTCGAAAAGACAGTTCTACCAATTAGCTGTGTAGCCAGAGGTAAATTAATTAACTCTTCATCTGTAAAATGATTCTAATAATACTTACTTCATAGGGGTATTGCATAAGGATTAAATGAAGTAAGCCACTTAAAACATCTACCCCAGGACATGTTAGTCATTCAGCAAATACTGGTTGGATTCTTTTTCACATTTTAATTCAACCTCACAAAGAAGCACTACAGTACTCTCTTGGTACACAGCAAAGGCAAGAGGACCAGGGGCAGCCAGAAAGGTCTTGAAGACATATTTCTTGTCTATGACTGAATTCTGGATGTTTTTCCTAGGACACTGCTGTGTCCACAGTAAAAACCAAAGTTGTTTCCCTCCAGAACATATGATCTGGAAAAAATGGCAGAGTTTTTTTTATGTGGTCACAGTTGACTGTCTGCCCAGGCCATTCTTCCCCTGGTGGTCTCTTGGGATTCAGGGAAAATGCTGGCATCTCAGAAAATATTTTAGTCTGCTGGTTCAAGTTTGTCGAGGGAGTCAGCCACACAGAGGCTCCACAGCAGGTGAATCCAACCAAGTCTGAAGGAAACTCAGCTGCCTCCATTCACACAAGACATTTTAGATCAGTGGGCCTTCAATGCCCCATGGCAGCAGCAACTCCATCCTCTCATCCTTCCCTTCCACCTTCCCAGCTCCCATTACAGCGTTCTTCCTCAACTGCACGTGCTCAGTTAGTTCACGTACCTAATTTAAATAGTAGCCGTAAATCCCCTGCAGTGGAAGAACTGCCCCATCTCCCTGTGATGCACATCCAATAGCCCACTTGTCTCGTGTGTAGCTATTCTGTAACCTTATACATAGTCCCCTGTCCTGCTCTCAGATGACAGTCATCCTTTCTAATCACAAACTCACTGTTTTGAATCATCTAAAGGCCTGATCTGAATAGTTTTCCTAGAGTTTCACCTAACTTGCAACACTCAAAGCAGCTTCAATTTATAAGCACAAGCTCAAGAAAAAAAATTTGCACAAAAGTTGAGACACAATGATTGCATCCATCAGCAACGGTCACAATAATGCTGTCACAAACCAAGGAGAACTCAGTGACTACACCACAAGGCTCTTCTCCAGGCTGGAAGTCAGGTGGGACAACTCTATTCCACAAGCGCTCATCCCAGGTCCCTGGCTGAGGAGGCAGCAGCCCGTATCAGGGAAGAGGCCAGAGACTCCCAGAGGTTCATGTGGACACACACGAGGTATCTAAAGGCCTAGAACCAGAACTCACACACTGTCATTTCCTACTATATTCCTTTAGCCAAAGCAGGTCACAATGCCAAGTCCACAGCAGTAGGGTAGGAAGTAGATTCCCCCAGTGGAGGCATTCAGGGGTAAGAGAATGAACATGTGCTGAACGATGGTCTAACCCACAACACCTATGTACATGCCAGCTCTTTATTCCCTGCATGCTCAACATTCCCTGCATCTCAATATTAATATCTTCCTTGCCCAGAGTTAGAAGTCAGATAACACAACACTTCCACGAATCAGGAAGTTGTCTATCACAACAAAACCTGCATGAGGTCTAATCACTGTTGCCCACTCAGCATTAGGTAAGAGACTTGGACTAAGCCTTTCTGCTAGTTGTGTGTAGCAATCACGAGAAATAAATGTATGTATAAATGATGTGTAGTTTAAACACACACACTCACAAACCACAGACATTTTTGCAAACCCGCCAGTGCCATGGGGAACCTCCAGCCTGCGGTCTGGCCTCTCATGTGGAGTTTCACTTGAGTATTTACTTTGGAATTTGATAAACACAGCTATTCACAGGGCCATCTACCACAGAAACACAACTTCTTCTATAGGAACATCCCCTCTTCATCCTGCAAGCGAAATCCCTGCCGTTTCCTAAAGATCCCACAGAATGGTCATTATGCATTGCATGTAATTTGGAATAGGGGGTAATAATTCATTTTGCACAGCTCTTCTTTTGTTTCCTTCCTTCCATCATCGTGTTTTACTTTAAAACTTAAAAAAACAAGAGATAGGGAAAATATGGTCTCACTTGAACAACTGAAAAGTTGGAGTGGTCGGGGATGAAGATCTGGCTAGGGCTGGTCTTTTGTAACTTTTTCTGCTTTTGCTACCAAATTACATCTTAAGGTCTAGAAAAAAGAATGAGCAACAGGCTGACCCGGAATTAACCTCAGAACGTGCCTATTATTTAACTTTTTGTTGTAATGTTGAAGGAGAACAACCATGTCTGTCCCCTTCCTATGTGCTCAGAATTTAAGCTAAGAGAGATTTAGCAGGAGACCTGATAGGAAGTGGAACACCAATCTGGAAGTCCCAGTAGAGACCACACAAAGTAGCAGAAAGTGCCCCAGCTCTGTAATCAGACAGATGCTGGTTTCCATCCAGACTCTGTTCCTTCCTTTGTCATCAGGCAAACTTGCTTAACGAAACGCTGTTTAAGTTACTATTTGCTGCATAACAAACCACCTCAAAACTCAGTGGTTTAAAATGACAACCATCTGACCATAGTCACAGTTTTGTGGGTCTAGAATTAGAACTGTGCACAGCAGGGACAGACTGTCTCTGCACCACAATGTCTGTGGCCTCAGATAGGGTAGCACAGAGGGCTGGGAATGATTGGGATGACCCAACTCTGGACATAGACTGGGGCCTGGATTCTGGCTTTGGTTAGTCTTTTTGGTTCTTCTCCAAATAGTATCTAATGGGGCTGGAATGTCCAAGATAACTTCTGGGCTAAGATGGCTAGAAAATTGGTGTTGGCCAAGTATGCCTGTCAGTCTGTCTGTCTGTCACCCTTCCTCTCTCTCCTCCTCCTTTTTCTTTCTCTTCTCTCTTTGTCCCTCTCCCTCTCTTTCATTCCCTCTGTCCCTCTCTCCTTCCTACTCCCTCTCCCCCCCACCCAGGTAGCCTCTCCACATGGCTGACTTGGGCTTACTCAAAGCATGACAGTCTCAGAGTACTTGAACTTCTTACATGGCAGCTAGAACAAAAGCAAAAGCTATCAGGTCTCTTAAAGTGTAGACCCAGAGCAGGCAAGGTCACTTCCACCACACACTATTGGTCAAACCAGTCTCAAAGGCCAATTCAGATTCAAGGGAGGGGAGAACAATACCTAACCTCTTGATGGAAGGGTGGCAGAGAATTTGCAGCCATTTTTAATCCACCACAGATTCAATTTCCTCATTTGTGAAATAAAGGCAACAACCATAGCAACAAGTTGTTCTGAAATGAAAATATGACTGTTTTGTAGATGAAATGTTTGTAAAATATTCGACATTTAGGTAGCATTTCAAATGGTAGCCTTTATTACCAAGAGAGTTTGTTTGGACAAGAGAACATCTAAAACTCCCAAGATCAGATGTCGGTCTTACTGATGTGAAGGAATGAGAGAAGAAAACTTTCTAGAGATGTAAACATATATCCAAGATATAATATAATGTATAATAAATGATCCCCATTCTGTTGTTTCCTTCTGACTTGTTCCTATTATTATTAGCCTTCTATTGTTTTCATGGCTCAGATGAATCTAATATCCATTTCTTATGGGGGAACAGAAAACCACTATGGTGGAATTGTACTATAATCTGGGGCGGGGGGCGGGGGGACAGATGAGGAATATACTGATGGTGAGAGCCGATGCTTAGAAAGAAGTCCTGTTGTTGGAAACTGCCCATGTATGCCAAGCCTTCTTCTACAGTCATACAAAGCACAAAAAGAACTGACCTCCTGCAGAGATAGACTCTCCCCTGGGTTGTGGACCAGGCACTGCAGAGCAGAGAACAGGAGTCTTAGAGAAGAGAACTCGAGCTGAAATCCCATCTCTGACCCTTGCCACAGAAGACAAGTTCCTTACCCCTCTGTACCGCCTCTTCTTTAATACAGGGGTACACAGTATGCGGTATGGTAAACCACGTACCAAACTTCCCTCTTTCAGGACCTAGCCATGTCAGTGGACACAATTACTGAATGCCCCAGACTTTGCATGCATTCTCTACTTTAAACTTCCTGTCCCCCTAAGTGCATTCATACTGACAGCACGAGTGGCTTTTGTTTTGGGTTGGAGGATTAACTCACTTAGCCTGGAGGTGACTTGAGAAATCTGAGCCTCCAGGGAGGGAGGCACAGCCAGGGGTCCTGGGACCCCTCGAGAAGGTGGGAGCTCTCCTTTTGCTACAAACAGCCTCTCTTGAACATTTGGTTTCCTGCCTCTCACCAAGGCGATGGGATGGTCTCGTGAGACGCTGGTGTCTATTCTCCCCCTCCGTTTCCTCAAACCATTTCCATTTGGCCTCTAGCCCCAACAGTCCATCAGAATGTCTCTCTCTAATGCCACCAATGACACACACGTTCATAAAGAAAACAGATGTTCTTGCCTTCATCCCCCTTGACCTTGTGCAGCAGCATTTGGCATGGTTGGCTTCTCCCTCCTTTTTAAAACACTCTTTCCTTCAGTCCAAGTGACCACTGTTTATTTTTCATACCAACAACTCCACCTCATTCTCCTCACAGGTTCACCTTCCTCTACCTGACAATTAAATTTTACAGTCCCTCCAAACCTGGTCCTGTGTCCTCTCCTCTTCTCACTATGTACTCCTTGTCTCAGCCCTCCATCCATAACTCTCCCACAGTAGCCTGCTAATGGCACAAGCATGGACATCTCTAGTCTAGACCACACTTATGAACAATTCCTGACAGGTCTCTCAAAGGCACTTGAAACCCCAAATGTCCAAAGCTGAATCCATGATCTTCCCCCACAAAGCATGGTCTTCCTCCAGGACATCATTTCTCCATTTATGAAACCACCATCTGTACAGTTTCTCAAGCTGGGAAAACTAAGTCATCCTTGATAGATCTCATTACTTCCAAGCTATCAATTTTATCTCTGAATTTTTAATCTGTCAACTTCTCTCTATCTCTACTAAATCTCACCAAGACTAATGCAATAGAGTAGTAGCTATTGTATTTCAATCAGTATTTTTAAAACTGAAAACCATTAGTAGACTGTGAAATAAATATAGTAGATGGCAAACAGTACATTTTTAATGAGATAGTCTAGATAAAACAAAAATATGAGAATGCATCCCCACAAAGAGGGTAAGTCTCTTAACACTTAACTTCTAGAGTGTGTGTGTGTGATGTATACTAGATCACAATGTAAAATGTATTTTTAAAATGTATAAAGAGGGGCTTCCCTGGTGGCGCAGTGGTTGAGAGTCCGCCTGCCGATACAGGGGACACGGGTTCGTGCCCCGGTCCGGGAAGATCCCACATGCCACGGAGCGGCTGGGCCCGTGAGCCATGGCCGCTGAGCCTGCGCATCTGGAGCCTGTGCTCCGCAACAGGAGGGGCCACAACAGTGAGAGGCCCACGTACCGCAAAAAAAAAAAAAATGTATAAAGAAATTAACAAGGGATCACCTGCAAAAACTGTTTGACAGCCACTGACACAATCCATTCTGGCCTTCCTGCAAAATATTCTCTACAAGGCAACCAGAGTAATTCTTTCAAAACACAAATCTGATGTCAGCTTCTCCCGCCACTAACCACCAAGGAAGGTCACCCTCCAGCCCCAACCCAATCTGGAATACATTCGCCTCTTCTTGTGTGTTCCAGTTTCATGGGTTTTCTTCCAGCTCCTTCTGATTTCCACGTTCCCTCCTATCACAGGAAAAATTCCTAAGCTGTTTGCTTTGCCTGTTTCCTTCCCTTAATTGCCTAGTTAGCCCCTACTATGCACCTGCCCTCATACACTAGAACACATTTGCCCTTTTACATGTTTTTATGAAAGTTCGGTCAATGGACGTCTTCCTCACTAAACTTGAAGGTCAGTGATATCAAGGACGATGCTTTTACTCGTCGTTATATCCCCAGCACCTATCTTATAATAATATAATAAATTAAGATTTATTAATATTATGAAGCTGGATGTGAATGCCGGGGCTGATACTTATTAGTTGTGTGAGACCAAGTTATTATCTTCACTGAGGTTCAGTTTCCTAATCTGTAAGATAGGGATGATAACACCTTTCTGGGTTACTGTGAGAATTAACTATGTCTAAAGTATCCTGCATGTAATAATGCTTAAATTATTGTTTGATAAAATGAATCCATGATGTAATTTCCCAAAGGATCCAGTCTCCCTGGTACTAAGATAATCAGTCTTAGTGTTCGTCAGCTTCTACCTTTAATTTTAACCTACCTCCTCAACTTGTGCTGGTTAGGGTGAGCTGTTCACTGTTTCTTTTAGATAGGGCAGCCACATCCAAGTAGACGCATTTGATTGGCTAGCTCAGTAGCTCCCGAGCTTTTGCTAAATTCACAAGCAACACCACACAGATTAACACTGATTTGACCTTTACTTACATCATTTTTCCTCCTCAGATCATAATTTCCTTGAAGCAGGGTCCATGGGCTCCATTTTGTACATATTTTACAATTTTCCCAGCAGGAGGATGAAAGGTAGCCTGGCATATTAGAAAAAGTGCAAGTTTGGTACTCAAATGGCCCCTTCATTTTACCACTTATTAGCTGGTGACCCTCAGCTAATCTCTTAAATCTCTATAAGCCAGTGGTTCCCAAACATGGCTGCACATTGGAAACACCTGCCATTTGTGTTTGTGGTTTTTTTTTTTTTTTTTTTGGCTGCATTGGGCCTGTTGCTGCGCACGGGCTTTTTCTAGTTGCAGAGAGCAGGGGCTACTCTTCATTGCGATGCGCGGGCTTCTCACTGCAGTGGCTTCTCTTGTTGCGGAGCACGGGTTCTAGGCATGCAGGCTCAGTAGTTGTGGTGCACGGGCTTCATTGCTCCGCGGCATGTGGGATCTTCCCGGACCAGGGTTCAAACCCATGTCCCCTGCATTGGCAGGTGGATTCTTAACCACTGCGCCACCAGGGAAGTCCTGTGTTAGTGTTTTTTTAAAATACTAATGCCTAGCTTTTATCCCCAGGCATTCTGATGTACTGGGTATGGATTGCTGCCTAAGCACTGGGATTTCTGAAAGCCCCCCAAGGGATTCTACAGCTAAGTTTGGAAATCACTGCTCTAAACTACAAATTCCCTCATCTATAAAACAGTGGTGAAAACTGTCCCAATTATAAACAGTTAATGAGACATTTTAACAAGATCAAAGATGGTAAAGGGTTTGGCATAAGTGCTCTGAGAATAACAGTTATCCTTGTTAGCTGGTGGTGGTGGAAGTCGTGAGGCATCAGATGATGAAGATTCACGAGGACTCTCCCAGCCTAGCTAGCGATGTAGCATATTTAGATCCCTTTAAATGTCAGCCCATTTTCTATTTCTATGCATCTGGAACTTTTTCTGACTTGTAGAGAGCACCTCATTGCAGAGGCATCTTTTGTTTGGATTTACCTGCAAGTGACATGCACACTAGACTTTCCCACCTCGTGTAGCAACGAGACAACACGTCCTATGAGTCTAATAACTAACCAGAAAAACTTTTGTGGGGCCTTCAAATTTTACAGGGCTAAGTTAAACACGTGAGGAGAAAATTTTGGTATCAAGTTGCATCAGCGCCTTTGAAACTATTTTGGGTCAGCTACACAGCAGAAGTTTGGGCCTGGCAGAGAGCCCTAAAACTGAGCCAAAAATAAACCAAAGACCATTATAAAAATGTTGTAAGTGCCAAATGCATGAGATGCTAAAATTGCAACATAATGGAGTAAAAAATTACAAAAGAGGCTTTCCAATGGTGGTACTGAGTGTCCCAACCCAGAGGGAGAAAGTTCAGGGGAGAAGTCTGGAGAGTGAACCCAGCCCTTGGAAATTAGCCTTGCGGAAAGTGATGACCGCCCCCATCCAGGCTATTCACAATTTATTACCCATCAGGCATCAAGAGCATTGCTTTCTTCCCCCTATCGGAGAGCATAGGCTGAACAGTCAGGATACAGGAAGAGTTTTCATAAAAATTAATTGGGCCACTCAGCTTTTCCTTGTATTCAGCAAATGCGCCTCCATTTGCCCTTCTCCTGGCCTGGACACAGTCTTCCTGCTCTTCTCTCACATCCAGCCGGCCATTCCACGATACACTCGGGAGCATCCACTTGTTATTTATCGTCTTATTTTCCTGAGCTCCAGAAGAGGTGGTGATTTATTCTCGGTACAGGCCTGTGGTGGAGGTTTTCAGGAAGGGTGGCAGCAAGCACTGGGCTTCTTCCTCCTGGCTCTGCCCCGCCTGCCACTCTCAGCCTGCACTGCCCAGTCCATCCCCCCCTCCTTTCCCCCAATTAGGAACTGCTACCAATTGTACATGGACAGATTTATGCATGGCTGGGGACCAGCCAGTCTCCCACTGATTGTCTAAAAGAAGAGTATGTTCTGTGTCAAAAATCCTTTGCACGGAGTCCAACTGTTTTCTTGGAAATAGCTTCTTTGACCCAGGCCCATAATTTTTTTTAGGTTTGAATTTTATGGGCCTGATGCAAAGTCTGTCAACATTTTCTTTGTGAGACTTATTCAGGATACAGCATATTTTTGAAATGTGCAAAAGTTTGGGGATATTTCTGTCATCCAGTGCCAAGAGAATGTACTGGAAAAGAAGAGGGCGGGAGAGGCAGAGGAGTAGGCTTAATGACCACTTACTAAGGGATTTTTGAACACCAAGGCAGAAATGATATTCTAGTAAATTTTTGAAGTAGCTTGATATTAAAACAGCAGATTCCCTAATGTTGTCCTTGTTCGGGTGACCCCACCACTCCCAACCCCCCCCACCTCGGTGAGGCCATCAGGACTGCTAAGATCCAGAGAATGGTTTAATTGGCCCAGAGCTGCGCCATTTCTTCCCATATGACCCCTGGCTGAGAAGATCAAGGTGAAGAAAAGGGTCGGCAACACAACTGTGCATCAGACCCCAACCTTAATTTTCCCTGAAGATTTACCTTTCTCACATATGTTACAATGTACCTTTGGATGCGCTAACAATAGGGTGGGCAGTGACCTTCACTGATTTCAGATGGATGAGGACTATTTTAATCTATTCACACAATGGAGAACTATATGGTCTTGATATGCATGTGATACCCCCTCATGGATAGGAAACAAAATATGAAAAATTAAGGGTTGCTCACATCATCATTCCTTAAAACTCCATCGGATGTTTTATCAACGTGCAATGTTTAAGAAAAGCCCAAACATGTCACACAGGCCCACAGCTTCTTGATGTCATCAGCAGAGATCTAGAAGTCTGTGCAATGAAATAGTGAAGAAGTTTTTTCTTCCATGTCCCATCCCTTCCCCATGTTCCCTTTTCCCGTCTTCAGGGGTTACTGCCTCCTCTGCAACAGTAACCTTCTCTGTAATCATAAGGAACTTTACAGTGCATTATTAATTTTATTCTTACCTTTGGAACTCCATTCTCATTCTTCTTTTCCTGTCACCTATCCCACTCTACCCTAATTGGGCTATTAAGATTGCTGCCTGGCCCTCTGCACCTTCCCTGAGATACCCAAGCTTTCCCCTCTCTAGGCCTTTCCTGACCCCTTGCCACTCCATCAGAGCATACCACTCCCGACCACTGGTTTTAAACTGTTCCAGTCAGAGTAATTTCATTAAGATCAGAGCTGGGTGCACATGTCTGCGTATATGTACGCATACTTATATGTGCATGAGTAAATAATATTCTGTTGTTTAAATATTCAGTAATACTTCTGGTTTCCAGTTTTGTGTGTAAGGCGCTTGGACGTTACCATTCCATCTGAACAACAAGTAAAAGCTGAATAGACTGAAAAATCAACACTCTTCTTGGATCCACAAGAGAAAGGAAGACACAGGCAAACCACTGCCCCCAAGACTGGAGAGACAGACATGTGAATACAGTGTCAGGATCTAGTTCATGTGCTTTATACATAGTAGCTCACTTGATCTCTCAGACCTAGTGAAGTGGTTGTTACCATCCCCAATTTAGAGATGGGGAAACAGACACAGAGGTATTCAGATACTTTCCCTATAGCAACACAACTAGCAAAGTGGATGAGTCAAGTTTTGAGCTCATGCAGTCTAGCTCCAGAGTCTATGTCGTAACTATCATACTTGACTACCTCTCTAGAGTCTAGGACAATTTCCAAATTGGTGCACAGAGCATGGAAGATATATTTCTAGACAATTCAAATCACACCATTTGGCAGATGTGTCTTATTCCCCTAAAACACACAATGATTTTGGTGTGCTTCATATTGGGTCTATAAGTAATTCTTTGGGGTCAATTTGGTACCCTGAACCACATAAGCCATTATCAAAGAGAAGGCATAGGGACTTCCCTGGTGGTCCTGTGGTTAAGAAACCGCCTTCCAATGCAGGGTACGCAGGTTCAATCCCTGGTCAGGGAACTAAGATCCCACATGCCGTGGGGCAACTAAGCCCTTGAGCCACAACTAGAGAGCCCGGGTGCCGCAACTACAGAGCCCACCCACCCTGGAGCCCACATGCCACAACAAAGAGCCCGCCCACCGCAACTAAGACCTGATGCAGCCAAAAATAAATAATTAAATTTTTAAAAAAGAGAGAAGGCATACCTCTTAAATGGTATGTCAAACTGAGGTATTGCTTACCTGGTGTGGTAGAATGATTCACACTAACTTTGAGACCCTGTAGCAGTAGTAGTAGTAATAGTAGCAACAGCAGCAGCAGTAGTAGAAATACAAACACTACTACTACTAATAACAACAATAGTAGCAAAGTCATAATAGCACTTTGTTGATCAATTATTACTTACTATCTTGCTTAGTGTTTTCATATTCATTATATTTGTTAATCCTCACCAAACCCTCTAAAATGGGTATTATTAACCTCATTTTACAGGTGAAGAAACTAAGACTGATAGAAAGGATTAGTAAATTCTGCAAGATCACAGACGAGTAAGAGGATGAGGTTTGAACCCAAGTCTTAGCCCCAGGCTGCATGACCCTTTATTGCCAATTTAATCTTCAGATAAGTTTGTTCTCCAGTAAAATGAGAGACGTTGAATTCCAAGATGGCTTCTAGCTCCACAGCGGAAAGGACTGAATACCATTGAAGAGATATAAAATTGGGTCTTGGTAGAAAAGTAAATAGAGGTGGGATGATTTGAATAGATAAAGAAGAGACTAAAGATAATCTAGTTTCATGGAAAGGATATAAAGCATTTCTGCCCAAAAAAACCTCATCTCTGGACACTTAGGAACTCAGATGTCAAGGTGACCAAAGGCTAGAGTAGCCAGACTCTATATCAGAGAATAGATTCTCAGAGAGCTGAATACGGAGGAAACAGCATGATGTTGGAAGTTAAGGTTCACCAAACATTTGGGCTCTGTACCAATATTTACTCACAATTTCTTCTGTATATAAATTTATTTTAATAAAACATATGAGCCGGATTTGAGAAAAATATTATGTAGAAGAGTTTTAAATAATATGCAGATAAGGCAAAAACAATAAAGCTATTATATACAACTGACTTTAGGAACACTGCTAGTCTAGAACTCAGTCTGATACTCACTAGACATGAAACAACAAAGCTCTCCAAGCTTTAATTTTCCCAGTAATAAATATGAGAGTTAAGCTAGAAATTCCTAAATATCTCTCACAGCTCTAGTGAAGCTTCACTTTTAAAAGCTGTTCCTAAATAAATTTTAAAACATAACCACATTAGATTTCCTTACACCCTTCATTATTCAAGTGGGCCAGCCCCCCCCCCCCGGAAATAGCCAACAGTCATATTTAGGTTAAAAATGGTTTGACCTACTTTGCTGAGTATCTCCAATCCTGAATGGTTATCTGTCTGTCTGAAGTAGTTTAGGAGAATGATTCTGAATTTCCTTCTCAATCTCATTTTAAATTCACATAACAAATTTCAAAAGAGAATGATGCAGAGCCTTCCAATTTTTAAAGGGCAAAATTAAGATATCTCCACCCTGTATTCCTCCTTGAAATTACCTAAAAGCAAGACATTTGACAGGTAAAAAGGCAAACCTCAGCTAGAATGAAACCTGTAACTGAGAACCAAATTGTATGAAAAAGAGTCCCCAAATTTAGCGAATAGTAGACGAGAGCACAGAACAATGCTGAGGGGACAACTGCACCTGGAGGTCACAGAAAACAAAGCAGATGGTGCCCTTTAAGGCAGAAGCAACAGAGTAAGATGTGCAGTGACGGTGGGACCTTCCCTGGATACTGCAGCCAAGAATAACAAGGGAGACCAGGATAAAAAAGTAACACATAGACTTGCCATCATTCCTTGAAAGAATATGTTACTGAGACGGGAGAGAGGAGCAGTTCTAAAGTTTGAGGAGATGTTAAACTCTGTCATCCTCAGAGATAGAAGCATCAGCTAGCTGACATTCAAAACCCTAAATCATAAGGAGTTTTACTGTGCACCAGCAAGGCCTCCTGCTACCCCAGAACACTACGAACATAAAACACCCTCAAATATCTGGTTCATCATTCAAAGATGAGTGATAATAAAAAGGAATTAGCGGGCTTCCCTGGTGGCGCAGTGGTTGAGAGTCAGCCTGCTGATGCAGGGGACACGGGTTCGTGCCCCGGTCCGGGAAGATCACACATGCCACAGAGTGGCTGGGCCCGTGAGCCATGGCCGCTGAGCCTGCGCGTCTGGAGCCTGTGCTCCGCAACGGGAGAGGCCACAACAGTGAGAGGCCCGCTTACCGCAAAAAAAAAAAAAAAAGGAATTAACAACAGATCTAGTCAAAGATACTACAGTAAAATACAAAAGAAAAGAAACAAAACTAAGCACATCATAAAAAATATTACAATGAAGCAGATAGAAATATCAAACACATATCCAGGATCTCAGAGAATTAAATAGAACAAATGTCATTTTAAAACAAGAGCATGAAGAAAAGATACAAATATTCAAGAGGGAAAAAAATGATCAGACATCAGAAGGAAATTATATATGAAGTATCCAGAGCCCAGGAAAGAAGGTGAAGAGAAAAATAAAACCATCACAGGAATCAAGGAAACACCAAAAAGGAGAACAGACACTGTAGAAAACACAGAACTGAGAAAAGAGAACACAATAAAATGTATATGAATGAAGAGTTTTATGGGATTAGAGAGGAAATAGAATACATAGTATAAAACAAGAGGATCCTAAATTCAAGTATTTTTTTGCTCCTGAAAAAAGAGAATTAACTGAAGAGAAGAAAAAACTCAAATATATAATTCAAGATAATTATCTTAAATAAAATTAGATTTAAAACTATGGATTGAGAGGTTATGCCAGATACCAAAAAATACTGAATCAGAGAGATAAACATCAAGACAAACTTCAGTAAAGTAATTAAATTTAAAGTTAAAGAAATAGTTATTTGGGTAGTGATCCAATTATATCCATCATGAAACTGCCAATATTCTGTCATTTTAACCTGTAAAAACAGCAATTTCTTCTGGTTTTACTTAATAACAAAATCTTGGAGATAAGGGCTGAAAAAGAGAATGGAGTGCAAGTACATTGGTAGAAATTAAAATATATCATTTAATTCTGATTAATCCAGTAATAGAAGTATGTATACAGAAAGGTTCAAAGTGAATACCAGGAAAACAGAAAAAGATAATGTAATCAGCCAAAATCAGGGTAGTCAGGAAAACGAAAAGGGCAGGAAAAACTGCAATACTTATTTCTCTTTGTGCATAAAGATGAAAATTAAGTATGTTACATTAGACTCTAACTATAAGGATAATAATGACATATAGAAAATAACATAAAACTTCCAAATTACCATATGAATTTATATCTTCTATCAGGAAAAGTAACTGTAATGAATGAAGCTCTAGCAGAAAATCCAGGACTTGTCAACAAATCTTATTAGGAAAATGGTTGGCTGATCAAGATGACACTCAGCAGCCCTTCGGAACTAGATGAACTAATGAGTGAAGAAGTATATGAGAAATACATAAGATCCATTGAGGAGTGAAAATGGAATCCCTAAATAAAGTAGCTTGAAAGAACTTAATCTAGCATACTTGTTTTAAATTAGTGGAGGACAGAAGATTTTTTAACACCAACTTTTGCAAAACGAAACTACTTGCAACAATGTTACCAAAAGAAAATACTCCTTAAGTTCCTAACAACGTCAGATAAACACTGTTGAGTCTTTTTCATAGCACCCTATGATTTTTAGGCTAGGCTCCAGCTATAATATTCAGAATTCCTGAAACTAGCTGTGGTAAAACTAGTTATAAAAATTATGTAACTCAAGGGTAACACTGCTATCTTAGGCCTTATATAATATTGTAACTTGCTCACATCCATCCCTGGATTTGGTTCAAAATACTTAATTATCTTCCCATTGGAAATAACTAGCAGTGGAGAAAAGTTTTTGTTAGTTGCACAGTGTCAGATGAAGAACAACACTATCTTAATTTTGCAGCATACTGTGTTTGCTATTTTTATACAGTGAAGCAAGAGTCATGCAAGAAAATAAGAAACAGTTTAATAATAAAATATTCAACTTCTTAATTAAAAAAAATAGAATGATTCCAAAGTGATAAAAGCAAAGCTGGAAAATGAAAAAGAAAAAAAAAAGAGTGGTGGTGGAAAGAAGGAAGGAAAAGAAAGAAGGAGAGGGAGGAAGGAGAGAAAGGAGGAAAAGAAAAGGTTATGATCCCAATATTTTTTAATGCATTCATAACGTTAACACGTTTCTCATTGCAAAGATTATACTCCATAAATATCCAGCAGGCAGAATATCTATGCCAAGTAATACAGCATCATGAAAACTCATAAAGACAAGACTGAAGCAAAGGGAGGCACAGTTTTTGGATCTCTCACAATCTCCACATAAAAACAAAGGAACTAGGTGATAAACCAAACACTCAGAGGCACGATAAACCAAGCACTCGAAGGCAACAATTACAACAAGCCACAAATGCTGAAATGTAAGTGGGCAGGGAAAAACCACCAGTAGCCACAAAATCTGCCAGAGCAAAAGAGCGTCTAAAGACTCAAGAGCAGGAGAATCCCCAAACAGCCAACAGGTATTCACTGAAAACCAAGCTGCTCCAGTCTAGGAAGAGCAGTTAAAATCTGAGAGGAGTTCTGCCCAAGCACACGACAGGTGAGGACAAGGGCCACGTGAGGTCTCAAGGTCCTGGGAGGTAGAGCTTAATTCCCACCACTATCCTTTCTTCAGAAGAGCTAGACTGTGATCACCTCCAGAGGACAGAATAGGGAAAGAGCAAAGGTACAGTACGGAGACCTGGTAGACACCACCTTAACCAAATGGTAAAGGTTCACATTCTCAGTGGCGTCATGGAAATATCACACATGCCCTGATAAAATACGGTGAGAAGGGCACTTCACCTCTGTGATATTCTTTCCAAAATCACATAACCCCAGTCTAATCATGGAGAAAATATCAGATACACCCAGATTACGGAACATTCTACAGGGTATCAGGGCAGTACTCCTCAAGACTGTCAAGGTCATGAAAAACAAGGGAAGGTTGAGAAGCTGCCATAGACCAGAAGAGATTCAGGAGATATGACAACCCATATACCTGTGGCACACTCGATTGGTCCTGGGACAGAAAGATGCATTTGTGGAAAAACTGGTGAAATTCATATAATGTTGGCTATTTAATTGGTAGTAAGGTCCCAGTGTGGGTTTCCTAGTTTTGACGAATGTACCATGGTAGTGTACGATGTTAACAGTGGGGATAGTGAGTAAGGGGTTTACAGGAACTCTCTGTAGTATCTTTGCCACTTCTCTGTAAATATACAATTTTTTAATTAAAAGGTTTTTTTTTTTATTTTACAGTAAATATGTTCTTTTTTTAAACAGAGGGCAAAAAGGGACAGAGAAAAAGCAACAGCCTTTTGCTAATTTATACTTTTTCAAGAAAATCATTTACTTTGTAAGGCTTTCAGATTAATTTGCACAGAACTTATCAGGGCATTCATTTATTCTACAGTGTTTCTAACAAACACAAAAGTATAAAAGATGCTATAATAAACTCCCATGTACTCATCCCCCAGCATCTGCTATTTTCATCATTATTGCCAGGCTTGTTTCATTTAATTTTTTTTTTTTTTTTTTTTTTTTGCGGTACGCGGGCTTCTCACTGTTGTGGCCTCTCCCGTTGCGGAGCACAGGCTCCGGACACGCAGGCTCAGCGGCCATGGCTCACGGGCCCAGTCGCTCCGCGGCATGTGGGATCTTCCCAGACTGGGGCACGAACCCATGTCCCCTGCATCGGCAGGTGGACTCTCAACCACTGCGCCACCAGGGAAGCCCTCATTTAATATTTTTTAAAAATCAACACAGAAGGAAGAAGTAATGCAAATGAAAACAGCAATCAGTGACTTGGAAATTAGAAAAAAATATTAGTAATATTAAATTATTGATAATTAAATTCAAGATCTGGCTCTTTGAAAAAACAAAATAGATAAACCATAAACTGATCTAATTTTTTAAAGAGAAAAAGCACAAATTGACAAAAGACATGAAAAGATAATTCAAGGAAAAGGAAATTAAAATGATATTTAAATGTTTTAAAAGATATTAAATATCATTAATAATAAAAGAAATAGAAATAAAAACTATGCAAGATTCCATGATTTAGTCATCATTAGCGGCAGAGATCGAAATACTTGGTAATACCCAGTTGGTATGCTGGAAAAAGGAGTGAGGAAACAGGTATTCCTGTGTTTTGCAGAGGGAAGTATAAACTGGCATGTACTTAATAAAAGATGATTTGACAATATTTTTCCAAATTAAAATATTCACATACTCTTGACCCAGCAATTCCACTTCTGGGAAATTATGCTACAAATACACTTACAAATGCACACAAAGATATATACACAAGAATTTATTTAGAGCATTCCCCCAAAAAAGCCATATTTGCATATTGGAAGTAATTTAAATATTCAATAATAGAAGACTGTATTTTAAAACATTATAGTACATCAAAATAATAAAATATTACGGCACCACTGAAAAGACCCAGGCAGCTCTTTATATAATATTATGAAACAATCTCCAAAAAACGATGAGTTTAAAAGCAAGGTTCAGAAGAGTTTGTATAGCATTGTAAAATTTGTGTACAAAATAAGACAAGAAGGAATCCCATGTCATTCCATGGAATTCATAGAGTTGTACACATCTGTTCTCAGACCCAAATAGGTCTTTTCAGCAATTTTTAAGGTCATGCGCTAATATGACAATTGTTGGGCTTATAATGAAAAGTTATAAAAGCAAGAATCCTTCTGTTCCAGACACAATCAAAAGATCAGCTGTCAGATCATAAAGCACTTTTCTATGGGCTTACTCTCCTACCAATCAAAAGCACCGGCCCTGCACCATTATCACCAGACCCCACTCTCAGGCCCCATATACCTATTAGAGGCCTAGACTTCAGAAGCCATCCCAAAAGACAGATATGGCACTATTTTGATATACTAGCTCTCCTCATGTCATACCTGGTTGCTCTTGTTAGGAGAAGGTGGAAAACAGAAAAACTGTAACAGAGGATCTGGAGGATTCAGGGAGAAAATCCAAGGGGGATACCCTCATCCAGAATCAAGAGAAGCACCCCAAATCCACTTCACCAATCCCCACCAGTGGTCATGACAAAGAAACTAATGTCCTAGTCTCTTGGGGCACTCTTGGGATAGGCACCATCAGAGCTACTCTGATTCGACACAGGACTAATATGTTTGCTTGCATGTTTATGGCATGTAACATTTTGCTATTCTTCCTTTGCCTCTGAGGGATAATTCAGTAAACCAAGAGATAGTTTAGAAAGCGGTGGTCCTTTTCAACATTAAATTAGCCCAACCGATCCCTCAGCAGGCCATCTTTCTTTCCCATGGCTTCTAGAACCAATCAGGGTGAGCAAGGAAATGCGTCACTTTGGAATTGCTTGGAGGGCCAAAGGTAAGTAATGACCTTCCTGATTTAAGGAATAACATTGGCTTCTGTGGCTTGTATGAGGAAATAGAAATTCTCTCAAGGGTCAAGATGGAGTCACCTAAAGAACTTTCTCACATCTGAACCAAGAAAAACAAGTCTTAGTTCTTCCTTTTAACTGTTAAAATTATAGTAACACCACCTCAGTTTGGAAATTTTTAATTAAATCATTTGCAAACATACAAGGCTAATGTTTATCCCTTTTACTACATACCAAGTAGAAAACAATCACTTACTAAAGAAATTCACCTGTTTTCAATCACTCTTACTATTATTGTGCTCATTTGCATACAATGTTCTAATTTTTAAATGTTACATATATAATAACAGAGCCAAAAGAACTTCACTTGGCAAATTTCAGTATATATTTGCACCAAGAAATACGTACTTCAAAATATGTGTATGGGGGCTTCCCTGGTGGCGCAGTGGTTGAGAGTCCGCCTGCTGATGCAGGGGACGTGGGTTCGTGCCCCGGTCCGGGAAGATCCCACATGCCACGGAGCCGCTGGGCCCGTGAGCCATGGCCGCTGAGCCTGCGCGTCCGGAGCCTGTGCTCCGCAACGGGAGAGGCCACAACAGCGAGAGGCCCGCGTACCGCAAAAACAAAAACAAAATATGTGTATGTACCTGAACATATGCAAGACTAAGACTTTTTTTTATTAATTTAGACTGTCTTTCTCTCCTTATTTCTTAATATTCTAAACAAGCAGACATATCCAACATATAACATTTCTGCTATTTTTCTCTTTCTCACCCACAATTCACTGAAGCTCTACAGAACATTTAAGACAAAGATTGGAACCTGAGAAGTAAGGGAGGCACCATGGCTTCTAAAATGTCTGCAGAAATATTAATGTTTTCTTGAGCAAATTTCTCAATACCTGTGAAGATGTGCAATGGGGCAGGATGGGGATACGAGCAAGAGAACTAGATGCTCCTCCTGACAACATCCTCTAAAATGGTAAGTGTTCAATAATTATAACTATACTGAAGATATATAGTTTGTGCTCCGCAAACGGGAGAGGCCACAACAGTGAGAGGCCCACGTACCGCAAAAAAAAATAATAATTAAAAAAAATAAAGATATGGAAAAACTGAACCCTTGGATATACTGACATGTAGAGGTCTGGAAGATGAAGGGTATGTCACAAGAGAGACTGAAAAAGACTGGATAATCAAGGGAGAAGACTGTGTGGTCCCTGAAAGCCAAATGAAGAAAGCGGTTCAAGGAGGGAGTGATGAAATATATCACATACTCTTAGGGGCAGAGTGAGATGAAGACGGAGAATTAACTACAGAATTTGGCAATGAGAGTTTACTGGTAACTGTAACCTGAAGGGTTACAGTGGAGCGGTAGGGAGAAAACCTGACTGGAATGGATCAGAGAGGGTAGTCAGAACATAATCCTTTATAATGTGGTTATAATGTGCTTGTTTACACCACCAACCCAAAGTATGGTGCGCATGTGTGTGCGCGCACACACACACACATACACACAGTATCAATCTCTCCCTCTTCCTCTCTCTCTCTCTCTCTCTCATAGTCTTGCTGACAGTTTCACTTCCTCTGAGTTAGACCATAACTCAACTCTAGGGTATTTTAACTTCTTTGTACTATATTTCATAACAGTGTACAACTTTACACAGCTACATTTTTATTTCACAATTTGGACTAAGTTCTTAATAAAGGGTGTAAGAAGATAAAAGAGTTTTGAGGCAACTAGAAAATATAGTTTATATGGAGGATAATAGTCCCACTTAAATAACTGCTCCAGTGTGGCATGAAGATGACCTCAAAACCTTAGTGTCATTACTCCGTACACATTGCTAATAAAGGTACGTAAACACATTTCCCTTGGCAGGCAGAAGCCACAGAAGCTTCCTTCTCTAGCCACCAATAAGAGGCAAGTTGTGAATGCTGAAGTAAGCCTGGACCTGCTTAAATACAGAGGTAATCTATTCATTGGTCTGTGTCTAACAATAGCCAAGAAATTAGAGGAGGACACTTGAGTAGCCTCCTGTTCTTACCAAATGAATTATTTAATCCACTGTCCTTTATTTAGGGTTTCTGAGCTCACCAAAGTGTGCACACATCACCTTTCAGCCTTGAGGACAAAAGAATAAAACAGACAACTCATCACGTTACCAAGAGGGATAAGTGCTGTTTCAATTAATGTGCTAATCCCTAATGAAGACAGCAGCCATTAGATAAATAAGCAAACCATTAGGGTAGGAGCAGAAATAACAGTGCATTCACAGATCTACCGATGGCTGCTAGATATCAGACACAACCTACAAATCCTAAAAAGAGATTAGTAAAATGTGGTCTATTTCTAAGACTGAAAGCTCTATTACTGTTAAAAGAAATTGATTAGATCTATACTAAAAGGAATGAAACCAGTCTATCAGCATGGCAGGATCTCAAAAGCATGTTGAAGGTAGATGGGTGATGTTCAAAAGGAATTATCCTTACGTACATTTTAATTTTATTTACTTATTTATTTTATTTTGGCTGCGCTGGGTCTTTGTTGTGGCCAGCGTGCAGGCTCTTCGTTGCGGCATGCAGGCTTCTCTAGTTGTGGCATGCAGGCTCTAGAGCACACGGGCTCAGTAGTTGTGGCGCGGGCTTAGTTGTGGTATGTAGGATCTTAGTTCCCCGATCAGGGATCGAACCTGGGCCCCCTGCACTGGGAGCGTGGAGTCTTCATCACTGGACCACCAGGGAAGTCCCAGGAATGATCTTTATGTACATTTTAGAAAGCACTCACAAAATAACACTATACATTGGCTACAGATATGGAGAGATAGATGAATAGATAGAGGGTTTTTTTTTATTGGAGTATAATTGCTTTACAATGTTGTGTTAGTTTCTGCTGTACAATGCAGTGAATCAGCTATACGTATACCTATATCCCCTCCCTCATGGACCTCCTTCCCACCCCACCCCCCATCCCACCCATCTAGGTAGGCACAAAGCACTGAGCTGAGCTTCCTGTGCTTTATAGCAAGTTTCCGTTGTCTATTCTATGCACGGTGGTGTACATATGTCAATCCTAATCTCCCAATTCGTCCCACCCTCCCTTCCCTCCCATGTCCACATGTCCATTCTCTGCATCTACGTCTCTATTCCTGCCCTGCAAATAGGTTTGTCTGTACCATTTTTCTAGATTTCACATATATGCATTAATATATGATGCTTTTCTCTTTCTAGCTCACTTCACTCTGTACGACAGACTCTAGGTCCATCCACATGTCTACAAAAGACCCAATTTCGTTTCTTTTTATGGCTGAGTAATATTCCATTGTATATATGTGCCACATCTTCTTTATCCATTCATCTCTCATTGGACATTTAGCTTATTTCCATGTCCTGGCTATTGTAAATAGGGCTGCTGTGAACACTGGGGTAAATGTGTCCTTTTCAATTATGGTTTTCTCAGGATATATGCCCAGTAGTGGGATTGCTGGGTCATATGGTAGTTCTACTTTTAGTTTTTTAAGGAGTCTCCATACTGTCCTCCATAGTGGCTGTATCAATTTACATTCCCACCAACGGTGCAAGAGGGTTCCCTTTTCTCCACACCCTCTCCAGCATTTATTGTTTGTAGATTTTTTGATGATGGCCTTTCTGACCAGTGTGAGATGATACCTCATTGTAGTTTTGATTTGCATTTCTCTAATAATTAGTGATGTTGAGCATCTTTTCACGTGCCTCTTGGCCATCCGTATGTCTTCCTTGGTAAAATATCTATTTAGGTCTTCCACCCATTTCTTAATTGGGTTGTTTGTTTTTTTAGATATTGAGCTATTTGTATATTTTGGAGATTAATCCTTTGTCTGTTGCTTCATTTGCAAATATTTTCTCCCATTCTGAGGATTGTCTTTTGTCTTGTTTAGGGTTTCCTTTGCTGTGCAAAAGCTTTTAAGTTTAGTTAGGTCCCATTTGTTTATTTTTGTTTTTATTTTCATTACTCTAGGAAGTGGGTCAAAAAAGATCTTGCTGTGGTTTATGTCAAAGAGTGTTTTTCCTGTGTTTTCCTCTAAGAGTTTTATAGTGTCTTGTCTTACATTTAGGTCTTTAATCCATTTTGAGTTTATTTTTGTGTATGGTGTTAGGCAGTATTCTAATTTCATTCTTTTATATGTAGCTGCCCAGTTTTCCCAGCACCACTTATGGAAGAGGCTGTCTTTTCTCCATTGTACGTGCTTGCCTCCTTTGTCATAAATGAGGTGACCATATGTGCGTGGGTTTATCACTGGGCTTTCTATCCTGTACCATTGATCTACATTTCTGTTTCTGTGCCAGTACCATACTGTCTTGAATACTGTAGCTTTGTGGTATAGTTTGCAGTCAGGAGACTGATTCCTCCAGCTCCATTTTTCTTTCCCAAGATTGCTTTGGCTATTCAGGGTCTTTTGTGTTTCCATACAAATTGTAAAATTTATTGTTCTATTTCTGTGAAGAATGCCATTGGTAACTTGATACAAATTGCATTGAATCTGTAGATTGCTTTGGGTAGTATAGTCATTTTCACAATATTGATTCTTCCAATCCAAAAACATGGTATATTTCTCCACCTGTTTATGTCATCTTTGATTTCGTTCATCAGTGTTTTATCGTTTTCTAAGTACAGGTCTTTTGCTTTCTTAGGTAGATTTATTCTTAGGTATTTTATTCTTTTTGTTGCGATGGTAAATGGCATTGTTTCCTCAATTTCTCTTTCTGATTTTTCATTGTTAGTGTATAGGAATGCCAGAGATTTCTGTACATTAATTTTGTATCTTGCAACCTTACCAAATTCATTGATTAGTTCTAGTAGTTTTCTGGTAGCATCTTTAGGATTTTCTATGTATAGTATCATGTCATCTGGAAACAGTGACAGTTTTACTTCTTCTTTTCCAATTTGTATTCCTTTTATTTCTTTTTCTTCTCTTATTGCCATGGCTAGGACTTCCAAAATTATGTTGAATAATAGTGGCGAGAGTGCATATCCTCACCTTGTTCCTGATCTTAGTGGAAATGCTTTCAGTTTTTCACCATTGAGAATGACGTTGGCTGTGGGTTTGTCATATATGGCCTTTATTATATTGAGGTAGGTTCCCTCTATGCCCATTTTCTGGAGCGTTTTTATCATCAATCGGTATTGAATTTTTTCAAAAGCTTTTTCTGCATCTATTGAGATGATCATATGGTTTTTATTCCTTAATTTGTTAATACGGTGTATTACATCAATTGATTTGCATATATTGAAGAATCCTTGCATTCCTGGGATAAATTCCACTTGATCATGGTGTATGATCCTTTTACTGTGTTGTTGGATTCTGTTTGCTAGTATTTTGTTGAGGATTTTTGCATCTATGTTCATCAGTGATATTGGTCTGTAATTTTCCTTTTTTGTGATATCTTCGTCTGATTTTGGTATCAGGGAGATGGTGGCCTCATAGAACAAATTTGGGAGTGTTCCTCCCTCTGTAATTTTTTGGAAGAGTTTGAAAAGGATAGGTGTTAGCTCTTCTCTAAATGTTTGATAGAATTCACCTGTGAAGCCATCTGATCCTGGACTTGCATTTGTTGGAAGATTTTTAATTACAATTTCAATTTCATCACTTGTGATAGGTCTGTTTATATTTTCTAATTCTTCCTGGTTCAGTCTTGGAAAAATGTACCTTTCCAAGAATTTGTCCATTTCTTTGAGGTTGTCCGTTTTATTGGTATATAGTTGTTTGCAGTAGTCTCTTATAATTCTTTGTATTTCTACACTGTCAGTTGTGGTTTCTCCTTTTTCATTTCAGTTTTATTGATTTGCATCCTCTCCCTTTTTTCCTTCATGAGTCTTGCTAAGGGTTTATCAATTTTGTTTATCTCCTCAAAGAACCAACTTTTAGTTTTATTTATCTTTGCTATTGTTTTCTTCATTTCTATTTCATTTATTTCTGCTCTGATCTTTATGATTTCTTTCCTTCTCCTGACTTTGGGTTTTCTTTGTTCTTCTTTCTCTAGTCCCTTTAGGTGTAAGGTTAGATTGTTTATTTGAGATTTTTCTTATTTCTTAAGGTGAGATTGAATTTCTATAAACTTCCCTCTTAGAACTGCTTTTGCTGCGTTCCATAGGTTTTGGGTCATTGTGTTTTTATTGCCATTTGTTTCTATGTATTTTTTTATTTCCTCTTTGATTTCTTCAGTGATCTCTTGGTTATTTAGTAGCGTACTGTTTAGCATCCACTAATTTGTGTTTTTTACAGTTTTTTTCCTGTAATTAATTTCTAATCTCATAGTGTTATGGTCAGAAAAGATGCTTGATATGATTTCAATTTTCTTAAATTTTCTGAGGCTTGATTTGTGACCCAAGATGTGATCTATCCTGGAGAATGTTCCGTGCGCACTTGAGAAGAAAGTGTATTCCACTTTCAGGTGGAATGTCCTATAACTATCAATTAAATCTATCTGGTCTATTGTGTCATTTAAAGCTTGTGTTTCCTTATTTATTTTCTGTTTGGATGATCTGTCCATTGGTGTAAGTGGGGTGTTAATGTCCCCCACTATTATTTTGTTACTGTCGATTTCCCCTTTTATGGTTGCTAGCATTTGCCTTATGTACTGAGGTGCTCCTATGTTGGGTGCATAAATATTTATAATTGTTATATCTTCTTCTTGGATTGATCCATCAGTCATTATATAGTGTCCTTCCTTATCACTTGTAACAGTCTTTATTTTAAAGTCTCTTTTATCTGAGTATTGCTACTCCAGCTTTCTTTTTATTTCCATTTGCATGGAATATCTTTTTCCATCCCTTTACTTTCAGTCTGTATATGTCCCTAGGTCTGAAGTGGGTCTCTTGTAGACAGCATATATAGGTCTTGTTTTTGTATCCATCCAGCCAGTCTGTGTCTTTTGGTTGGAACATTTAATCCAGTTACATTCAAGGTTATTATTGATATGTATGTTTCTATTACCATTTTCTTAATTGTTTTGGGTTTGTTTTTGTGGGTCTTTTTCTTCTCCTGTGTTTCCCACCTAGGGAAGTTCCTTCAGTGTGCTGAATTCTCTTAGCTTTTGCTTATCTGCAAAGCTTTTGATTTCTCTATCGAATGTGAATGAGATCCTTGCTGGGTAGAGTTATCTTGGTTGAAGGTTTTTCTCTTTCATCACTTTAAGTATATCCTGCCACTCCCTTCTGGCCTGCAGTGTTTCTGCTGAAAAATCAGCTGATAACCTTATGGGATTCCCTTGTATGTTATATTTTGCTTTTCCCTTGCTGCTTTTAATATTTTTCCTTTGAATTTAATTTTTGTTAGTTTTTTTAATATGTGTCTTGATGTGTTTCTCCTAGGGTTTATCCTGTATGGGACTCTCTGTGCTTCCTGGACTTGGGTGACTATTTCCTTTCCCAAGTTAAGGAAGTTTTCGACTACAATCTCTTCAAATATTTTCTCAGATGCTTCCTTTTTCTCTTCTTCTTCTGGGACCCCTATAATTCGAATGTTGGTGTATTTAGTGTTGTCCCAGAGGTCTCTGAGATTGTCTTCAACTCTTTTCATTCTTTTTTCTTTATTCCGCTCCTCAGCAGTTATTTCTACCATTCTGTCTTCCAGTTCACTTATTGGTTCTTCTTCCTCAGTTATTCTGTTATTGATTCCTTCCAGTGTATTTTTCTTTTCAGTTATTGTTTTGTTCATTTGTTTGTTTGTTCCTTAGTTCTTCTAGATCTTTGTTAAACATTTCTTATATTTTCTCAATCCGTGCTTCCATTCTATTTCCGAGATTCTGGATCATCTTTACTATCATTACTCTGAATTCTTTTTCAGGTAGGGTGCCTATTTCCTCTTCATTTGGTCTTGTAGGTTTTTACCTTGCTCCTTCATCTGTGACATACTTTTTTGTTGTCTCTCTTTTTTTTTTTTTTTGATTGGTGGGAATTTGTTCCTGTCTCATTGGTTGTTTGGCCTGAGGCCTCCAGCACTGGAGTTTGTAGGCTGTTGGGCAGGGCCGGGTCTTTGTGCCAAGATGAGGACCTCCAGGAGACTTCGCTCCAGTGAATATTCCCTGGGATCTGAGGTTCTCTGTAAGTCCAGTGGTTCAGATATGGAGCTCCTACCACGGGAGCTCAGGTCCAACCCCTGGCTGGTGAACCAAGATCCTGCAAGCTGCGAGGGGCAGCAAAAAAAAAAAAAAAAAAAAAAAGGAGCAGGACAATAACAAAGAGTAAAAAATAAAATAAGATTAGGAAAACTAACAGATATGTTAGAAAAAAAAAATGTAGATGAAACAACAACTGGAAGGTAAAACAGAACCACAACAGCAGAAAAAAAAAAAAAAAGGCTGCAAAAGGCCTTGGCTGTGGGGAGCGGGGCTAGGCTCAGTGTGGCTGGAGGGGCCCAGGAGTGCCTCCGGACTTGGAGGGTGGAGGACCAGGTCTGGGACCCCAGCAGACTCCCTGGGCCCGAGTGGACAGGGGAAATGCTAGGAGTGTTCCCCCCAATCCTCCGATCTCAGAGGGTCCTTCCCCTTTGGCCCCTCCTCTTCTTCACGCCTCCTCCCTCCCTCCTATGCCCCTAGGACCCTCAGAGGGCAGAGGACCACGTCCGGGAGCCCAGCAGGCTCCCTGAGGCCTGAGTAGGTAGGGGAAATGCTAGGCACATTCCCCCCGATCCTCTGATCCCAGAGGGTCCATTCCCATCCGCCTCTCCTCTTCTCCACCCTAGGATCCACATGGTTGGACGGGGCCCTGGAGGGTGTAGGACCCAGCCCAGGAGCCCATCAGACTTCCTGGGACCCGACTGGGTGCAGGAATCACCCACCACACCTCCCCTGATCCTCCAGTTCCAGAGGGTCCCCCCCACCACAGTCTGCCTCTCCTCCTCTTCCCCTCTCCTCCCTCCCTCCCTCCCATGCCTCTAGGGCCCACATGGCTGGAGGGGGTCCTGGAGGGTGAAGGACCAGGCCCGGGAGCCAAGCAGGCTCCCCAGGGCTGAGTGGGCAGCGAAAATGCTAGGCACATTCCCCCCTGATCCTCTGATCCCAGAGGGCCCCTCCCAGTCTGCCTCTCCTCTTCTCCCCCCGCCCCACTTCATGCCCCTAGGACCAATGCAGCCGGAAGGGGACTTGGAGGGTGGAGAACCCAGCCCAGGAGCCCAGCCAGCTTCCCAGGGCCCAAGTGGGCAGGGGGATCACTAGCCGTGCTCCCCCTGATCCTCCAAGGCCCCAAGGGTCCCTCCAGGCATGTGAACCTCTCCCCACTCCCAGCCACCCTTCAGGGGCGCCAGTCCCATCTGGCTTCCACTTCTCCCCTCCACTCACTCCCCACCACATCCTACCCAGTCACTCGGGGGTTCCTCCCATCTCCTCTGGGGTTGAGGTCCCCCACCAGCATCTAGCAGGTGCCCTAGTTGGGGGGAGACATGAACTCCAAGTCCTCCCACTCCACCATCTTCAATAATAGAGTTTTTATAGTGATATATAATGATATGTACCAAACTATTAATGGTGGTTGCCTTTGGAGATGTTGGGAAGGAAATGGGACATACAATAATGGTTAAATGGGATATCAATAGTTAATTCTGAATGATGGGAATATGGGTGTTTGTTATGTTCTCTTTTATGCTTTACTATATATTTTAATCAAAAGAATTTTTTAAATAAATGATAACCTACTGTTCTCTGAATGGGAATTGTGGAGACCTGCAGCCCACAATGGAGAGAAAATCCATGATGTCCACCACACCATCAGTCACATGGATTCACCTGTGCACTGCCTTTAGCTCCCTCCATGCCTCAACTACTGTCATACAGTCTAGCTATCATTTTACAGTTTCACTCATCTTGGGATGGTGTGATCAGGGAGTTTATAGTAGAGTAACAGTTTCACTGTAAAGAACTATTGGTGGTCCACGAAGCTTACAGCTCTCAGTCCAGGCTGTCTTTCAGGAGTAGCTTTTCCAACAGTCATTCCGTGACTCATCAGAACCCATCCAGCCACACTTCCAAGCATCAGGGAATGGACCACTCTGACTCCTCACTAGACAAAGATTGCAGGGAAGTCAAGGAAACTTAGCAAGTGGACACTTTTTCATGGAACCCAGAAGCAGTCACTGAATAAAAGCTAAGTAGCAAAAAAGTAGCAAAGCCTGTTGATAAATCAGACTCAGGAAGCACAGTAATGTATCAATTATATTAAAAAATCCAAATTATCATTTGGTGAGTGCAATTTGGCATCCAGATGGACCACACTAAACAATGCAATTCTTTTTAATTATTTAAATATTATTTTGAGAATCACTTAAGTTGGCAAGGAGAACTGTTTAAAATCTAATGTTTTATAGGAACCACATTACAGTTTTGCTACATAGGGGAAGACTTTCTGTAGTCTTTGCATCATTTGTAGTAGATGATTCTAAGGTTTTAACAGACTGCACGCTCCAGCAAGGAGGAAGGGAACTAATATTCACTGAGTTCTTTATATGTACCAGGGCCCGGACTGGTACATTTAAGTGTCTTACAGTATGAAACCAGTATCATGTAGAGATGATATTCTAGAGATATTTTCCCACAATCTAAAGATTCTAGAGATGAGAAAACTAGGTTTTGACTACGGAAGTAACTTACCCAAAGTCAGACGTTTGGGAAGTGGCAGACCCAGATTTCAAACCTAGGTTGCTCAACTTCAAAGCCTTTACTCTAGAGACAGCTCATTTAAAATAAAGTTTTAAAAAGTAATAGAGACTATAGTAGGAAACATCATGTGTAGTCATCACAGTAAATGGAAATGGAAATTCTATGCTATATCTAAGGGCTTTTGTGAGAGAATCTGTAGAAACATGAATTCTTTGGCCTATGAACCCCTACCCCCCCAATACTCTGTGGACTGTGGAAATCTCCCTAATTGAGATTTAGTAATCCATGATCAAATTTTAATGAGCAGATGAATCCTCTGGGGATCTTATTAAAAGGCAGATTAAGATTCAGCTGGTTTAGGATGGAGGTGAGACTCTGCAGATCTAACAAGCTCTCCATGATAATGATCTTTCTGGTCCATGGACCACAGTTTAAGTAACAAGGAGTTGCAGAATATTTAACTATTTTCAAGTGAAGATGGCCTTCTGGGACAATCTTCTGCTGATGGAAATCATTAAATCCTGTTTTGAATGACAAGATCTCATCTTAAAAATTATTTAATTTTCTTGAAGACCTTGGATTTATATCTTGCAGAACACACCCTAAGGGATGACTTTCCTACAAAAAGAGCTCCTCTAAACTTCCCCAAATTACAGATCTATCATTTCACCAAACACATACCCCAAATCTGTGGTCTCTTTTTCCTCAATACATTGCACACATTGATTTCTCATTTAAATAGTCAGCATAACCAATAAGCTGGTTTCAAGATGAACTTTTTACCACTGAGTTTTGATATACTTTGCTTCACTTAACAGAGGAACTGGTTAAAAACAGCAGCAAGTATTAGACAACTCTAAGCATTTTTAAAATAAAATCTGTCTTTACGATCTCAATAAAATGATCCGAGACACTTAAGGATCCTTTGAGAGACTTTTTTTTTTTGCAATAGCACCTTCAAAATCACACTGAAGTTAAGTATTTCAAACCACTATTTCAAATAGCATTAAAAAAAGACTATGTTCCAGCCGTTTCCTTTTTAATTTATACCTGAGCAATTTCATGCAAATCTTTAGATACATGCTCTCCTGCAATTAAAAAAACAATGGGTGTCATTCTTATCCATTCTGAGAACATAATTCTACTGTAATGTTCTAAAGAAGGTAAATATATTGGGTAATTAATCAGGTAGAAGCATTAACCTTGATTATAATTAAACCAAAATCATAATTTTTGGCCAACATGTCTCTGCCATGAGATGAATCATGATAAACAATTCTGCTCCTTGGGTTCACTCATTTGATTAATTGGACTATATTTTGTGGCTAATATGATCCTGACAGATCAGAATGCCTGCCTCATCAAAATTTAAACTTTCATGTTATAGAATTGAAGAACCTTACCCTCAATATCTTCCAAGAATAGTGAATATTGTGTTTGCCTAAAAAATAATACACTCCCTCTTCTTTCGTTAACTACTCAATTCTCTTTAGATATCTATATCCGTACATAATCACGCCCTTCCTGCCCCATGAAGCCAATGTGTTTTAGAGGAAGTCAACTCCACCCCTAGCCAGTCAGCCCTGAGCCAAGCAAAGTATCCCTTTCTCTGGGCAGAGCAACTGATTCAGAGATGGACTCCTGATCCAACTGAAGTCAATAAAATATAAGAAAAGGTTTATTGTCACAATCCAGGAAAGAAGCTTTCTCACTCCCCAGAGGGAAGATTCAGAAGGATCCCTCTCCCTGTTCAAGGCAAGCATCAGTGAAGCCACCTTTAACCACAAGGGGGAGCCAACCCTTATGATGAAGCTGACACCATAGGGGAGCAAAAATAGAACCTATGCGAAGGGTTGTTACAGAGGAAATATCCTTCATACACTCTTTCCATCTTCTATTCAACCAATATTCCTCTAATTGATCTATGAAGACATTTTGAAAGCCTCTTCGGATGCCTTGCTTTAGTTCAAAAGTACACTCTGCCACATTTCCCCTGGCACGATAGTCCAATATATCTGTCAGAGAAGGAAATGAGGTTACTGTAATGATGACCCAAACACTTCCTCTTCTTGGAACTCCAGGAAATAAAATAAAGCTCATAATTCAGAGTTTGCTGAATCTCTCTTCCTCTTTTTGAAAACTGGAAAGGCAAAACGGCATTTGCCCACATCTGATCTTCCAACGTACCTCATTTGCCAAGATTACTCAACAATCGCATTTACAAGTCCTTTTTTTAATGTTGAAATATAATTTAAAGAAAAAACATGCATTTATTGCAAGGGGGTGCTTCAACTCCTCTTAACAATCTATTTGCTCAGGCTTCCCTGGTGGCGCAGTGGTTGAGAGTCCACCTGCCGATGCAGGGGACACAGGTTCGTGCCCCAGTCTGGGAAGATCCCACATGCCGCGCAGCGGCTGGGCCCATGAGCGTCCGGAGCCTGTGCTCCGCAACGGGAGAGGCCACAACAGTGAGAGGCCCGCGTACCGCAAAAAACAATCTATTTGCTCATTTTGGCTCTCTCTTCCCCTTTGACCACAATTCTAATTAAGGAGGGACTGTTACTATTTTCTCCACTGTGTTAAATTGGATAGAAGTTTCTTTGTCCCAAAAAAGAAGTCCAGAGGTATAGCTAGCTCACGGTACTTGTGGCAGCTTCATTGTCACCAAGGACTTGAGCGTCTTTTCTCTTACAGCTCAGGAATCTTAAGCTTGTACCCCATGATCCACACTAGTTAAGAGCATCAACCTGCTTGTCCATATCCCAATCAGCACAAAGGAGAAAGGGGGGTACAGAAACTTGTGTCCCTTTCTTTAAAGGACTGCACTGATTAATTTGTGCTTATTATGCTATGACAACAAGCTCCAAAATATGAGGTGCTTACAACGTTTATTTCTCTCTCTCTCTCCACTCCTCAGATTCATCATCTCTCACCACTTAGAATGGATCCCCTTGTGGGTTCGTGCCTCCCCTAATCTGACTCAATTTCCCACACCTCCGTGACTCCCTAACACCTTGCTCTGTGCCCTCTGCAACTGGAAATCCCCTATGCTGTGACCTCCTCTCTGGAAGTTGCCTTCACCTTCTTGCTCTAGCTAGAGCTTTCAGGTACCACTTCAAGAGGAGTCCTTTTAAGTAGAGGCTGTTTTTATTCTCATACCCATTTTTTTTTTTTTTTTTTTTTTTTTTTTTTGCGGTACGCGGGCCTCTCCAGTTGCGGAGCACAGGCTCCGGACGCACAGGCCCAGCGGCCATGGCTCACGGGCCCAGCCGCTCCACAGTATGTGGGATCTTCCCGGACCGGGGCACGAACCCGTGTCCCCTGCATCGGCAGGCGGACTCTCAACCACTGCGCCACCAGGGAAACCCCTCATACCCAAAATTCAACAAGGCTTGAGATGGGCAGGATCCCCCTTGCTCCTTATCTTTATTTCTAAACTATTGTTTCCCCCCAATCTCTAAAAGTCCTCAGTTACATGGAAACATGTGTTATCAGATTAGATTACCACATTAACCTGCCCTTATTGCAATAATCTACCTTCCACTGGTTCCCATATTAACGTCCTAGACCTTGTCATTACCAACAAATGTACTGCCTCCAAATTTTCCATTTAGGTCACCATCTCCTATTCTTCTTGCATCCCTTCAACAATCTTGATCCAATAATTCTTCAACCACATTGGGACTTCCACTGACTGCCCCTACCACATTTCACTGTCTGTTACACGCTCTTTTTTTGTTTTTTAATTGCACTCTTATTTGCCTCCTTGCCCTGGTTAGATTTCACAATCCATTATTATGATGTTTCCCTTGCATATGCCTGCTACACACCCAGCAAGATCCCAGTTCGACCAGGTGCCTGCCTCCAAGCAGCTGGACACCGCAGGAGTAAGCTCACAACCAGTATGACGGTTCACCATTCAACGTCTGTGCAAACCTCA
This sequence comes from Grampus griseus, assembly GCF_964374135.1. Classification (NCBI taxonomy): domain Eukaryota; kingdom Metazoa; phylum Chordata; class Mammalia; order Artiodactyla; family Delphinidae; genus Grampus; species Grampus griseus. The sequence goes on along the minus strand of NC_139000.1, from coordinate 38,859,626 downwards.
AGTGGGACCTCAGCGCTACCAGACAAGTCTTATTTATTCAACATTTCAGACACAATTTGCTCTCCCCCTCCTCCTTAGGAGGCCCATTCTACAATTTCTCCCTTCTCTGCAAACCTCCAACAACTCCTCCCTAGTCATTTTCAGCTGGCTTTTTGCTAAGAAAATAGAAACAAACCAAGAGGTTAACTGCTATGACAACCCACCCCAAAATTTCATTGAAAAGACCGTGAGAGCTCTGGATTCTGAGAGAAAAGTAGGAACACAGGTAGGAAAAGTATAGTAAATAAGACAGCATCAACAACAGACTTTATCTTCTTTATACTTGTTTTAAAGGCCAGCTCTTCATTCTGTATAGGACCCACCAGCCAGAGACCCTGGGCATATGGAGATGAACATACCCTCAAAGTCCAGTCCAGTCTTAGAACCCCGACTCCAGTCTTGGTTCTACCCACCTTACAGCTGCATAAACCTTCCTGCCCAAACAGGACGGACTGCCCAGGCAGTTAAAGGCATGAAACTGCAGAGACCTTATTTTCCTTATAAAATGGCACAATCAGCTTCTATGCTCAGTTTCTTTTAATGTATGCAAATGAATGGGGAAGTGGGAGTGGTTGAACTTTCCTATAAATCTATTTGAACTCCTTTGGGGAAAGATGTAAATAAGTAGAGCTACACATTCATTGTAAAGACACAGATATGGTATTATCATCATTAGTAATAATTTAATTATATTAGCTAATTGTTATTACATTTTTATGCATTCACGTGAAGGCAAATCTTGTCTTCCTGCTATCTCTGTCATTAAAACAAAAGAATAATGCTATCCTAGATGAGGAGAATAATGACTACACCTGTCAAAATAGATTTATATCTTGAGTCTCAGACAGCCTCTGTAGAATGTCTTTGCCAGGAATATTCATTTGTTCTTTTTTCTTTTCTTCTCTGTTTTAGAGAATAAGACAGAAAGCAGATTTTAATCTTTACTATTGAGCCTCCCTCTCCAATGATGCTTGGGGCAACAACCTTTCAAAATTAGGTACCAATCAGTGCCAATTCCTTTGGTAACCATTGTAATAACATTAACATGATGAACTAATGAGATATTAATGTGGTTGTAATAGACATTTCCATAGGAGTTCCATTGTAATTGAGCAGGTTAATAATCTGCCTTAATCTGTACTTGGCAAGTGGAATGTATGATGAATAGAGAAAGGCAGAATTTTGATGACTTTCAGCTTCTAAGGTGTTTACTCTTTCAAAACAGAAAGGAAATACCTGTTTTTAAAAGCAGGTGCACTGGGGCTTCCCAGGTGGCGCAGTGGTTGAGAGCCCGCCTGCTGATGCAGGGGACACAGGTTCGTGCCCAGGTCCGGGAGGATCCCACATGCTGTGGAGCGGCTGGGCCCATGAGCCATGGCCGCTGAGCCTGTGCGTCCGGAGCCTGTGCTCTGCAACGGGAGAGGCCACAACAGTGAGAGGCCCACAAGTGAACACTGGAGAAAACTGAGCCCAGAGTGTCACAACCCTTATTCTTCAAGGCATTTTACGCACTTAACTTTCTAAACAGCACTAGATGTGGGGAATAAATCTTTATTTGTATTCGACATGCATCTGGTAGTTCATCCATTTATTTGACTTTTAGTCTATCAATACTTAGCAATTACAATTACGGATGGCAAAGCGTTGGGAATTCAACGATGGTACAATCAGCGTTGCTTTTAAAAGAAAGAGACACCACATACCCACCCACACACACACACCCACAGCCACACATATAACACACACCTATAGACACACACTTGAACGTATACACAAAGACACACACACACGTGTGTACACTCACACACAGAAGAGCTTCTACTGTTTGAGAGAAATAAAGAAATAAGGTCAAGAACCTATAAAGAAATAAAAAGGAATGAGGTGATGGAAAAGCCAAAGAAAGATTGAAAAGCCAAGATATTCAGAGTGTTTCAATTGGATTCAAAAGGATACCTGCAAATAACCCTGGTTTGAACTCTGCTGAAAGAGAGAGGAGCAGAAAGAGCAAGGCCTTTTGTATGATTATTTATTCCAGCAAACAACAGCACACGGCAACTCAGAGCCTTTCTATTCCCTGAGCTAATATTTGGAAGACATTGTATCTCCAGGGCAAATTCTAAGTGTTCCTCCTCTCTCTAAAGTAAAGAGGAAAAGGGAAAAAATCAGAGGTTTCCATCATCCAAGGATAAAAAGAAAATACTGATGATATTCACCACTGAACGTTGTACAAGGAAGATGAAAAATTAAGAGGAAAGTACGATGATAAGCTTTGCATGGCAAATACAAATAAAGGCTGTGTAAACACGTGCATTTTTTTGTTTTTTTTTTTTTTCGAGGCAGACTGTCGTTAAATTAACTGGCAGCATTTCAGAATCCCTTAGCAGTAAACACTGCTGCCAATTCTATTCAGACCTTAACCCCTCTGCATGAGATGTGCTTTCCTGGACTGCTCCAAGTGGTCTCAGTTCTGCCCAGCCTGAATTCAAGGAGGAAGTAGCCTGCAGATTCGCTAGCTTCCTCCATCTTCCCCAATTCCCTTTCCAGCTGATAATTACAGTGGCCCCATTTCTCTGCTTCCCCTGGAAGAACTGACTTCCTTAGTGTGACTCGGCACCTTGTACCTACCTGGAGCACAGCTTCCAGGGCTTTTCCTTCGCTCCCTCATCATAGCCAACCTGCAATTACTAGAGGGGATTGTCCAGATTCTGCCTCGAGTTTCACCCAGAATTTCACTACTTAGCAAACTTTTGGACCCACCTGTAAATTTGACACCAGTAAGGGTTTTCAACACTAAGACTTTTGGAGAATTAAGCAGGCAGACCAGATAGGAGACAGACCATCATCATGGAAATCAGAACAGCCTGTTTTCAAATTCTGGTTTCTCCATTTAATACGTTATGCTACTTCACCTCTAGTGCATTTCAGCTTGCTCATAGATGAAAGTCTCTGTATTAGTCTCCTCAGGCTGCCATAACAGAACACAGACTGGATGGGATAAACAATAAAAATTTATTTTCTCACAGTTCTGTAGGCTGGAAGTCCAAGATCAAGGTGCTGGCAGGGTTGATTTCTGGTGAGCCCTCTCTTCTTGGCTTGGAGACGGTTGCCTTCTTGATATGTCCTCATGTGGCCTTTCCTCTGTGTGCACATTAGAGAGAGAGTTCTCTGGTGTCTCCTCTTCTTATAAGGACACCAGTCCCATCAGAGTAGGCCCTAACCTTATGACCTCACTTAACCTTAATTACCTTCTTTAAGGCCCTGTCTCTAAAAACAGTCATATTGAGGGTCAGGACTTCAACATGTGGATTTGGAGAAATACAATCCAGTCTCCCATAACACCTACCTTGGAAAATTTCAAGGATTTCCAGAGTTTTCATACTCCATGAAGGAAGCCCCTGCCCTGAAATGTACAAAGAGGGTGAGAGGAGAAAAAGAAGGTCAAATCAAGGCAGCTTGTTTCAGGAACATCTCTGTGAAAAAGAAAACTTAGCTCTTATATTTTCTCAGGCCCTTATTAGCAAAGATTCTGTATTTATAAGAGATAACTAAATAATGGATAATTTTATTCTTCTCTTATATTAGGAAACATTGGGATAACCATAGTGCATATGACCAGAATATGCAGAATTCTAATTTCTGTCCCTGCCATTGACTGATATGGTCATTGTGAATATTACAATTTCCCTCTATTTTTAGAGGAAATCAAATATTGCATAATAAACTACAGTGCAAACAAAACTATGTTATGCTTCTCAGCAATTATAAATAACCAGATCAACCCTAATCAAATTGGGGGAACATTTAGAGTCTACTGAGTCCATTAGCTGTGGTGTAAGATAAACAGAATAAATAGAATATTCTTAATGAAAGACACAGACCATTGCTAGCTCTGCCCATACCCTCTTCTGAATGGACATAGGGATGTGCAACACCTTGGGATCAGGTGACTGGACCCAGGGTGTGTACCGAACCCAAACTTTGCCTAACCCTATATTAGTTAAGGAAAGGCCGCAGTTCCCGTGTCTTCCCAGCAACAGGGCCCCTAAGGCCCATCTTTTAGCTCTATTTCCTAATAAACCCCCTGAAACCTCTTAGAAACCTTTCTCTTTTCATGGGCTGGCTTGGGTGAGCTTCTCTTTCTGCAATGAAGGGAACCATCACTACCAGTTTTGGATCTAGGATTACAGCTTTTCTGTGCCTTTTGATGTCATCAAATCCAAGTAAACACTCCAAAGCCTGAATGTCTCTCGATCCAGTGGCTGCTAAAGGACTTGTTGTTGGTATTTGGCTTACTAGATATTATGTATCTTATTCTATTACTGTTACTCCATATTCAAAGTGTGTGGAGATATCAGTCGGTATTGAATCACCATAATAGGATATCACCATTTACAAAGAATTTGTCTTCACAACTGCAGACAAATTCACCTATAAATATTAAAACATATCTTGAGCAAAAAACAAAAACAACAACAACAAAACATTGGTTAATATTCCCCAGCAGGAAACAAAAAATCAATAGATGAGTTTTTAAATTCCCAGAGCTAGGAATCAGGAGGCCTAGACCCTGATGTCAAATCTCCCAATAACTAGTTCTATGACCTTGGGCACTTGTCCATCAGGATTTTTTTGTTTTGTTTTGTTTTGTTTATTGAAGTACAGCTGCTGTACAATATTATGTAAGTTACAGGTGTACAATACAGTGATTCATAATTTTTAAAGGTTATACTCCATTTATAGAATATTATAAAATATTGGCTATATTCCCTGTGTTATACAATATACCCTTGTAGCTTATTTTATACCTAATAGTTTGTACCTCTTACTCACCCACCTCTATATTGCCCTTCCCCCCTCCCCTCTCCCAACTGGTGACCACTAGTTTCTTCTCTATATCTGTGAGTCTCCTTTTTTGCTATATTCACTAGTTTCTTGTATTTTTTAGATTCCACATCTAAGTGATATCATACAGTATTTGTCCACGAGAACTTGAAGGTTCCTTATTTTTGTAACGGTGACAACAACACTTTCCCAAGCTGACAGAGTTGTTATGGGGAGTCAGTAAGGCAACAGACGCACAGAGGTGACTGAATAGCTAGAATGCTACATCAACAGTAGGTTTTAAAAAATGATATGTAACATATTATTCAAAATATTATATATCAATATATTATTAAATAATGTATTATTGTAAAATTCTGCCTTGATAATTTCAAAGTTGTGATTATACTTCTAGTTTGAAATGCAAGAATGTGTCACTCAAAATGTATGAAAACATCATTTTATCTTACAAGTCTCCACTTTAACATGCAAAGTCTACTTATGAGAACCAGCAAGTGAAGTCTGCCCGTAGCTCCCGACCCTGGTCTGACTAGGACATGAGTTGGGCATGAATTGGACACGATGGCTGATATCAATTTTCCTTCCTCATCCACACCCTACTTCCAGTCTTCCTATTTCAATCTTAAGCATCATAAGGATAGCAAGTAAATCTATCTCACTTTGCATTATATGCTCAGTGCTCAAAAAATACTAGGTGTTCAATAAATACTGTTGAACATACTGTTTGAATACTGTTGAATTTACTCAAATAAATGAATAAAATTTCCTCAAAAACTATTCCTTCTTGCGCACAAACTACACTACTACAACACAAATTTTCTCTTCCCTTCATTATTCAAGAAGCCTCAAAATACTTGCATTCCTCCAACTTGATTTAAGTTATTGAGGTCAGGAAATTTGTCTTTGACTTTTTATATTCTCTCCATTGCCTTTAATGCAGTAGATGCTCAGTAAGTGTTGGCTGATTGGTTGAATGATAACTTGAAAATTTAGTGAAACTGAAAATTTTTTTAAAAAAATCAAATCAGTTTTGTCATGAATTGACTAATCAATCCTTCAATATTCTAATACCCAAACAAACTTTTCCCATTTTTAAGAAGCAGTGATTTAAACCAAAATGTTCATATAGGACATTAGGAGAGTCATAATGTTTTTAATTCCTAACCTTCTCATTCATGCGTTATACTATTTTATTACCTCCTTGTTATCTTCAGAGCCTACTTTGTTTTAATGGGGAAAGGACTGCAGAAGTATATGTAGGAGACACCTTGGGAAAATGAGGAAGGAATTAACTTTGAAGTTTTCTAGTTTGAAAGATTAAAAAGCACTCCAAAATAAAACAAGTCAGCATTCTCGATGCTGGAAAATGACAGTGACTGAAAAAGCCTTTCCGCCTGTATGAGCACTGTCCTCTGTCCCCATCCCTAGTGCCGGGTAACTCAGAGATATAATTTATGATGGATTCACAAACAAAATGGTCAATGGTTCAGCACAAACCAAACATGAGCAGACACATTTCTAAACCCAACCGTCATGCTGCTTACACAATCTGTTGATCCATTGAACAAATATATGTTGAAAGATTAAGCGGGAGTTGACTGCCATTCAGGAAGATAAATGTAGAGTAGACTCATTTTCCGCCTGACTTAATGCTTAAGGATTTGTATTAGAAGGATGTTGGGGAGGGGATGTCTGCGGGGGATGGGAGGAAGGGAAATTCCAGTCACCCAGATCTTTAGAATGAGATTATCTCGCCAAGGACCTCACACAGAGGCCTTTACCAGCCACCTCTTACATCCTGGACCTTCTTTTCTCCTCATTCTTTTACTGTAGGAAAAAAAAGATCCAAGGGAATAAATGAGTGCTGCAGGAGCACTTGGCTCAGCTATTCAGGCCTCATTGATGGAACGATAGGAGACAGAATGTTTTATACAGTACAGTTGGAGATTTAAAAGGGGGAAAAAGAGTCAGCCAGTCATAAAGGCACATTGTTATCCAGCTGTCTCATAAAAGGGCTGTGAGCCATTAAGCTATAGAGAGAACTCAATGCCTGAAGCTAGAAACTCAGTGTTCCTGCTGGTGGGGCCAATGCCATCCCCAGGCAGAGAGCAGGGCCAGCCTTGATTCAACTCATTCTTGTTGACACCTTCCTCAATTGAGGTATGAGGCCAGGCTTCTGGATTTGCATTTGTCCAGCTTTGCTGGGCTGAAAAAGACAGCCCTTCAATGCTGTTGATCCTGTTATAAGTGTTTGAGCTTCACAAGAGAGCTTTGATAGAATGAAAGTAAAAGAAAGAGAGGGGAGGAAAGAGGGAGAGAGGAAGGAAGGAAGGAAGAAAAGAAAGAAGGGAGGGAGGGAGGAAGGGAGGGAGGGAGAAAAAGGAAAGAACAAAAGAGAAAGCACAACCACTTGTACAATATAAGTGGAGTTTCCTTGATTTGTAAACCTTGGCCATGGCTACAATACAACAATGCAATCATGCTGCTTCCTTGTTTAGGAAGCTGTGAACAATTTTCAGAGACATCCAACACCTCTGGCCTGGTCGGGAATGCATTCAAAAAGAAAACCACTGGGCACTGCAAAAAGAGATGGATCCTGACTTACTGAAGTACATATGCCAATAAATGCAATGGGAAGCAATTCACTTCGATTCAACATTTACGGAACACCCCTATGGGTCATGCATGACTCAGGAGTAGGAACCATGCAAGCTTTCAAAAGACCTGGCTCTTGCAAAGTGCACACGCCAAAAAATACCATGTGGACATGTGCAGAATGGTGCTTAGATGTCCGGGAAGAGGTATGTTTTCCATTGTATTGAGAGTAACTTGAACCTTCTAAATTGGAGAAAATTTTAGGCAGGTCCTAGACTTCAGCAGTGCTGTGAAGAAGAAAAGGGAGATGAGCACGGACAGTTTCACATATACATTGTGGGCACAAAGGCCAGAGAAGAAACAGTATTCAAAATAGACTAAGAACATCTTTATTTGCCAAACAAAGCAGTATGTTTGGAAATCAAGAGGTGATGGGTGAAAATGACTGATGAAAGGCCTTGAAGTTATCTTTAGCCAGTCATAAGCCCTTGTTTTCCATTTTTAAATGCATCTAGTGCAAGATGAAGAAATGCTAAAATATAAAGGCGTGCACATAATTCTCTAAGTCACAATTTCTTTGGGTTCGTGTTCTTTTTAATTTTTAATTTTGTTTCTTCTCATCAGATTTCCTACCCTGAGTCATCCCAGGCCTCCAAGTTGAAGAGGTTAATGACCAACATATTCTAGCCCATTATTTCAGTTTCTTGTTGTTTTTGTTGTTTTATTTCACTGGGAAATTTTGCTGGGATTTAAAATGGGGTCACACAACAGGAGAGATTGGACCATTCCTTCAACATAACACCCCCATTTTCTCCTTGGTGACACTGTTATTAACTTTATCTTTCATGAGCACCTTACTTTCAGATAAAACCAACCATCTCATAGCACAAGTCTTGATCAACAAGTTTTAACTTTTGGACCAGTGAGTCTGCAGTTCATTTTATTCCATTTGTTTATTTTCACCAAATATCATTAACTTGGAATGCTTAATCTTAAGTATCTGATCTCACATCTTCTTGGATGGCTAGCACTTGGCAAGCCAAACATTAACTGCAAGAATAGAAAAGAAGAAACACTGAAACTAGCGAATTCACTGGAAATGGTTTGCAGTCTAAAGAAAACAGGACCATCTGGGTTAAGCTATAGACTGAGCTTTTTGTTTGGTTTGGCTTGGGGTCGGGGGAAGTCTTCCCTATCCCCCTTTTACACTTTTGTGGAGCAGCACAGTGTCAGATATTATTATTCTATGAGTGGCTTTAGGTTTTCTGCAAGGCTACCCTGTTGGACAAGCAAATCTATGTGAATCTCGTACATGATGGAAATTGGAAAGCATTCTCCGGTATGTTCATACAGCTTCCTAAACTTATTTCTCCTCTGCCCTGGCGTGCACAGGGAACATAGTGTATGGTCCAATCTCACCAGATCCAATCACCTCAGGTCCAGGCGAGTAAGACTGTCTTAAATTACCTCCATAGGTGAGTATGAGCCAGCTGACAGCAAAGCATAATCTGCCCAACATGGGCAGGGACTAGTACAGGCTCTCCTGATTGATTTGTGGCTGTCCCAGGGAAAGGAACAGGATGGATGTGGACCCAACCCTACTTTGGCAAGAGGTTATACTGGCCTGGATAGCCCTCAATAAAGGCGTACAGAAGGACTAAATGGTCACTGGGGGATTTCAAAGGTAGGGAAAGTTAGTCATTCTGCCACAAAATTCTATTCTGGATTGAAAAAAACAGCTCTATTTTTATCCACTAAACCTAGGAGAAATTCTTGCAGAATAGCAAAACTAATGGTAGCCAAAGCTAATGGAGTGTTCTAAGAAGTATTTTATTCTTTCCCAGTGAAGCTCCATGTGTATGATGACATTTTCAGAAGGAGCTAAAAGCTATCTTCCCCAAATTAAAAGCACAGTTAGAAAATCTGCTCCAAATACAATGGTCTGCTGGCTTTGAAATATTGCTCCAGAGACAAGCCCCATGGCGCTGGAGAAGACCTGCATCAGCAGAAGGCAGGAGGGGGCGCGAAGACGGTATTTATTATGTCTCGCAACGAACTACTCCATAGGTCACTGCTGATTTCTGTTTACACTGTGCTGACCCTTCACACTCCAGAGCAGTTTGTTCAGCTGTGATCTACAACCGAGAGTACACGCAGTCTGTCATCTGCTGGGCTCCGCTCAAGCCGACCGGTGTACCCAAGAAAACAGGCAGTGTTACATACAGAGAAATGCCCACCAACCTGCAGTTCCTGCAGAAAACAGAAAAATTGTCTGTTTTCTCACTTTGCACTTTTGCATTAATAAAAATTACATGTCTTGGGATCCTGGTGTAAAGCACGATCCTAACAAACTGGATTTTAACAAAGCGATTCTTTCCACTTTACATTATGGAAACTGGAAAATGAGCCTGTAGAAACGATCCTATCTGTAGGACATTATTTCACCCATTTCAGTTAGGAGGTTCAAATACTGACGTGCAGTAGTGCAGTGCTTTTTGGAAGGCATTTGTGCCAACTTTTTTGCAAAGGATTATCTGAGGTCACCATGCTGTGGTCGGAGAGAAACCATGGGCAGTTCTGTTATCCTATGAGGTTGATGTTTATGGTCTGACTTATGAGGGTCTGTTTCTTGAACTTGGAGCTCCCTGATCGTTTTATCTACCCATTCAAGAGCAGAAGACTCCTCCTGTCTTCCTGGGTGTGAGAGTTTAACTACACTGCCATGGAAAAAATGTTTTGTGATTTTTCTGAGGCTAAAAACAGTCTCATACCTGTGTAATATAAGCAATAATAATACAGTGTTTGTTTCCCAGACAAATTCTAATGCCAGGGACTAGACTACTTCAGTCATTCACTCCTGATCTGCTCAGATGGGCTCTTTAAAGGGGAATTCCCATATACAGATTACCCTTTATGATGGGCTCCCCTAGAAAACCTTCTATATCTGCCCCCTCCTGTATCAATCTGGCACCTTGTACTTCCCCCTACCACAGCACTCAACACTGTACAGTCACCCACACAACTGGTTATTTGAGGACAGGATCCATCTATGAATCCTGGTGCACCCACAGAGCACCAGTGCCTAGCCCAGTGCCTGACACACAGCAGGCAGTCAATAAATGTGGGAGTGAACAGTGACTCTGTTACTTCTTCCCTAAAACTCAACAGGATCTTGGGCTCTGGGGTCCTGGATTCCTTTAAAAAAAAAAATGAGGTTGGGGGAAGGGAGAGGGAGAGGAGGGGGGGAGAGAGAGAGAGAAAGAGAGAGGAGGAGGAGGGGAGGGGGAGGAGGAAAGAATGAGAAAAGAGGAAAGAAAAGAAAAGAAAAGGTAAAAAGGAAGGAACAGAAGAAGAAAGGAAAGAAAGAAATGAAGGGAAACCCCTAGCTCTGTGTCTAACACAAGGAAGGATGGGCTAATAAAAGAAGTAATGCTGATGAATGTAAAGTGATCAGGTAGGCACTATTTTTTGAAGATGAAACACAACAGAATTTAGAATTCTATTTCCAGCAACATGGCAGACTAATCCCTCCAGGCATAACTAAAATGCTGAATAAAATATTTAAAATGTCATTTGAATGCATGGTGTGGCTGGCAGGGAAATACAGGGATGGATTGGAGGCCAGAGATGAAGAATGTGAATCTCAGAAGTAAGCAAGCAGTAGAGAAAGCACTCATCTTAGGACTATCTAAAAATCCTCAAGAGGCCCAGGGCTCACTTTTTACTTGGCTGCACCCAGTACAACTTGGGGCTGTAGCAAGGGAGCGGGTCAGATTAAAAAGCGTTGGCATAGAGCTGCCCTCCTAACCCCAAATATATATACTTTCAGAGGGTAGGGGAAAGCATTTCATACACTTTACAGAGGAGATGTTGGGCATATATGCCTCATTGGGCTTGAGAATTTCTAATCACAAGTCCCATTTATGTGGGTGGAATGTAAGAATTCCCTCTGTCTGTGTGACTCCCAGGAAAATACATATGGAAAAAATACTTCTTTAAGTAGTCCAGCCATCATATACACAGGCTATGAATGAAAGAGAAAAAAAGGAGGAAGACAAGCCACCTCCATTTCCCAGAAGTTGTACACACCAATTCTGGCCATAACTTACTCATATGACGATACCTAGCTGTGTATGCTGTCTTTATTCTGGGTTCCAAGGTTCTATTGATGGAGAGAAATGAAAGAATAAATATTGGGGGTAGGGAGCGCTGCCTCTATCTTCAAATATTGAGATGACTCTCAAGAGAGAATTAAGGTAATATTTGATCCTTGGACATCTTTCTGGTTAGTAACAGACAGGATTTTTTGAGTCTCATTGCAGAATAAATTGGTTTTGTTTGTCTTCAAATTTTCATTAAAAAAAGATAACTAGGTAAAAAATATATTTGAAATTGGAAATCAATTTCTTAAATAATAAGAAAAAGGGATGAAGAATCCAAGAGCAAGAAATCATATAAACTGCAATTACAGTTCTTTTTCTCAGGGAGCTTGAAGTTCCTAGTATAGACAGAACTGCTCAGAACTGATGTGACCTTATTGTTTCTTACCTGTTTCCTTTCATTTTGCTCCTCAACACAAATTTCCTCAAAAGAGTATAGAAGCAAAGTCCTCCTGCAAGAGCTAGAAAAACAGGGAAATAGCTAAATGGTTTCCTTTTGGTGGACTGCCTTGCTTAAGGCTTTTTGTTTGTTTGTTTGTTTCAGGTTTCAACTAAAATATAGGAATAATTTGTCATCTTTAAAAGGTTTAAAAAGAGACACTTTCTATAATAAGATAGCATCTTTAAAAAAATAAAAAACAGATCCACAGCTAATGTAACTAAATATTCTTTGCAGACGGGAATTGTAAGTTTCCCTTTATAGGATTAGCTTTACATAAAAATTAAATAAATAAAAATCACAGCACCAAATCTGAAAATCCACAGTGGAGGCATGTGAAAGGTCCCAGAAATAAGGGAGATATTTTATTTTCTGTATGGTGCTGCCAGCTAATGTACCAAATATAAAATAAAATTTATTATTGGTCAAGTATCAAAATGGCAGCGACTGGTAAGAATGGTTATTCTGGCTAAGTTAAAGGGAGAACTAAACTATGTATTGGTTTGGGGATGCAAAGAGGACACTCTTACACACTCTTGCACTCTCATACACCTATATATACAGTTGTGAGTCACAGTAACCACTATATTAGTACAAAAGTTTTCCAGATGGTTCAGCCCTATCACCTGCATTTTCAATATCTCTACTTAGTCCCTGTACATGGGTAGCAATAAATCTACTATAATCTAGTGCCCCAAGAGGAGAGGAAAACAAACCTAAAGCCTCTGTGAAAAAGCGGTTACTTTCTGAAGAGCAGTTACAGTACAGATATTTTGTCCTCTTGCATTTCAAATGACTCTCGATTTATTTGGTAAGTGTATTCCTTGTAGCAGGAATCCTCTGCCCTCCAGTCATCTTCCTTTCCCCTCTATTTTTGAGACGCCCTGGGTCTATGATAGTAAGGCACCAAAATGTAATCCAATGGGCTTAACTCTCTGAAAAACTGGGATCATGAAAACAAAGATATTCAGCTAAGTCACAATTTGAGATGGGTGTATTTTGTAGGATTGTTTTTGGTTCAATGCAATGTAGATCCACTTAAAAAAGTTTAACCAAATATTGTATATTTCTCTTGCAATAAGTCTAGGAGTAGGTCATCCTTTTCTATCTTTTCATTCTGCCATCTTTAGCATTTTGCTTTCATCCTCCCTGCCTCAATATGGCCTCCAGGCATCACATCCACATTCCAGACAAGAAAAAACAAGTGACAAAGAGGAAAAGGAAATATCTACATCAGGAACGCAAAACTTTCCCAGATATCCCTAATAGAATTCAGCTTGTGTCTTGTTAGCCAGAATTAAAAGAAAAGCTGCAAGGAAGGTTATATGATAGACTGTTTTTACTAGACATGTTGCCACCGCAAACAAATCAGGGTTCTAATAGGAAGGATAAGAAAGAATGGTATAAATATTTAATGCCAAAATTCTAGAATTTCAATCCACAGAGAAAGTAATTAGCGTCTCAAAGGAAAGTATAATATCATATTCACTTTTTGCTCTCCAAGTGCTGACACGTAGTCCGTGGTCATCCAGCAGCTATTTCTTGAGCTCTTTTTGTATGCCAGGTGCTATTTTAGGTGCTTGGGATACACCCAGATAAAAATTCTTGCCCCATTATATCTTACATTCTAGCAGGCAGAGCCAGATAATAAACTATAGTCACAATAAATAAAGACTGCAGTTTGTTCAAAGGTGATAAATTCTACAGGAAAAAAAAGTATAGCTGAGTAAAGAGAATTAGGGGAGGAAGGTGGAATGGACAGGTTGTAACAAAAATAACACAAGAATTAAGTATTAGTTTTTCCTTTCATTCCTCAGACCTTTCTAATTTCTGGAACATATAGTATGTTTTATCTTGGAAAAATAGTTCATTATTTTTTTCAACTCCCATTCCTGAAAGTGCTGAATCCAACTGCTGTTATTTACACAAGAAATATCAATGATTGTGTCAGGTAGTGTAGTGGGCTAGACATTGCCTCACACAGAGAACTGTTTGCAATTTACTCAAAGGGTCTAATTCGATAAGGAAGAAGGAAAATTCTGAGGAAAAAAAGAGCAATCAACGAGGAGAAAACGCTCTTCTGACCTGGTGCCTTCTGAGTGTCAGAGCAGCGCCTTTCTGGGGAATGTGGCCCTTCAACAGACAGTGCAATTGGATTAACTCTCCTCTGCTAAAAATTATAAAAATAAGAAACACCACACACACACACACACACACACACACACACACACACACAGCTACATTTCAATGTAGAAAAAAAAAAAATCCAAAATCAACATCTCCCAAGGGATTGGGGTTTGATTGATTTTATTTAAAGTCTGGGTGGGTTTCTGACCACTAAATATTTGCTTAATTATCCCAGCAATGAAGAGTGATGCTCTCATTAGCAGGGGTTAGAAGCCCATCTGTGCTCTCTGTTGGTGTTTTGTACAGGATTGTAAACCTGCAAATTGCATGTACAGTTGGGGAGTTAGAAAATTATAATTGCAGCTCTGATATTCATTATCCCATGAACCCGGGTAGAGCAATTTTTTTTCCCTGGGCCTTGGCCTATTTGTGCATAAATTGTAGTTAACGGTACTCTACTGCAATACATAATTTCAACACTATTTTATGCTAAGCCAAAAAGTCTTGCCTTGTGTACTGCTTATTGGCAAAAAGCGATGCTCTCCCAGATCCTGAAGCTGAGGTTATTACAGAGCTCAAAACAATTGCTGCACAATTAGAAAGCAAGAGGAATCTTATTGCTTTTGACTTTGCAAACACAGAAATCACAAAGATGCCACATCCCCTGTCCCTGAAGAAAACCAAAAGTGAATGCCTCTCCAGAAGGATGTGAAACACTATGAGGTGAATTTCACAAATGTCTGGGGAAATGACTGACCCAAAGTCCTTTGATAGTTACTCTCAGGAGAGGCAAATTCAGATTTTCTGAGGCTTGGAGCTTTTAAAAACATTTTTGTAAAAAAAAAAAAAACATTTTTGTCAGGGAGAGAGAGGTGCTCTTCAGTAAAAGGAATACTTAGTATTTCTTCAGAATTTAAAAAAGTCACAATACATTATTAATTTTTAATAGGAAATATCATAAAAGTCACAAAACGTGTAAAAAACTGACATTTTACCTACAAGCCACACCTCCATAATACTTTTTCCCACATTTTTCATCTGCACCCTTGACCATCTCTTCGTACAACAACGATTTTGAAAAGTATTTTCCGAGGCAGATTTACCATGAAATGGATAAAGCTTCAGCTTCAGGCCCCTCACTCCCACGGGTCCCTTGCAAGGCCCTATACCAATTTCGTATTTTTCTCAATTCCGTTCACGAAAGAAAAAAGATTATGGTGTCTCTATAACTGTGCATGTTGCATTATCGCGTTATATTCCTGAGAGGAAAGAACTTCCATTTACTAGGCTTTGATGAGAACCAAATTTTCTACTAAGAGCTGATGGTGAGACACATTTTCCTTACCAGTTTCTGACTCTATATGCTTCAACTTCTGTTCTTCCTCCACTACTCATATCCTTAGTGCTGAGCTATGAAACATGTTCATGGTGCGAGATAACTCCTTCCCCACATCTTCACGGCACAACACTGGGTCAAGTAGCCAATGGTCAGTAGGAGCCAATGGTTCCTGGAAGCCATTCCCACAGCAGAACAGCTAGGCTAATCCTCCTTCTAAAGAAACATCCACTATGTACTTCTGGAAGTGACTGTGAAACAAATAAACACAGCTCACTAAACTTGAACTACATGTATCCCCAACTCAACTTCCTCTTAGCTGGATCCCAGCACACATGGCCTTTCCAGTGCCACCCTATGCAAGAGAAAGAACAGTGGAAGGAACGTTTGAATGGAAAGGGACCCTGATCTTAAACAATATGTTTAAAACGTTTTATTTTGCATAGTTTATACCTATGACCTTGCAAGTAAGTGGCCCTGAAGTTTAATAATCATTCATTTAATGGTAAATCTTCACTGATTCTCCTGAGTTCTAGCAGCTCCACACATGGTCCTGTTGTGCGCGTGATGGCTCAGAGGAAATAGATGGCTGTACAGGTGTACAACATTCTGAGCTTCAGAAACAGCAGTATGGCATCTCCAGCTCCTTTGAATCTGGAGATGTGAATTCTGGTCTGGATTTCAGCTGACACAAATTATTCACTTAGTTGTGGTTCATTCATCTAGCTATCATGACACCGAAAAAATACTTATTGAAGTCTCTCATCATTAAGAGACTCTGCTAAGATGTGTCGCTGATTGAAAAATACGTCCCTGCCCTTACAGGACCCAGGGTCTAGCGGAGAAGACAAAAAAAATACATAACGCAGACTACATTGGAAGAACAAAGGAATTATCAACAGAAGTCCAAATTGGAGTCCAAATGGTCAAACTGTGGGCTTATTCAACTGAATGTTTTTATAACCTCTGATCCTCAGTTTTACCATCTATAAAATACAGGTGGTAATATTCATCTCACAAGACTAATATAAGGATTAAGGGAGATAAAATTATACAAAATTGCTTAAATATAAGGCTTTCTTTAAATATCACTCCCCGGAAGCAAAAACAATCTTATTCTTTTATATATCTGCTTCTGTTCTAATGCTCCATAAACCTCTGTTCAAAGTAGAATAATAAATAACAGGGTGAATAAATAAAAATAGAAGAGATGTGAGGGCTTCCCAGAGAACATCTGATGTTACCCAAGCCTTGAAGGGCATTTCAAACACAGAGAAAAGATACCAAGAATGTATCGGACAGGAGTCTTTTCAATAACACATGGCGGAAACCCACCTCTAATGGCTTCAGCAAAAAAGGGGGAAAAGTTGGCTCACGAAACTGAGAAATCCAGGGGCAAACTTGGCTCCCCGTTGGCAGAACCCTGGTATCCAAACAATATTCCCAGAACCAGTCTCTCTCCACTGCTTGGCCTGCTTTTCTTCATGTTGGCTTTATTCCCAGGCAGCCTCTTCCCACACCATGGCAAACAGTCACCTTCAGCTTCAGGTTTACATGGGCCCAAATCTGCGGTCTCTGTGGAAGGATTCTCAGATCTGGAATATGCAGATGAGATCACCCATGAAGATGACCGAAGGGTTGGCATACATACCGGGAGGCATTTCGCCCACCCTGAATCTCAGGAACTGAGAATGGGGAATGGGTGGATCCCTAAAAAATCCAGCAGCTACGTAGAAGGAGGGAAGAGACTGCTGGGGAATTCTCCTCAAAGCACATTTCAGGTAGAGAAGAAAATAAGAGCAAAAGCTCCAATGTCTACTTGAGTACATACTGCCCTGGTGTCTGGGAGGATACAAAGGTGAGGGAAATGTGATTCTGGCCTCAAGTAAGGGAGGTAAGGCACGTCGGAAGAAGCAACCATAATCCAAGATAGGAAATCAGTAAAGCCCTAAAAAGGTCGGTAGATGCCATTATTCGTCAGAGAAGGCAGAGATCTCTTTCAGCTCAAATTGGAGAATTTTTAGAAAAGACATGGCACCCGAACTGGATTTTGAAGGAGTCTGTAGGAAAGATGGTGTTCACAAATCATCTGAAAATGGAAATATCACAAAATCAGCTCTAGCATTGGCTTTTGGAGCTGTGGAGTTATTTAGCATTCTGGGACATCAGAACTTCCAGTCATTTCTCAAATCATCATCATGGTCAAACACCAGAGTGGAAAAAAGGCTGATAAGAAAGGTTACAGAGTGGTTTCTGTTGTGGAAAAGAGTTATACTCTCTGGGCTAAAATCTCCACTTTAAATTGTAAGTAATTATATATCCTTGCACTTGTTCCTTTATTCATCAATTTGACTGAGGTAAAATTCCTTTGACTGAGGTAAAATTCACGTAACATAAAATCAACCATTTTAAAGTGTACCATTCAGCATCACCTAGTACATTCACAAAGTTGTTCAATCATCACCTCTATCTAGTTCCAAAACAGTCTCACGTCCCCCAAATGAAAACCCCTACCCCTTACGCAGCAACACCCCCTTACCCCATCCTCCATATCACCAAGTCCCCGGCAACCACTAATCTGCTTTCTGTCTCTACGGATCTACCCGTTCTGGATATTTCATACAAATGCAATCATATAATATGTAACTTTTTGTGCCTTTTTTTTTTCCATTTAACATACTACTTTCAAAGTTAACTGGACCTCATTTGATATCCCTTCCCATATCCTATAATGTGGGGCTACATATATATGAACTCTACACCTAAGTTCCACTGCCTAGCAGCTGTCCTGTGATGGGCCGTCTACCACCTAATATCCACTCACCCTGGTAGTCAGTATGCCCCCAGGGGTCATGTCTTAAGAACTTTTTTAGGCCCTTCTGTAGTCACAGGCCAGTATTCACCTGACACAGAATGTTTGATAAGTTAGCTGGTTGCATGTTGGGTGCTTGCAGACTCCAAAATATATTCTTTGGCCAAACAGAACGCCTTCTCCAAGGACGATCAGTCAAGGGAGCCCAAGAAGTAGGCAGGAAGCAGAGCAGCAGCTCAGATCCAGATCCTTACCCTTTATTACAGAATTTAAATCTCAAAGGGTTCTTAAAGAACATCTTTTTCAGATCATGAAACTGAGGCCCAAGAAGCTTAAAAAAAATCACCCAAGATCACACAGGTAGAGCATCAGAGCCCACTTAGAAGCTCAGAAATTCTCAGTCTAAATTCAGTGCGCTCTGATACAACATAGTGTCCGATACTTTATACTTTTCTCTCTAGAAGCAAGAACCAAATGTAAGAAGGCAGCAGATCTATAAAAAAAAAAACCTCTCAATCCTGCAAGGAGCTGAGAGGAGTCTCATTTTTTTCATCTGTGCAAATCCAACAGGGAGTAACACTGCAGTTCACAAGGGAAGAAAAGCTGGGGTATCAAAACTGAGAGTAATTTTGATCTTAAATTAAAAGCATATTAATTGATGAGCAATGCTTTCTATCATGTATAAATCTGGAGCTACCATTGATGTTCTTTTTCCCTGTGTGGGGTTTCTCTTTGTCAATATGGCTTATATCTTATTGTTTTATAGCAATGACTATCTGTGTTCCACCATCTCATTTCATTCAAATTTGCTCCCAAGGGCACTGAACGTGAATGACCCAGTAATGAGGGAGAGGGTGGGATTTAGGGGACAATGTTTAGGATTCAGAGGCAGTGAGGGCGTCTGACTCATTCTGAGCAGCTAAACTGCTGTTCTCCCTCTCCAAAAATATCGCTTGTAAATGGGAGCTCAGATCCTTCTAGGTAGAAATGCAAGCCTGTAAATATCATGTCAGGATCTTGATTTTTTTTTTTGTAACATAAAGTTAATGATGCTTAAAATATGCACAATATGTACCCCTGAGGAGCACTGAATTATCTTCATGTCTGAACTTCTGGGGATGGTCTATAAAGAAAATAATTCAGAAGTGAGTGGAAATAGACAGAATTGTAAAACGCAATTAGGAAGGGGGGCGGGGAAGCCCCAGATGTACGCGCAGCAGAACCAAAGGGAAACAAACCAGTGCCCTGATGTGCTCATCTTTGTTTTCTAATCTCATCTTTGAAAGATTCACTTCCTGGATTTTTGCCTGAGAGATTCGTGAGCACTTCCTTGAGACAATTTACCTCTTTTTAACTCGGGGAAGAGGTGCTTTTTCAAAAACAAGCCAACTGGACCATTTTCTCCTACAGCACTCAAACCCTCTGCACCTAAAACAAACAAATAAACCAAAAAATAAAATAAAAAAAAACTTCTAACTAGTATTTAGGCTTTCAAAAGCAGGTTGGCTGCAAGCCTCCCTAGGATAATCATTTGCACCTTCCTTCACCCACGCATAATACACACTTTATTCAGCAGATAGCAAAGTCGTTTCCCGGTGAGTCAAAGGTCACTTTTTGCTGTATTAATAGCTGCTCTGGGAGGGTCAGTGTTGTGCTATCCTACATTTTTTCCAGGGCCTGGAGATGCAATTTCCTACAATCTGCAGGCAATTTCCCACCAATTTTCTTGGGGAGCTAATAGGCTGTGACAGGAGATGGAGCTAGCAAACAGCAGGCGGCTTCAGAAAAGACAAATTGCATCTCTGCCACCTAACTGGGCAATCTAGATCGACAGAGTTTATAGCTTTGTAGTGTTATTGGGCCCCATGCTAACAGCAAATCATTCACACTGCTCGCTGAATTTCATATTCCCTTCCTTCTGAATTTGTTATTGCCGCACATCACTTTGTAGCACTTTCCCTGGAAACTGCAGTAAAAAAGGCAATCACATATATATTAGTGACTTAAATGTCTCCTAAATTGCCTACCAGAAATTATTAGCATTCAATAATTTCTGTTTACGGAGTTAGGGCTACACTGGCCATTTTTAAGTGATGGGATAGGAAGGTTGGAAAGAAAAGCCAAAAAGGAATGGGTAACAGGTTGAAACGCTTTGGTGGGCACAGAGAGACTCTTTCTTCTTTTGAACAGGCCCGTGTGCTTGTGCACAGTCAAACGTATTTCAACAAATAATATAAGCATTTGTTAAACGTGCCCACAGCACTGATTTATGCTTTGCCTAGATTGTTTTTTAAAAAGTTAACAGTTTAAGATTAACAGTGGAAATGCTTTCACAGAATTAAACAGAAACACCCATATTTTAATTTAAATATTTTTTATTACATAAGTCATACAGGTTCAACCTAAAAGAGTTAGAAAAGATAAGGAAATAAAAGATCTGATTAAAGAAACACCTAGTCATTATATCAACTCAAGCATTTTTGTTTTCACTAACTGAATTTACAAAAGTCCTACTCTGTGCCAGGTGGGGCACAAAAATGAATTAGGCGGGCTCCTGCTACTGGGGGTTTCACGGTCTAGAGGAGGACACAGGCACACAAACAGATAAATGGGAAGACACTGTGCCCCAGCTGTCCGAATGCCACTTTTGAAGAAAGCAGGAACAGACTGCCTGCAAAAGTAAACTGAAGTGAGAAGCAGACCAACTCAGCTGGAGTTAAGTAGTGCAGGTGAATAGTGCAGGTTCTGTTTGAGAGGATCAATGTGGAAACAGTAACTGCATCTAGAGTCCATCACTTGAAAAGGACACAGGGAATCCCCTGGCGGTCCAGTGGTTAGGACTCTGCACTCTCACCGCCAAGGGCCGGGGTTCAATTCCAGGTTGGGAAACTAAAATCCCCAAAATCGCACAGCATGGCCCCCCCAAAAAAGGGACACAAACTTTAATGTTTTGGACAACATGGTCTACGCTGTAATGATTAAACTGATAGCAGCGTAATATTAGGGTAATTACACCCTCACCCCAGCATAAAAAGGCTGCAGCCAGCCTTGGGGTTACAGGGGCCCGCAGAGCAAAGGGTGCCGAGCAGAGTATGTGCCAGAGACAAAAGCAGAATTCCTAGCTCATCTTAAGAATCTCACTCCTAAACGACAGCTATTGCCAAGAACTTAGACAAGCCAGGAATGGTAAAAAAAAGACTCCAGGAAGGCAAATTGCTAATCACGTCCTAAAGATTAGGAAGCACCTGTTCTTTACAGATTAGTAAAAACTGAAGCAGAAACACCTCCCGTTTCTCCGGGCTAGATTAGATGGCTACTGGAAGGATTGTGTAGTCTCTGCTATATTTGCCGATGCCTCCAGAGGAAGTAGTGTTATGATGCTTTCTTTTTCAGCTCATTATCACATCAGGTCTGCATAAAGGTAAGCAAAAAGGATCAGGGGAAAAGGAATACGTTTTTGGTGTGGAACTTTACTTTTTTTTTTCCTTCAATCCTGGGATTTTCGGGGTTGATTTAAGCAGAACACGGTTCGTGGTTTTTGAGGACAGGCAGGGGAGGTTCACCCAATAGAAACTGAAAGGGTTAGAAGAAGATTTCTGCTCTAAATGATCTCTTCCACTTGCCGGTTGGGAGATCTGAAACTTCATCCTCCATATTTGTTCCTATCCCAAAGGCTTGTTTAGATGACTGTGAGCCTTAAAGACAGAGTGTGTTTTTAATCTCATGGATCCAGAGTGAGGCCCTTAATAATCCTCCATATACAATGATTGTGTGAGCTGAATAGAATGAAGGATCCCTTAAATAAAATGCAAATAACCTCTTGTATAAACCAGTCATTATCCATGTGTTCCCACCTGAGAAGGTTCCAATTGAATAGGCCTGGGCAAAGGCCCCAGCACCTTCGTATTAGATTCTCCTGCAGAGCTAGTTTTGAAAGCCCCTGGGATAGTCATGGGGTGAAAAGAGTGGAATGGACACTAAATGCACATCCGCAGCAAATCTCTAAGGGCAGCAATGACACCCTGTGGAGAAGGCAAGACAAAGGGCCTTCCATTCAAAGCCACACTTTACATCTTACGAGCAATAGGAACTGAACCACGTGACCTAGTCAGAACTTTCTATTTCCTTATCTGTGGTAGTGCAAGTGGTTACCAGGGTCACAGGAGGTAATGCTCGTGACACTCACCCCATTATGGCCAGCACTGGCAGAGCACCTTGCAGAGGGGAGGCTTAGAAGAAACGGCAGCTCTTTCTCCTCCTAGTCTGGAAATGGATTTTCTATTCCCTGCTGCCCAAGCCATCCCTGGCACATGAAGTTCAAAGCTTCTCCCAGGTCTCAATTTTCCACATGGATTCAGCCCAAGCACTGAGTACAGTGTTTTCTCTCCATCCTCCCTCTTCCCTGTCTCTGTCATTGCATTTCTCTTGGGCATAAATTCCAAATGGATAAGCCATTATGGAATATTATTGCTCCATGCGTGGATGCCCTCAGTTCCTTCTTGTTTCTAGACATAAGGGCTTTTCATCAGATTCTGTACAATTTCTTGCATGCTACATTCACTTCTCTGTTTCCCTAAGTATCAGAAAAGTGAACGCTAAAGTTAATACCGCTAGAACCATAACATACAAAACGGCACCCTGTGGCTTCAAAGAGTCAAAGGGCTTCACTGAGCATTTCACTTGCTGCTTTAAGAATTAGGTAAGGAAGAGAATATAGCTCATTAAATTTCTTAGATAATATAAGGACTTGTCCAAGATCACACAGCATTTCATATATTCCTCAAAGTTAAAAGAAAAATTTATGGAAACATTATCATGACTTTCAGGGACTTAGATACAAAGTGGTCGGACCCTATGACTTTTCTGGGAACACCCAAGAATTAGAAATGAACTAGGAAAGGTCACTGGTGAGACAAAAAATTCCATCTTTCATTTCTGTTTAACCTTTAATACTAAATGCACTTACTGAATCTAAGAATATTTAGAAAGAAATGATGTTGAATAAAATTAGTAAGGCTTGCAATTTTTCATAATATGAGTAAATGAGATAGGATTAAAAATATTTCCTACTTATATTAACGCTGTCCAGTGGGAAAGAAAATTAGTTTACCCTTAGTAGAAAGATACATAAAATTTTACTGTAATTCAGCCCTAAGGAATTTTTTAATTACCTCAGTAATGAAAAATGTAAAATTACTGAGTGTCTGTGCTGGGATCTTTCAACACCCATTCCTCAGCTTTGAACCACTTGCTATTTTAATATCCAATTTCATCAATATTATATTTCCAAAATGTTTGGCCCTTCAGAAAACAGGAGTGAATGCAAGATAACATCTAGCTATAGCTTGCACTCAACAAGAAGGGAATATCCACGGACTGTGCAGATCCAACTGAGTTTAAATGCCAGCCAGCCATTTCTTAATCAGGAGCAGTGACAAAAATCACAAATTCCATTGCTGCTCTGTCTTCAGAATCAGGTCCAACAAATCAAAAATAACAACCTTCACTAGTTTGTGCGGCCTGGCAAAGGATTAAGCCAAAAAAAATAACATATTTTCCCAATCAGCAAATGTTCCTATGAATGGATTGGCCAACAACCCCAAGTTCATTTCTTTGAATTATATTTTGCATGCAATTCCATTTTTCCAATGATCCATTAGTTAACCAGAAATACTGTACATATTTTAATGGATTAGGAGACCTTAAGGGAATTGATGCATCCCAAATGCAGGCCTCCGGGGACTCTGGTTTATTGCATTGAAGATAATTCTTTCCTGAAAAGGAGCGAGCTTCATTTGAAATTAAGATTTGGAGATCATCAATGGAATCAATTGAGCCAGGAAGTCTTTTGTAATGTATGGCACATGGGAGGCAAATGAGCGTTTGCAGGTTACACGGGGAGAGGAAGGCCTAGCCGGTGACAGAAACCTTTTCCCCTACCTGCATCACTTCAGAGCCTGTAAATGGTATGTTTTGTGAAGGAGACGTAAACATTTTTCTCTGTCAATGTTCTACACCAAGAAGTTCATTAGAGAGAGAGAGAGACAGAGAGAGAAGCGTTGGTCGTGCTCCAGAATGTCTTGACGCAGTTAACCACAAAATAAGTTACTAGTTTATTGTAAGGGCAGCCAGTTTTTAAGTAATGGAGTAATCCACTGTGGATTGCAGCAAGGAAGTGGGACAAAGGGTGTGAAATGAACAGATGGATTTGATTTTAAACAAATTAGACCCATGACAAGGGATGTAACAAGTCATCTTTCAGTCTTCCATGCTATGAGGTAACTTCCCTTGTGACCTTTCCAACCTACTAGCTCATTTTTCCCCTACCAGGAACTCAGGTCTTTCTGGGAGAGCAGCCTTGTGCTTTGCAATTGTAAACTACTGTCTCTTGCTTCTAGGAAACTAATGGAACGAGGCACCACAGGGGACCGCCACCAGAGAATGCTTGATTACTTAATCTCCAAACTATTTGTTCTCTCAATCTCAGACTCATTCCTGGACAGGCTGATAAGAATAAGAACAAGAACAAATGCTCAGGAGATGTCACACCTTTGTAACTCTGGATTCTGAGAACACCCAACAATCTCACAGTGGCATTACCCATCAGTATGGCTGCCACCAACCCCAGGCTGATTCATGACCTGGACCATCTTTGTCCTTTCCACCCTTTCTTTAATCCCACCCCTGCATCCCTGCTCCAACTTCATGCGTTCAGTGGCTGAAAGCTGCCAACGGTGGCCCCTCTGCTGTGAGGCACACCCCCTCCACTAAGTCTGAACTCCCTGGCAGTACCCGCTGCCTCAAAATGTCCTGCTGTCTCCTCACTGTGTCAGTAAAACTCCCATCTCCTCACTGCTAGTGTCAACTACAGCTTTGGAGGGAAGTAATGGGTGTATGTAAATTCATACTTACAGGTGAATGGCTGACCCCTTTGATCTAAATTATAAGTCTCCTAACTGACCCTTCCCTCTAGCCCACCTCCACAGAGCTGCGGTCTAAAGCAAAAACTTGACCAGGTTCTGTTGGTTCCCTGTGACCCACAGAAAATGTGGAAGCCCCCACCCTCACTCCATCTGCATCCCCATCCAACCCAAATACCCACCATTTTGGTCCAGGACAACCCTGCTCCACCCTCTTCCCATTACAGAATCATGCTGCAATATTTACCTTTCCTCTGAACTTCCTTAATTCAAATTAGAACACACTTCTTCAGTCACAACCATTTAGCAGAATCTGAGTTCAAAATCTGAGTTCAAGCATCACCTTCTCTGGAAACTTCCCTGACCTGCACCCACCCAGTAAAGGTCATGGCTCACTTCTTAGTGTCAAAATCTTACCTCTTACCACCTCAAACAGGTCAGAATGGCCATCATTAAAAAATCTACAAATAACAAATGCTGGAGAAGGTGTGGAGAAAGGGAACCCTCCTACATTGTTGGTGGGAATGTAAATTGGTGCAGCCACTATGGAAGGCAGTACGGAAGTTCCTCAAAAAACTAAAAATAGAGTTGCCATATGATCCAGCAATCCCACTCCTGGGCATATATCCAGACAAAACTATAATTCAAAAAGATACATGCTCCCCTACGTTCACAGTAGCACTATTTACAATAGCTAAAACATGGAAACGACCTAAATGTCCATCGACAAATGAAAGGATAAAGAAGATGTGGTACATATATACAATGGAATACTACTCAGCCATAAAAAAGAATGAAATAATGCTATTTTCAGCAATATGGATTGACCTAGAGATTATCATACTAAGCAAAGTCAGAAAGACAAATACCACATTATATCACTTATATGTGGAACTTAAAATATGACACAAATGAACTTATTCACAAAACAGGAACAGACTTGTAGAGAACAGACTTGTGGTTGCCAAGGGGGAGCAAGGTGGGGGAGGGATGTATTGGAAGATTCGGATTAGCAGATGCAAACTATATATAAAATGGATAAACAACAAGGTCCTGCTGTATAGCACATGGAACTATATTCAATATCCTCTGATAAACCATAATGGAAAAGAATATGAAAAAGACTATATATAACTGAGTCACTCTGCTGTACAGCAGAAATTAACACACATTGTAAATCAACTATACTTCAATTTAAAAAATATATATATCTTACCTCTTTCATGACAGCAACTCCCAGCAACATTCACTTAACCTCTGCAAATTCAACCCTATGTAAATTGTTCCATTAATCAGCTGTAAAATGTGACTGGCATGACACATATATTAAGTACAGAAAAACAAAATAATCCAGTGGGTGAACAAACATCAAAAAATGAGCACGGTAGAGAGAAGCCAACCCAAGGAGGAAGCTTGTAGCTTGTTCCCATTCCCAGAATGAGGGACACAAGGCCTTGTGCTTTGGTCTCATCCCATTGTTAGATGCAAGAGGAAAGGCCCAATGGGGCTGAGGTAGAAGGAACCTAACAAGGTTCCAGAGGTGATGTCAGCCCCAATAGCCACGGGGTGAAGTGGTAAGGATGGCCTGTCTTCCTCCTCTTCTAATACGGCCTCCAAACCCCTCTTCCCTCCAGAGAAGTCTGTCTCTGTCGGCCTAGTTCTCGCCGTAGTGGTGATATAGAATCCAGAAAACGTGTAGCAGGAACAGGGTGAGAGAGGCGACAGGAAAGTAGACGCCATCCGCTTGCTGCTCGGCTCTCGGCGCCTTGTTTCCACGTGGCGCAAGGGACAGAAGGCCCGTGCAGGGCAGAAAGGGAGCTAAACGAGGAGCTGGCGGGTTACGGAGGGTGAGGAGGAGGAGAGAAACTGAAAAGGCACAAGGGTTGGGTCCAGGAGATTCTTCAAGATGAGCAGGTGAGACGCTTTGAGACCGTTCCGGGCAGAGAAAGATTGGGCAACAGAGGGAGGCGTCGCTAAATGTGGCTGCGGATCTCGCGAGAACATAAAGATTTACTTCATGCAAAATGGGGCTGTCCTGGGCTTCCCTGGTGGTGCAGTGGTTGGGAGTCCGCCTGCCGAGGCAGGGGACACGGGTTCGTGCTCCGGTCCGAGAGGATCCCGCGTGCCGCGGAGCGGCTGGGCCCGTGAGCCGTGGCCGCTGAGCCTGCGCGTCCGGGGCCTGCGCTCCGCGGTGGGAGAGGCCGCCGCGGTGAGAGACCCGCGTACCGCCACAAAAAAAAAAAAAAAAAAAAAAAATGGTGCTTTCCGTGAGGTGAGGGTATTGACTGAAAAGGAGCAGAAAGGGGCCTTTTGGGGTTCTGGAAACGTTCCGTATCTTAATCTGGGGTGGGGAGGGGTATAGGCTTGCCAGGTAAAATATAGGAAACTCGGTTAAATATTTGGGACAATGAATATCAAAAAAGATTGTTTATCTGGGCTTCCCCGGTGGCGCAGTGGTTGGGAGTCCGCCTGCCGATGCAGGGGACACGAGTTCGTGCCCTGGTCCGGGAAGATCCCACATGCCGCGGAGCGGCTGGGCCCGAGAGCCATGGCCGCTGAGCCTGCGCTTCCAGAGCCTGTGCTCCACGAGAGAGGCCCGCGTACCGCAAAAAAAAAAAAAAAAAAAAGATTGTTTATCTGAAATTCAAATTTAACTGGGTGTCTTATAAACTGGGTGGATTTGCTAAATCTTGCCACCATAAGGTGGTAGTTACATGAGTACAGGCCAGTGCTTCTCAAGTGGGGGTGATTTTGCCCCAGCCGACAACTCTGGTGACATTTTTAGCTGTCATGACTTCGGTGGGCATGCTACTGGTACCTAGAAGGTAGAGGCCAGGGATGCAGCTGCTAAACATCCTACATGGCACAGGGCAGCCCCCTCAACACAGAATCATCCAGCCCAAATGTCAATAGTGTTCATCTTCGTAAAAAGTCAGCAAGCTGAGGTTTGCTGATATGTTCTTTTTACTGTACATATGTCAACAATAAATAAATTTATGACAAAAAATTATTTACTCTGCAATATCAGAGACCTTAAAATGAGTGAAGGTTTGAATTAAACGGGATAGTGCATCTCAACAACATCAGGAAAAAACCCTCTATTTTTAACTACATTTTTTCATGGGAATGTGCTTCCCTAAATTTGAGTCCATGAGGAGATTGGGCAAGGTGGGGCTCCAGGGTTATTGAGTTGCATATTTCTGCAACATTTACCTAAGACTTCATGGCCATGGCTCCTGGGGCACCCCAGCAAACTCACAGGGACGCCATGAGATATTTTACCTTTTTAAGGGAAACACAGAGGCACTCAACAACTGCCAGACGTACAAAATACTAGCTTGAGCTCATTCCCAGTTTTTAGCATTAGATCAGAAAAATCACTATGGAACAGGAAATGAAGGGTGACAGTCTTCAATCTGCTTCCCAAATGTGAGAAGCTGTGAAGTTCCCAGTTGGTGCACACATCCCATTAGTAAGCATGGTCATCTCAAAATATTTTTTTCTTTTGATTTATGTTTATTTCTTTAAATAGCTACCAAGTTTATAAGACACAAATATTATTAAGTTGTTTGAACTTAACTACTTAATAAGTGGAACTGTTAGATATTTCTTTCGGCCTGTGGTGCTGTGAACAGAGAAAATTTGGGAAGCTCTGCCTAAGAGAACCGAATGGTTGTGTAAGTTCAGCAGTATTTATATATTATACATATCACACTATTTTAGTTTTTGAAAATAAGTGTGTCTCTTCTCCTTAAGGAGATCATCTTTGTCAACCTGAAGACAGAAATGTTTGCTAAATGACTATTGTATGAAGGGGAGGAAATGCCTTTTATTTATTTTTTAAACCACTTTTATTGAGATATGATTGACATACAAAGAGCCATACATATTTAACGTACACAACTTGATGAGTCTGGAAACCAACGAGACCAAAGGGGGAAAAGAAGAAAAAAAAAAAAGCAGCTTTTTAGAGAGAGCTTGTTACTCCCAGAATGTAGCTAACATGTGATTTCAATCAATGGGTTAAAATGTGAAAACCCACAAAAAAGAGAAGAAAAAAGGAAAATTTGGGATCAGAAGATTTGAGAAGCAGGGTTTTCTTTCCTCATCTTGACATAACACAGACACAGCAGCCTCCTCTATTCATGGGAGCAGCTTGGCCTTAGTGTGAGCACAAAAGGCACAAGAAAAAATTCTGGACATTAGGGCAGCTGATGTCATGACATCTATCTCATAATCACCAGTGGAAAACAGCCCATTCCTCCATGGGTTAGCACAGAATTTTTCAGTTGTGTTCAAAGCATTGCCACAGACACACTCATTTTGTCACCAGCTTCTCACTTAGCAAACAGCAGGAACACCACTGGGCTTCCAAGCCTGGCTAGGTTCAAATTCCCTGGCTTTCCAGAAGGCATCCAGGCCTCTCCGCTTTTGCACAGGGCAGTATCCCCATGACCCCTTGCAGTTTTCCACGGTTGTCTCATACCCAGTCACTCTCAGGCAAGCACAATTAGTTGCACTGCCTAGTGCCAAGGGAGAAGTGCCAAGCTAGTGAGGAAATGAATCAAAATGAATTGAAATTATCTGCAGAGAACTGACGAGGAAGGCTCCTGCTGCGGCAAAAATCAATGAGTGAAAAAAATGGTCTGCCTGAGAAAATCAATGAAACCAAAATGGGCTGACCATAGAGAAGAATTCTCTCATATACACAGGCCATGCCTGACCTCAGATGTGCTCAGCAAATACAGCCCTTGCCCAGCTTGTTGAAGGGAACATGACCTTTCCTCTGCAGCGGTGCTTCTTAAACTTCAATGTGCACATGAGTTACCTGGGAGCCTGTTAACATGCAGATTCTGATTCAGTAGGTATGAGATGGGGCCTGAGAATCTATATCTCTAACAAGCTTCCAGGAGATACTGATGCTGCTGGTGTGTGGACCAGACTTAAGTAGCAGACATCTAGAGGAATGTGGCTTCTCAAAGTGTGTGGTCCCTCTACCGCAGCATCAGCATCATCTGGGAACTTGTTAGAAATGCAAATTCTTGGACCCCACCCCAGACTGACTGAATCAGAGGCTGTGGGGCTAGAAATCTGAGTTGGTTTTTTTTGTTGGTTTTTTTTTTTGTGGTACGCGGGCCCCTCACTGTTGTGGCCTCTCCCGTTGCGGAGCACAGGCTCTGGATGCACAGGCTCAGCGGCCATGGCTCACGGGCCCAGCCGCTCCGCGGCATGTGGGATCCTCCTGGACCGGGGCATGAACCCGCGTCCCCTGCATCGGCAGGCAGACTCTCAACCACTGCGCCACCAGGGAAGCCCTAGAAATCTGAGTTTTAACAAGCTCTCCAAGTGGTTCTGATGCACTCTCACATTTGAGAACCACAAGTATTCTAGATCTAGGCCATGTTTTCATGTAGGTCCCTGAGCATCTCTACCATGAAAACTTCTCATGGTAAGCAAACCTAAGATCCATTGCCTTCCTCTGAAATCATCATCCTTAAATCTCTATTTTATGTTGTTAACTTTTCACATGCTCTTATTTGTCTCCTAAACTATATCAAGAGCTATTGTCTACCAAACTACATCAAGAGCTATGAGAGCAGGGTCATAACTTGCAGAGCTCTGCATCTCCAGCTGCTTTAGCACTGTTTGCTATATAGCATGTGATCAATAAGCACTTGTTGATAGGCTGCTGATGTTAGGTGGATTCACAGTGAAGTCAAATACGGCTGAAAAGCAGGAATTTAGTTGCTAGGTTGAGCATCCTCTTCAAGTAACTAAAATATAGGTATCTGCATTCATTATCTAATGCTGCATAACAAACCACCCCAAAACTTAGTGGCTGAAACAACAATACTCATTTGTTATCTCTCATTGTTTCTCTGGATCAGGAATTTGGGGCTGGCTTGGCCGAGCAGTTCTGGCTTGGCTTATGGGTCTCTGATGAGGTTGTAGTCAGATATTGGCAGGCTGAAGTCAACCAAAGGCTGGACTGGGCCTTAAAGATCTGCTTCTAAGATGACTCGCTCATGTGGCTGGCAAGTTGGTGCTGGTTGTTAGAAGAGGCCTCAGTGCTTCTCCACTGGGCTACCTGAGTGACCTCACAATGTGGCAGCTGCTTTCCCCCAAAGGAAGCCACCCAGAAGGCCAAGGCAGGAAGTCCCATACTGTCACTTTCTTAGTATTCTTTTGGTCACACAGGTTAGCCCTGGCAACACAAGGGCCTGAATACCAGAGGCAAGGATAACTGGAGGCCATCTTGGAGGCTGGTAATCACACATGTATCTTCAGTTTGGCATAGGCATTGAGTTTGCTCTCAAGGAGTTCACAGTCTTGGGGAGGGAGAAAAATAGTAAACAAGTTCACAAACAAAGGACTTAAGACAGAAATACACGCGTGGAAAAAAAGAAAGCAACAACAGAAGTAGATGAGGTGGGGGGTAACTTTAGATAATGAGGTCAGGGACTCTCTGAGGTAGTGAAATTTGAGCTAAATGATGAGAAGGAACTTCCACGTGGCAACCAGGCAGGGGGAATGGTTTGTGCAAAGGCACTGGACAAACTTGAACAAGCTTGGCATGTTTCAGAAAGAGAAATAAGCCAAGTGTGGCTAGATGGTAGAGAAACAGGGAGTGCCAGTGAGGAGAAGCCAGCATCCAGAGAGGCAGGAGGCAACCTGTTTTTTGTCTCCAAAGCCGAGAAAAGAGAGTTTCTACAGCAATCAACTGTTTTAAAAAGCTGCTGAGAGGTTGAACAAGAAAAACATAAAGAACTGGCCAACGGATTTGGCAAGGAGAGCCCTGGAGACCTTGTCAAAAGCAGTTTCCGTGGCATGGCTGGGATTAAAAGCCTGATGAGTCTGTTGAACTGAGCCTGGAGGTGAAGAAACAGTGGCAACTGGCATGGAATTATTCTGAAAAGAACTGATGTGATAAGAAGACAAATGGGGCAGCACCCCTGAGGGCGTGGAGTTAAGGAAACTTTTTTGTTTTGATTTTGGTCTTCCGGTTTTGGCTTTTGGTTTTAAAATGGGAGATAGGCCAGCCTACATGAAGTATGCTGAAGGGAGTGAGGTGAGATACAGAAGTCTCTGGAACATAGCAGTCACTCAGTGTATGCAGTTCTCATCCTTACCCTTGTGACTGAATTTTCTTTAGACCCAACTAAATGGAGACAGCTAATTTGGAAACTTGGGACTTTTTTTTTCCTGATTTCATTGAGAATTGTAGTTCTTTTGGTAGCTCTTCTCATTTAACCCATGAGTAGCTTTCCTTTTTTTTATTGAACCGTAGTTGATTTACAATTTTGTGTTAGATTCAGGTGTACAGCAAAGTAATTCATATATATATATATATATATATAAAATTTTTCAGATTCTTTTCCATTATAGGTTATTACAAGATATTGAGTATAGTTCCCTGTGCTATACAGTAAATCCTTGTTGTTTATTTTATATATAGTGCTGTGTATCTGTTAATCCCATACCATGAGTAGCTCTTTAGACTTTAGTGTCTAATTTCTAGAGTTTATGGAAGAAATAAAGCCATCTTTTTTCTACAATATGCAGTTTTAAATTCCCACTGCTTAAGACTAGTCTCCTTTCTTACAGTCTTCTGCTTATTCCTCCTGAGTTTTTGTGACTAAACGGGGCTGGGTGCAGAGACTCAGCCCCAGCTCTGCCCAGCCTAGGGTGTCTCCAGTGATCTCAAAGGGCAGTGAAAATTTTCCTACAGATTATTGAAATAGTCAACTTTTATTTACTTTAAGTACATATATATGCCATAAAGGAGGGCTCTTTTTTTTTTAGCCAGAACATCCCATTGCTGCCCTGAGGCACATGGGGAAACCACAGGTCCCCTCAGAGGTTGCGATACGCAGTGCACAAGCAGACTCTCTGTTCCCCAACTGTACCTAATGAATATTTTCCTTTTCTGTGTGTGCCACAGCCTGAAGATGATTGGGAAATACTGATTTAAAAACACTGAATAGGAGTAAAAGTCAGTCCAGGCCTTCTTGCTTTTTTCCTGTCTCCTCCTGGATGGACCCCTAGCTGTCCTCCCAACCTCCATGGTCAGCCCTGCCCTTCTCCCTTGGAGAGTCCTACCCTCTTTCAACTCAGCACCTTCTATAGGACAGGGTTCTACTTAGGTTTAAGGTTGCTGCCTGGAGAAGGAGGTGAAGGAAGAGACTTCAATAAAATCGTGATCCTCATGTGTACGTAGGTTACTGTCAATCTCCCTGGTTGCTGTGAGTTAGCACGAACCCTGCTCCGGAATCCCTACTCCAGAGGCAGTTAATTAGAAAGTGAAGAACCCTAATCAGGAGTACATACTCCAAATTCTGTAAGTCCTTCAAATATTATCTGAATCAGAACCAAGTATGCCGTAATTAGCATAGAGATGTTAGGTTTCAGTTTTTCATTGGGAATATAGGTGTTTTCAAGCTGTCTATTCGGCTAGAATGATTATACGTGTACCACCGTCCTGTAGGAACAAAGCAGTAAGCACAGGAAGGCCTGCAGCCCAACAGCTTCAGGGCAGTCCCCAGTTCCAGAATACCATGTGTGCCTGAATGGACTGTTGCCTGACCCAACTAGACTTGCTGATGTCTCCAGGCAAAGCACTGTTCACAATGCCCACAAGGACGGAAAACAGGGGCTGCACCAGGCCTAGAGCAGACGTCATATGTTTCTGAACCTGTCTCCTTACAGAAGCCAGAATACTCTGAGACCAGCTTCTATTTTTAACAGACCACCTGTCTCAGTTACCTGCTGCTGTGTGACAAACCACCCCAAAGGTAGGGGCCTGAAGCAATGATTTATTAATTTTCAGAATTCTGTTGGTTGGCCATGTGAGTCACTGTGGTGCTGGTCTCATGCAGGTGTGTCGTCTGATGGTTTGCCTGGGGCTACATGTAGGCTTTTCAGATTGGTTTCTTTCACTTAGGAATATGCATTTAAGTTTCCTCCATGCCTTTCATGGCTTGATAGTTCATTTCTTTTTAGTGCTGAGTAATATTCCTTTGTTTAGATTATCATAGTTTATGCACTGTAGTGTTCTGGGTTTTCCAGGAAAACAGAACCAGTATATACACGGCGGGAGAGAGAGAGAGAGACAGAGAGAGAGAGATTGAGAGATCACATGGAATTGGGTCATGTGGTTATGGAGACGGACAAGTCCCAAGATCTGCAGTCGGTAAGCTGGAGACCCATGAAAGCCAATGGTGTAGTTCTAGCCCGAGTCAGAGTCTGAAGGTAGGAGAAGACTGTCCCAGCTTGAAGACAGTCAGGTAGAGAAAACATGAATTCTCACTTAGTCGTCTTTTTTTTGTTCTCTTTGGGCCTTTAAGTATTGAATCAGGCTCACCCACATTGGGGAGGGCAATCTACCTTACTCAGTCTACTGATTCATATGTTAATCTCATCCAGAAACACACTCACAGACACAACAAAATAACGTTTAACCAAAAGTCTGGGCACCCTGGGGCCCGTTCACACATAAAATTAACCACCATATACAGTCACCTACTGAAAGACATTTTGGTTGCTTCCGAATCTTGACAATTATGAATAAAGCTGCTCTGAACATCTGCGTGCAGGTTTTTGTGTGGACATAACGTTTTCAGCTCTTTTGGATAAATACCAAGGAGCACAACTGCCGGACGGAATGGTAAGTATACGTTTAGTTTTGCGAGTAGCTGCCCAGCTATCTTTCAAAGTAGCTGTACCGTTTTGCATTCCCACTAGCAATGAATGAGTGTTCATCCACGTCATCAGATTTTTACACCAATTTTGATATTTTAAATATTGCAGTAAAACATGATTTATCTTGATCACTGAGATTTTTGGCATCACCTTAAACTTTGAGCCTCAGTCCTCATCTCACCCTAATCCTGGCCCTGGATGCAGTTCCTTCAGGACAGAAACCATGTCTTATTATTCTTTTTAAATAAAATATGGCAAGTAGAGCACTTAGTAAAGTACCTGACATACAGTAAGTACTCAATAAATGTTAACCATAGTGTGATTATGTCCTTCAAGGAGCACCTACCAGAGTTACCTGCACATAGTAAATGTTTGTGGAATGAAGTAACGGCTTTTTACACAAATGAAGTATCCTCTTACTTTTCACATATTTTAAAGGCACATTATTCTCTGTTTTGTCAGGCTGAGCAAATTTGGTGTCTGGGGCCTGTCCATATGTTTATATTCACCTCTAACATGTCAAGCGTTGCATTTTAAAAAGTCAAGTCTAGTGCTTTTAGGTAGCAAATGCTTCCATTGAATCCTGGATGGAGAAAGGATTTTCTATTCAGGCTGGAAAAAAAAAACCTGGTTTCCTCTGCCTCTCTTGTTAGGGAATGTGATGCAGATATGCATTTGCTCTGGGATTCCTGGTGATTAAAATAACATTATAAGGGACTTCCCTGGTGGCTCAGTGGTTAAGAATCCACCTGCCGGGCTTCCCTGGTGGCGCAGTGGTTGAGAGTCCGCCGCTGATGCAGGGGACACGGGTTCGTGCCCCGGTCCGGGAAGATCCCACGTGCCGCGGAGCAGCTGGGCCCGTGAGCCATGGCTGCTAGGCCTGCGCATCCGGAGCCTGTGCTCCGCAACAGGAGAGGCCACAACAGTGAGAGTCCTGTGTACCGCAAAAAAAAAAAAAAAAAGAATCCACCTGCCAATGCAGGGGACATGGGTTTGAGCCCTGGTCTGGGAAGATCTCACATGCCATGGAGCAACTAAGCCCATGCACCACAACTACTGAGCCTGGTTTCTAGAGCCTGCGAGCCACAACTACTGAGCCTGTGAGCCACAACTACTGAAGCTCGCACGCTAAGAGCCTGTGCTCTGCAACAAGAGAAGCTACTGCAACGCGAAGCCCGCACACCGCAATGAAGAGTAGCCCCCGCTCGCCACAACTAGAGAAAGCCCGCGCACAGCAACGAAGACCCAACGCAGCCAAAAATAAATAAATTTATTTAAAAAAATAAAATAACATTATGATTCAATAAAAAGTGCACAAGGCAGTGTCGCTTGCACATGTCTCTGTCGTTGTTTTCTTTTCTTTCTTTTTTTTTTTTTTGCAGTACGCAGGCCTCTCACTGTTGTGGCCTCTCCCGTTGTGGAGCACAGGCTCTGCAGCCATGGCTCACGGGCCCAGCCACTCCGCGGCATGTGGGATCTTCCCGGACCAGGGCACGAACCCGTGTCCCCTGCATCGGCAGGCGGACTCTCAACCACTGCACCACCAGGGAAGCCCCGGTTGTTTTCTATTTAAAGTTCAAAAAATAAAGTATAATTCAGACCTGACTTTAGGGTTTGCCCTAATGTTTTATCAAGTCTAGTTTTACTTGATCGGCATTCATTTCTTCTACGATTTTCCTCACATGCTAGAATCATTGAAATGTGGATCCGAATGACTGAGGATTTCAATCACCGGCAAATTATAGAACTGCAATTCCTAAAACAGAAGTAGCCGTAAACTGGAGTCATTCAAAATATAGACAGTTATGAGTAGAGAATCTTGTGAAACAGCCTATGGAAATGCCGGGAGAAAAGTTTCCCATTCCAACAGGACAGTCACTGCTATTTCTGTGACTGTGCCTGGAAGCTACTCCAGAAGTTCTGGCACTTACGCAAGGCAAAGCATTTAATAACCTGCTTCTGAGCAGCTGTCAATTAACAACGTAAGGAACAACACACTACATACAATGAAATTTCTGTTTAACTCAGATCAAAGGCTTATTTATACCCATTTCTGTATTTCCCAGCCTACTTCAAAGAAATCATACGTGCATCAAGGGCTTTAGACAAGCCAGGTGGGATGTCGGCCTTGCCCGCCGCACAGTCAATTTGAGGAAAGCAAGAAGGGAAGGAGGAGCAGAGAAAATGGTAAGTTTAACGGTTTTCAGCTTGTGAAAATATTGGCTAACTGGTGATTTATCTTCGTGTTTCTCTCTCCAGGAGGGGGAGAAAGGCCAGCACCAAAATCCATTTCAGCACTTTTCTCGTGTGAGTCATTCAACCAACCAACCCTTCAGCACTTCGCCCTCAGAAAACGTGTTGAGTTGTGGCTTATGGGAAGGAAAGCTTCCCTCGGCGGGGATGCCGAGAGGAAGAGGAACGTGGCTGACTAGGGCAGTGTGGTCTCCGGCAGAGCTAGTTGTAGAGGGGGTATTGCTCTGAAGATGTGTTTTATCAGTCAGGCAGGTTTGTGCCACAGAAATTTAAGTTTATATATGTCATACCACCATTAATAGGTAGCAATTTATATTTACCAAGTGCAAATAATCCATTGAGGTTTAAAACTTAAACAGTGAACATCTAGTCAATTTAATCTAAATAATCTAAGTCTAATGTTAGTAGAGGAGCCCAGAATAGATGGGATACTGAAGTGTATTTTTATTTTAACAAAAGCCAACTGGAAAGGCAAAAATTCATACTGTGAGTAATCCAGCATCTCTACATGGCAACGGTGAGAGCTGAAATGACTTTGAAGCACTCCGTTCCTTTTAAAGCGTCCCTTCTGCTACTAACTGTCCCACATTACTAAAAAATAACCAACCCCTGTTGAAATGTTCAACTGAACTGCAGCCGTGACAGAGCATTTTTTTAACGGCATTTCCCTTACCTGTGCGGGATTCAGCTCCACAGATGCTAGAGACGACTTAGAACTTCTCAGTTATTTAGATGTGTACGTTAAGATTTCCAACTACTTCATCCTGAGAGTCCACATCTTCTAGAAGGGAAAACATCTAAAATGGATATAAATTAGTAAACAATATGACTAAATGTTTAGGCAGAGATTAAAAACAACACTAAGCTTTACATTCCATGTACTGAAGGTATGAAAAGCCCACCTCGGAATACCTTCCATGTACTGAAGGTATTCCGAGTGTCAAAATATCTGATAAAATAAATTACAGCCACTAGCAGATAGTCATCATGCTGCTAAGCATTAGTTCAGAAATTAGAAAGACAAACATGGTAGACAAGGTTTGCACATTGACAAAGTGGCGACGATGGAAAGCAGTAATAATCACCTGGACCATATTCCTGAATTCTTATTTGTTTGATAAAAGGTTAGAAGAGCAGACATCTTGCCTGGGTGAATTCTATTTTATTCACTCTTCAAATAAAAGTCTTTCGAGCCCAACAATATGTCATGGGATTGTACAAATTGGCATTTGAAGATATCAAAAGGATGCCTGACACCTAGAGAGACACGGAGACACGTGACTTCACTGTCAGTTGCTGGCTTTTCTGTTCCTGTTTCCATGACATTACATAGGCGGGGGGGGGGGGGAGGGCGAGTTATGGGTTGTGTTAGTTCATTACTTCAAATAAGATGCTTGAACCCTTTACCTTCTTTGCACCCATCTGATACTGGTTTCCCTGGTAACGGAATCAGGGATGCCACCCACCCCCCACCCCAAGAGCTGAGAGCAGGAACTCTTACTTTACTGATCTCGGAAGATAACACTGAAGGGGAGAGTCATGAAGGCTACGGTTCCTGGGTTCAGCCAAAGGGGTGAAAGAAGAAAAGGAATTAAAGTGACCTGAAACTTCATAAGGCTTTAAAAAAAAAATAAAACAAGGGTTTCTTTAATTCAAAATCTAGTCATTCAAGTAAAACAAATATACAGATGATGGTCTGCCAGGGACCTTAAGAAGTGCCATGCCACAGGTCTCAACAGCTCCTCTCCCCACGGCTCATACTCATGCATTTTCTTATGCATCATGCTCACTTTGCTTAGAGGGGAAGAAAAGAAAAAGGAAAATTCCAGACTAGGGCTCATTGGGTCATTTTCTTCCTGTAGATCAGTGTTTTCTTATACTGAGTGATTTGCTTTCCAAGGGACTATAGTTGTTTTTAAAAGGATTTTCACTGCAGACGGTACGTTAAATGGAGAATGTGGTAGCATTAAAATGACTGTCTGCTTAAAAAAATAATATACAAGAAACCATAGGGGAAAGAAAAGAGTGGCCATTAAACTAAACTATTAAGAATGGTTGCACTTTACATTCCAAATGTGAAGTTACGTATTGGGGCTATTACAATTGCAGAGTGCTGTGTAGTGGATTCAGTAGAATGGCCATGTAAATTGAAAAGCAAACTAATGTCTCTTCAAGCTCTGGAAACCACAGAAGGAATTTGCTCCCAAGTGGAAAACTCTAGGCAATCAACCAATGAATCACTCACCCAAAGAACAAGAGCTTTGTCTTTCTCATCAACTGTCTTTTACACAGAAGTGAGATACGGGTCACTTCATACAATAAGAAAACCAGAAGGGCACAGGTTTTGTCACAGAGACCTCACTTGAGTGCTGATGGTTTGTATTATGGAAAGGGAAACAGTGTGTTCCTTTCTTTCATTTTGCCGTATAAAACATTCTCATGAAATATTACAACTGAAATGCTTGATAAAAATAAAACTCTTGATTGAGACGCTTGTGTTGGGTGGAGGGAACAGATTTTACTTTTATGCAAACAAGAAAGCCAACTACAAACATGAAAACTAGGCTTATAATATATTCACACCCTATGATCTAAAAATCCCATGCTTGAGGTTATACCAAAGAAGTAGTTCAAAAGAAGAAAAAAGTTCTATACATGGAGATACTTGATGCAGTAGTGGTTATTAGAGTTAAAATGTGGTAAAAAAATAATAATAACCATGCAACACTGCAGAAGTAGCCTAATAAATGGTGGTGTATCATTTGATGGAACGAATAAAAATAACTGAAGACTATGCAGATATATGGGGGGAAAGAACTTGTGATAGTTTAATGTGAAGAACAGAATACCACAGAATGAAATGAGTGCTGTGCTTACATGTGAATGCACATAGAAAGAGACTTAAGGGAAATACCGCAAAAATAGAAATATTAGGATGGAGGCGTTTGCAGTTTTTTTTAAGCTTTATAGTTCCTTCCTTAGTGACATAGATCTGTATAGATTCTACATATATAAAAGACAGTAATCTGATTTTTGGACCCTCCTGCCTTACTTGTGTAAGTGGCTTTGCATGTTGGCTATTGCTTGCTCAGTCGGTTTCAGAGCATACAATAAAACTGGGTTGTTACACTGGTTAGCTCTCTAACTAGATACAGAGGGAGGAAAATAAAGAAATAGTATCAGGTTCTGCTTACAGCAAGGGCGATGGCCACATGCATCCAAAAAATGCTGACACTGACAATTAACAAACAGGTAGAAATTGTGCAAGCCTTAAAGCACACTCCTTTTGGGTGAAATGCATAGTATAGCCTTTAAAACTGCAAGAGATATATGCCATCCAAACTCTAAGGAATATTGATGCATACATTTTCTTCCTAGAGAGAACAGTCTGAATGATCAGTGTTCTAAGAGATGAACGGTACCCTCCCAACATACTTACTGACACTGTCAGCATCTTTTTCAGAGCTGAGATAAGCTATGAAGAGTAGACCTACACCAGTTGCCAGCAGACGGTGTCAGGACCGAAACAAGTCTGCAGCACCTCTATAAGTGCTGCAAAGCAATTCCAAGTTTCTTTAGAAATTGCCTTTTCAAATGTTGACACCTGAGTTTGGTTATTTCTAGGGAAAGATGCCAGCTCAGAAGGTCTTGGACACAGAGGCCTGACTTTACAAGACCCACAGATGTGCTTCAACAGACTAAACTGGAGTTGCTGACAGTGCCAGTTACTGATGTGCGAGCTTGAGTTCATTCTGAGACCATCTCCTCATTGCCCAAGGCATTCACAAATAACAAGAAGCAGGTAAGTTCAGTGGTCAGCCAGACAGGGACTCAAGTGGCAGCTTCTCAAACAAGAGTGACCAGCCAGCATCATGTTAAATTCTCAACATGGTTAAAGTCTCAAAAAATGATAAAAATTTGTAAATTTTGTTTTAAAAATCTCAAATTTCTTAAAATTGTTGAATTCTCAAAAAAATGGCATCTCATTTAATGCCTGCAACAATGCTGTGAGGTAGGCATTTTTATTACAATTTGACAGTTGAAGAAAGATCCTGAGGGACTAAGGAACTTGCCCAAGGCCATGTACATATGAATGTAGGTATATGTATACATATGAATCATCTCTAGTATCCTTACCTGATGGGAGTTGATTCCAAATGCAGTGTTCTCCTAACAGTGCCCAGTTTGTGTCCTCATTACAAGTAGGATATTACTCACACAACTACAGAAGAACCTTTTATTTTAAACAACAAAAATGCTATAGAAGTAGGTTATAGTTCCCTGCTTTTAACTCATTACTAACATTTACCGTCATTGTGGTTTCTAAATTACCTACTTGAGGCCAGCAAAGAGTAACGATGGAAAATAA
Source organism: Grampus griseus (assembly GCF_964374135.1). Lineage (NCBI taxonomy): Eukaryota > Metazoa > Chordata > Mammalia > Artiodactyla > Delphinidae > Grampus > Grampus griseus. Next base: position 38,818,035 of record NC_139000.1, on the reverse strand, counting down.
TTAACACATGTAATTATTATAAACTATTGATTCTTAATATTGAAAATAAAACCCACAAGTTTATACAACAGAAAGCTATCTTGAAAAAATTGGACATCCACTTTAAGTGGCTGAAAGAAACTCGCAAGGGTCTATGAAAGGTTTTCTAGGAATTGTTAACAGGACAGACATATTAAGTATGAGGACAGGATGATCAAACAGCTGAGATCTTTAGGATCCTTTCAAAGAATGAATATAAGTTAGAACAAAACTAAATGGGGAAATGAGATATCATATATGGCCCATCATTAGCAAATATTCTTTAGAGTAAGAACAATGTGGTCAACCTGAAACAAACTAGCATTGCCATGCTTTGCTGAGGGTAGTATAAATGGGCCCAATATTTCTGGAAGGCAATTTGGCAGTGAATAATATCAATGATCTGAAATATCACTCTATCTCTTGATGCAGTAATTCCATTTCTTGGGATTAACTCTAAGGAAAGGAACAGGAGTAAGGCGAGAATATGATATACAAACATTTTCTCTATAAGAATTGTATCTCGGTGTTCGAAATAGCCTATATGCCTAATAAAAGAGAAAGGGCAAGTTAGAGTAAACCCAGCATAGTAAGTTGTTTGTGAATAACTTTTAATAATAAAGTCAACTGAATAGCAAAAACCCTCAAATAACCTAATTTTTTAAAATGAGCAAAGGACCTAAATAGACATTTTTCCAAAGAACACATACAAATGGCCAACAAATAGATGAAAAGGTTTTTAACATCACTGATCATCAGAAAATGCAAATCAAAACCACAAGGACATATCACCTCACATCTGTTAGGATATCTATAACCCAAAAAACAAGAGCTGACAAACACTGGCGAGAACATGGAGAAAAGGGAACTCTTGGTGGGAATGTACATTGGTTGAGCCACTACGGAGAACACTACAGAGGTTTCTCAAAATGTTAAAAATAAAACTACCATATGATCTAGCAACCCCACTTCTTTGTAGACATTCAAAGGAAATGAAATCATCTTGAAGAAATATGTGCACCCCCATGTTCATTGCAGCATTATTCACAATAGCCAATGTACAAAAACAATATACCTTGTGTCCATTAACAGATAAATGGATAAAGGAAATGTGACATATGTAAGTATATGTATGCATATATATATATATATATATATATAATGGAATTATTATTCAGCCTTTGAAAAGGAAAGCCTGCCATTTGTGACAAGATGAAATAACCTACAGAGCATTAAGCTAAGTGAAATAAGCCAGACAGAGAAAGACAAATACTGCATGCTGCTTTATATGTGGAATCTAAAAAAAAAAATTCAAACTCATAGAAACAGTAGAGGATGGTTGACAGGGGTTGAGAGAAATAGGGAGAGGTTGGTAAAGGTACAAAATTACAGTTATAAGATAAATAAGGTAGAGGATGATAATAATAATGTATTGTATAACTGAAATTTGCCAGGAAAGTAGAACTTGTGTTCTCACCCAAAAAAAAAGGTAAATATGTGAAGCGATGCATGTGTTAATTAACTGGATGTGGGGAATCCTTTCACAATGTATATGTATATTAAATCATCATGTTGGACACTTTAAATATTTTACTATTTTATTTGTCAATCATATGTCAAGCTGAAAACAAAAGAAAAAGTGAGAAGCAGGTTCCAAAACCACATGGACAAGTAGGTAGAACAGTAGAATTAAGACAATGGGCTTTGCAATCTGACCACCTGGGTTAAATCTCACTCTATAAACAATTAGTTGTGTGATCTCAAGCTGGTTACTGAATCTTAGTTTCTTCAGCGGTTAAATGAGTATGAAACCAGTAACTACCTCATTGGGCTTTTGTGAAAATTCAATGAGATAACACAAAGTGTTCAACTGTCCTTGGCACATAGTAAAACACTCAACAAATTGTTCACTTGTTCGCTATTATTAATCATCTGTACTATAGTTGATATAATTGGCATAAAAATAATATATTATTTCTAAGTGGTACAATTATAGGTTTTTATTTTCTTCTTTGTACCTTGCCATATTTTCCAAACTGAAAATCAGAGATATATGATACTTTTATGAATAAAAAAATAATCATGAGAAAACAACTGGAAGCCCTTGGACCAGTACCTGGAACACAGCAGTTCTTCCAAATACTTGCTGGAGCGTCAGCCACCGGCGGCCCTAGCCAGCTAATGTCAAATGAGTAATTCACATCCAAGACTGCTGAGAGCTGCCTGCCCGTCTCTTACCGTTGGTCTCCTTTGGGCAGTGACTCACCCACATGCCCCTCCATTACTGCCAGTAGATTCTTCCCCAGTGCCCCCCGCTGGAATAATTTCACCTTAGCCCAGTGACCGCCCCCATGTTGAGGTCACCCACTCAGTAAGCACTGGCTGACTGACTGAATCTAATATGATAATTTGAAGAAGAAAAACATTCTATAAAGTCAGCAGCTTATTGTTCTACATACAGTAAGTATTCCGGTTTTTGAAGAACAATTTCTAACTTTTAATTATGCATCACCACTCCAACATTGTGTACATTCTCGAGGCTTCCACTACATGAGGTGATTATGGTAGGTTTTCCAAGCCTTATAATAAGACTCACATAATTCACACTGAGTAACGGCTAAGTAAAAAAAAAAAAAAAAAAAGCAACTTTTTTAAGAGCTCAATTTTGGTTTAGACCTATTATAATATTTAGCTGCTAAAGTTAGTTTTGGGAACAGAGACTAATGTAAGAACAGCAACATCCAAACAGTATGCCTTGCATTTTATTTTGGTTTAGACCTATTATAATATTTAGCTGCAAAAGTTAGTTTTGGGAGCAGAGACTAATGTAAGAACAGCAACATCAAAACAGTATGCCTTGCATTTTATTGTCATTTTACTTTTAATCCTCAGCCCAAAGCCAAAAGTATACGGTTATTCCAGTCTTAAGAGAATATGAATATACTCTAATAGTTGATAATTCTACTGTAAAGATTATTGCTCTAGATTAGCAGTTCTCAAAGTGTAGTCTCCAGACCAGCAGCCTCAGGAACAGCTAGGAACTTGTCTGAGAAATGCAAATTCTCAGGTCCCACCCTGACCTACTGAATCAAAAACTCTGAGTCTGGAACCCAGAAATCTGAATTTTAATTAGTCCTCCTGGTGATTCTGATGCAGACTATAAAGTCTGAACACCAAACCACTTCACTGTTGAAGTGCTAGGACAAAATATGAAGCCAGAGAAGTTTTGGCTGTCTGGAGAGAAAGTTCACTGGGGCAGAAAATGCGCCTCACACAAGCTTCATCTTGCTCAGGGGAGCCTGAACCTGTGGTGATCTGCCGATTTCACTGCCGAAGGAAGAGTGAAGAGAAGATATTCTTGAGAAACAAATAAGCCACGATCTACAGCAGGGCGGAGGGTCTGAAATGTCCTCCCTCACGCTCAAGCTGATGGCAGAGGAAGCAATCTCTTGATGGAATTAAACAGCATGCTGAAATTGAGAATCCCTTTCTCTGATTTGCTGGAAAACTTTTGGGAAAGTCGCCACCTCGTTGTGCCGTTAGCAAAAGTGCAATTTTAAAAATCCCTGTATCAATGCTTTGGAGCCCGTTGCTACTTGCCAGTCATGAAACAGTCAAAGAATTAACCCATCAAAAATCCCATCTCTCAGCCACTGTGAGGATGATTATAATTTATGTCAGAAACTTCCCTATCATCTGCCAAATAACAAAAACTTTAAAAATGTTAATTATCATATTGATGAAATATGTTGTTCTTCTTATGAAGTACCAGAAACATCTAGTTATGAAAAAAGGCATTACAAAACCAGTCTCACTAGGCCTTCAATTTTTACCCAGCAAACTTCAATCCCACGGAAGAGCCACGTGGCAGAAACCTACGTTCAAGGTTAAGACTGTGAGTGACTTAAAACAAAACAGAACAAAAACAAGAGTAAATATATATAAAATAAAACCTATTAAAAAGAATGGGGAAAACAATCATTTGCATAAATTCAGTCCTAAATGAGTAAACACAAACCTATCTACACACCTATATACATCAGGGAAATGTGCAAGTTGTAAATATTTCAGATAAAATGAAGAGGAAACCTGGAGAGCTGGGAACGATCACAGGCCACTCTGCAAGGCTAGAAAGAACAAACCTGAATTTGGTTCTATCTCCCATGAGGCCAGGAGGACACAGCTTCCCTGAGCCTTGGTTACTTAAATAGGGATAATGACATTCATCTCCTGATATTCTTATATGTGAACCTGCCTTGCACGCTCTCTAGGAGGATCTGAATTTGTTGAACACTAGTTTATAATCCATATTCAAGGCAAGAGGTACATAAACATTTGGCTTACCCAGGTGTCAACGATCACATGATTCCAATCTCCCGGGGGAGAGAAGTGGGGCCTCCTAACTTCACAGTTGAGGAAGAAATCTCCCATTCATGTCCTCCATCTGTGAGACAGTTGGTGGTCCCAGTCGTGCTTCACATCCCTGAGTCTGACCTTCAAGACCCTGAGAAGGAGGTATGACTATTTTATCGTTCCCGTTTAACAAGTGAGGAAACAACTGTCTCGGTAATTCCCCAAGATTCCAAACCCCGAGCAGAGGGACGAGCTCTGTAGAACGCCTCTTCCAGGACCAGACTAGAGTCTCATCCAAAAGCAATGGACTGGTTTCATCAGATTCAAGATAATCGATGTCTTGATAAGATCTAGACCCTCAGAAAATCCCATGAGAGAAAGAATATTGGAAGCTTGGGAAACCATAAAGCATGAAGGGAGAAAATGCACCAACAGAAAATAGGACTATTTCTTTAACCCAGAATCCCTTCAAATATATTCCCCCTTCTCCAGGAGCACCCGCTGCACAGTAGGAGAAATCTCGTCTCCCACGTGACTAAGTCCCCACCAAGGGACCAGTAGTGGAAGTGATGGACAAATTCCTAGTCACCTGCCTGGAAGCATACCCCTTCCCCTGGACTCCCACTCTTTCCCCACTGCTGACTAGGAGTGGAGGCCCACGGGAATAACGGTGCAAGTGCAGAGCTGCATCACTGCCCTGAGGCTCTGGGTCATAGGTGGGTAAGACACAAACCCTTTTGTGGTCTCAAAGCCACTGTACTGTTGGGTGCTGTTACAGCAACTTAACCTCTACTCTACAGAAAACAGGGATGGTGAGGCAGGGAAGGAGAGAGAACAGAAGAGGTAAACAGCTCATTAACAAGCCATCGGAGTCTGTAGTACAGAAACTTACTTCATTATACAAGGAAGGGATGAGAGAGAAATCAGCTTTAGTAATTAGGCCTTTGCCATCCACTTACTGAGAAGAGAAAATATTTAACGAACTATGTACATAAACATTATTTTGGCAAAAAGCAAACAAAATAATGTTAAGTGTATAAAAACAAGAAGGTCTGGATAACAAACGAAAAATGTTAAACTGCCAACAAATTGCTGGATCATAAGAAAATAAGAACATTAAAAGATTCCTTAGGTGCTATTTTTAAACAGCCAGAAAACCTGGTTTAAAATTATTAACCATTATTTTTGAAAATATAGCAGTAAATAATAGGTATATAAAGAATGAGTCATGCAGCCTTTCCAGGAGGAACCATGCACGGCAACTTATTAAAAGCCCAGGGTTACAGGTTTCATCTAATCAAATTAGTGAAAGCTTGTCCACAAAGATAAGGACCAGACTAATGACAGGGGGCCAGGGCTGTAGCTGCAGGGAAAAGCCTTAACGAGAAGGATGGAGCGAAGTGCTGAGTGTGGTTGGCTCACGTCAACTAATATAATAGATCAAATAAGTATTAATGAGATAAAACCAGCAGGCATCCCACCTTTCTTTTACAGGTTAATGAACTCCACAGCTTTGTGGATATCATCAGTCTTAACACTAAACCCAAGTCACCTCCCTTTCTTGAAACGTGCAGCTTGTGAAGGGAGAGACTAGAGATTTGAAAATGCTAGGCTTTCCTAGAGAAAAGAATATTCTATCTCCCAGTGAATCACCAAGAAAAGGCAAAGCTTTAATTTGTGACCTCGAATCACAACAGTATCCAAACAAAAGAATGAATCTTGGCAAAGTTATTTTTGCTTCCCAAATAAAATCGTCGTTAATAAACCTCCGGTTACTCATTATTCCTAGTCTTGACTTCCTGGTTAACTCAGAAGTGTTAATTAGGTTCTAGTGCGGTGGGAGTCCGTGACAAAATATATTTATAAAATAAGAAGTGCACTTTAAAACTCCCTCTACAAATGTTTGAACTTTGCTTATAGAACCCGCACCAACGATCCCAAAGCGTTGATAAAAACAATGAAGAAGAAGGAAAACCACTTATTGGTACTAAAGCCTTTACTGTAATAAACCAAATATATTTACAATTTATACAAATGTTTAACCTTCAACAAAAATACAAAAAAACATTTCACAAGATGCAAAACGAGGAAACAAGTTCATTGGAGACACCACTGCTCTACCACGGACAGACAGGAGGGGAACGGCAAGGAACAGAAAGGTAATCTCGGCAGATCTCACAGAAAGAAAAGGATGGACTCTGCCCAGGTCAGCGGGCTCCATTCCTCAAGCCCACAACCCTCACCCCTCTGTCCACTTTGCCTCGGTGCTCCATTTGGTCTAGGTAGGTAGGTGACCTTCTGTTGATGTGCTCACGGCCTCCTCTTTGTAGACGCAAAGTAGTTTTGTGTCAAGGTTTGGAAACAGGTTTTTGTGTTTTTAAAGTTATAACTTTTCTATTTCTACAAATTCAAAACATTTTGGCCCAATTCAACTATAAACGTTAAACCACATAATGTTTTCAGTAGATGACTTCATAGACTGTAGCTTTCTTGTCCCCTGAGCCAGTGACTATGTACTTATCATCCACAGAGATGTCACAGCTGAGCACGGATGAGGACTCTTTGGACTGGAAGAGAAAACAATGGACATGTGTTTAATGTGGAACAGAGATGCTCAGGGCCCTGCTCCCAACAAGGCACCTTCACTGCTGGCGTCATCAGCAATGCTGTGGTCCAACTGTCTGTCATTCTATGTAAGGAGCACGGACTTACCTGGAATATGCTAGCTCCATAGGGTGTCCGCCAAGCATTGAGGAGGTTATCTTTTCCAGTACTCACAAACCATTTACCTAGAATTAGCAAAGGAACATGTGGTTGTGGCTTAACTAGATTAGAATTCCTGCTATACTATTAGCTACTTGGGCTTAATCAAACTCAGAGCATTTTTAATCATGAACTATCATGTCCAAGGGGTTGGGCCATGACATGAATAGACACAGCAGGTTTTAAATCTGGGCTCCACTGTGAACCATCTGTGATCTTGGGTTTAATCAAAGCGGTGGCAGGAACCATGTCAGTCCCGTTAGCCACCGGATACATGACAGGTAGCTTCACACGGAGCATGCAGTGGGTCCTCGAATAGTCAGTCAATGAAGTTGTCTTCTGTTAGCTTCTTTATGATAAAATGGGACTAGGAAGGATTAAATGACGAATCTAAGTTAAATGGCAGACAGCACATATGGCACATAGGATGGTCAATATGTGATAGCTATTCATCCATCCATCTGTCCATCCGTCCATCCATCCATCCATCCGTCCATCCATCTGTCCATCCATCCATCCATCCATCTTGTGAATAAATATTTGACCCCCCATGAACTTCTTCCCTCATTATCCTCACTGCAGAGTGTAACGGTCTGGGTGCAGCTAAGTGTTCCCTTCTCTGCCCATGGGCTGCTCATCCCGGTCAGTTCATAGCAACCTCCTCTGCTCCTGCCTCATTTTTCTATAAACTCCCACCAACCCCTCTCAGAGGGGTTGCCTCCACCCACACCCCTGACACTCCCCGCTGAAAACAAACATGTGTCAGAACTTCGTATTAGGCAATTCTATCACCTGCTGACTTTTCCCAACTCAGGGAAACAGACAAAAACAGACATCCCTATGCTCTGAGGGACATTTTAAGACAACAGAATTACTGCATCCAGATGCTCAGAGAACAACATTTTTTTCCAGATATCATCTCCACTATATTTTTTAGAAGTATTTTCCATTTAGGCCATCAATATTTCCCGGTTTCCTTTCAGTTGAACTCACCACAATAAGCAAATTTCAGGGAGAGCACACAGCTCTCGTGGAGATGCAGCTGGTACTTGTCAGGTTTGTTCACGTGGAGAACTTCCACGTTGCTGCTCTCCATGCCCACGGCCAGCCACTCCCCAGTTGGGCAATAACCAAGGGAGAATATCTACAAGAAGCAGAAGAGGCTCACTGAGTATTCTGCCCAGTAGACTTAGGAAGTGAACAGACAACAAGAAAAGGGGAAAAACTAGCAAGAACAGGAGGAGGTAATAAGCAAAGGCAAAGTCTACAGGACAACCATGCCAACCCAGATAAGTCAAGTGTTAAAGGCCTTTATGAAACAATTGGAAAAAAATAAAAACAACTGCAACACTTGTGTCATGGGTGATAAAATCAAGAAATTGTTCTTAATAATAACGGTATTCTGTGTGTTGTTTGAAAGGGTTCCTTATCTTTTACAGATACTAACTGAAATACTTATGGATGAAATGATATAACGTCTGGGATTTACTTAAAAATAATCCAGTGTTTGGGGGCAGGGATGACAGATGAGACAAGACTGGTCATGTGTTAGTAACTGTTGAAGCTGGGTGATGGGCATATGTGGTTTATCATATAATTCTCTGTACTTTCATATATGCTTGAACATTCTCTGTTCTCATAAATTGAATATATTTGAAATTTTCCATAAGAAGTTTTAAAAAAGGGCAGACCAAAAATAGGATCCTACCCATAATGGGAACAGGACTGGAAGGGAACAGGGAAGCCTATAAGAAACTCAACAAAATTTTGACAGGGACATGAAATTTAGTTGCACGTATAGTTGTTTCCCATTTCTGTCCTATTTTTCTGACTGGAATTATTAAAGAAAAAAAAGTAAGTAAATAAGTCACAATAAAAAGGACAATTCCACCATCAACAGAAAACACTTAAAATGGCATGCACTATCTTTCCCCAAACAGGCCTAGATTCAGACACTTGACATCTAAATAAGCTCCACAGTCCACAAAGTTGCCATTTTTATATCATTTCAAAACTCCATAAATCGAGTCAGCCATGAGTCCAGTGTCTGAGGGATGAGTAACAAAATGGGCATCCACTGAGATACTGCTGGATTTTTTAAGCTCCCTGATTTAAGCAAAATGAATCAACTTGCAGAGCTGTTATGATTTTTCTCTACTCCTTGTGATATCCCTGCATATTTCTCAAGGTCTATTTATATGTGAATAAAATCATTTCTCATCCCCACATTAGATGGACAACAGATCAGACCCTGTATGTTCTTCATGGCACAAATTCCTGAAACAACTCATATACAAGTAAAACAACTAACACATCTTAACCTACAGCATTTTAAAAACCAGTCTAAGTGTTTCAGGGTAATTTGTGTGTGTGTGTGTGTGTGTGTGTGTTTGTATCTCAAATTAAAGCCAGGTCTGTTTGTCTAGCTACTACTCTTGGGGGTGGGAGGGAGCGGGGAAGGTATGGGGAGGGCGTGCACCACACACAGAGCACCGCGTGGGTTCCGGGGAGGGACAAGCCTGCACCTGGGAGGTGAAGTCGTGCTGCTGCAGCTGCCGCCCTTCACGCAGGTCCCAGGACCGGACCGTGTTGTCCAAGCCGCCCGTCCAGAGCTTGGTGCCGTCGTTAGAAATGTCAATACAGCTGGCCCCGTCTGTGTGGCCCTGGAATTGCCTGATAAAACAAACCAGATTGAATAATGATTTCCTGCCAGAGCTCAAGGTAAACACTGTTGTGTTGTTAGTTTTGGACTCGCTGTGCGTGTGTCACCTCCTCGGTGTCTGCTGATGTGCAAGATCAAACCAACCTTCCCCCCGAGGAGGAGAGGAAACGGCACCTGCAGACTTTCTTTTCCTTTTTTCATGATCCAAGTGCTGAAGAAATGGAATGCCGTTTTAGGTCACCACACAGGAGAAGTTAAATACGCTCCTATAGCTATTCTCACAAATCTGTCTGGAAGGTAAAATTCCTCCTAGGTCTGAAAAAGTGTTTTAAGTGTGAAAGTGGGGAAAAAAAGACAAACACACAAAATCCCAAGTGTATTCCTTAAAGAAAGAAGCAGGCTTGGCCTATAACTGTGCAGGCCTGAATCACCACATCACCAGCCCAGGGCCGAGGAGCACTCCCATTTTCATGAGTGAGTAACACCGCAATGCCCTTCGTGCCAACAAAGCATGAGCTCATGTATTTACTCAACCTCGCGTTTTCTATTCGAAAGAGCCCCACGTTAGGAAATCTGGACTCCTGGAGACAAAGGGGCATGCCGGCCTCCTGACTCAGAGGTGTGGGGCAGAGACAGAGCTGATTGCTGACTGACCCCTGGGCACGGTCCTGCCCTCAAATCTGAGCACAAGGCTGTTGTTCTCTTAAAGGGGAACCTCGTGCCTCAGTCAAAAACCACCACCAAAGAACAGACTTGTGGTTGCCAAGGGTGGGGGGCTGGGAGGGATGGACTGGGAGTTTGGGGTTAGCAGATGCAAACTGTTACATTTAGAATGGATAAACAACAAGGTCCTACTGTCTAGCACAGGGAACTCTATCCAAACTCCTGGGATAAACCATAATGGAAAAGAATATAAAAAAAAAGAATGTGCCACTTGGCTGTACGGCAGAAACTAGCACAACACTGTAAATCAACTATACTTCAAAAAACAAACAAACAAAACAACAAAGAACCACTACCAAGGACAACGAGCCGACAGGGATTTGCTGAGTGCGATGCTCTGCCAGGCCCCAGGCAGGGCTTGCCGAGGGGAGGTTGACGTAAGCCACCACGGGGCTGGTGGCATGGGGGTCGTGGACCTGCTTTTGCAGGCCAAGAGGGAGCTGGCAGAGGAGTGACTGGAACAGGTGAGAAGTGTTCCGAGGTTCGATCAGGATGGTGAACCAGGCAGAATCCATGAGAGAACTGCTTGGAAATTTCAATGCCCGGAGAAAAGTTTCCACCGCCTCTCCTTCCTATTACCTTAGTATTCCTGCAGAGCTCCCAACTTTAAAGCTGACCTTGGAATTTAAAGGGCATGGAGGAAAAGACAAGAGCACCACTGTTGCCCTGAATTCTGAAACAAGATGTGAACCATCACTCCAAAAATCTCTTCCCTGAAAACTACTCAGAGCTTCCATCCTGGTCCTCTCCCCCATGCACCCCAACTCTCTGCCTCAAACGTCCCAGCCTGCACCCAAGGCTTTCCCGCTGGTCTGGAGCAGTCCTGCCCCACATTTCCAAAGTGCTGCTTTTCTGTCCTCAAACAGCTCGTGAAACCCAGGGACCTCCTCTTCATTTCATCCTCTGAATTTTTTTTTTACCTCTGAAACTCATGAAATACTTTGACTTCTTGAAAACAACTGTGTTTCTCTGCTGACCTAAGCTCTTCGTGGGTGTCCCTCGATCCCTCCGTCCACTTATCTCAGCGCTACCCTCAGGTCAGGCTCCTAGAACGCAGATCCTAGGGCTGTTCAGAACGTGCTGGGTCACAGCAGATACAAAGATATTCAGGAGACTCTGTACTGCCCTGTCACACAGAGTGGCCGCTAGCCACGTGTGGCCTGTCCAAACTGAGAGAGGGAGAGATGTGTGAAGCAGGCCAACGTATCCAACAGGTACTTACTCCCTGGGGGCCGGCACAGAGCAGGGGCCCAGAACATACAAGAGGGCAGAGTGCCTGGGCCCCATTACAGCTCCTCCACGATAACATCAGGATAACAGCAGTGCAGAAGCGACAAGGATTAAAGAGATGAATATTTGAAAAGCACTTCGAATGAATATTTTGGGAGAGCTATTTATTAAGTTTAAAAAAGAAAAAAGCAGAAAGAAAAGAAAAAACAGCCGACACTTGCTAGGCTGAAAGTTTGAAGGGGCTGTTGGCTTGGCTCCGTTTGTTCACTTTGCTCATTCTGAGCTGCCCGGAGAGTGACAAGAAAAATAACCACACTGTCACCGACACACAGGGACAGAGCCTGGTTCGGTGACACTTAGTGGATTTCTACAGAAACGGTTGAAGAAAGAGTGAGCTGCTATAATCAACTCCACAGCCCGTCCCTTCCCTCCAGCTCTGGGCCCAGAAGCACGGGAGGAGCCCTGCTAAATAACATCCAAGTCTAAAAAGGCACCATGAACAGTGTTCCTGAGCGAAGATGAACTGTGACACGAAAGGGCGAAACACAGGCCCGTTCTGCCGTAGATGTTTAACTAGCTCTTCCTTTTCTAAAGACTTTTCTCTAACATCCCTGACGTGAGCACCGACTCAGCCAGAGGGCGTGAGCTGGCCAGAGCCGAGGAGGGACACAAAGCTGGCAGATTCCAAGCAGCTGGGCTCCTTCCTGGGGGAAATGACCCCTGGACAGAGCTTATTTAGTTATTGAGAAACACAGCTACTTTAAAACCATTCTGTGGGTGAAATTCGTGGAATCTCCTCTTCTAATGTCCTTTTGTTGATTTTCTGTCATCCTTTATCAGCTGGCTCCTGTGCGCACATACGAGGTTCTAGGCAAAGCCAAAAACATCTAGTATTGAGGACCTTTTGTACCTCCATCTAATCCATGGTATGCTGCCCCTTGGCAAAAGCCAGGAATGTTTTTTAAACAAATCTGGCATGTGTATGTGGCTGAAGAACGGGAACATTAGGGAGGTAAATATAAAGCCTGGGTGACACCCAAGCGTGGCCACAAGACCGTAAGCCCTCTGAGGGCGGTGATACGGTACTGACACCCAGATCCAAGCCTGGCACGTGTGGGCTGAGCCTGGGGGCCGGCAGAGAAGCAGGGGTAATAGGGGGCCTTTTGACCCAGGTACTCAAGCAGGGAAGCCCCACTCAGGAAACCACCCCTGCTCACCTCACCAGCGTCTGGTTGTGCAGGTCCCACACGGCGATGTTGCCGTCGCTGCAGCATGAGAAGCAGACCTTGGAGTCGGGGCTGATGGCCAAGGCGTAGCAGGCGGGGGCCGAGGACGTCAGCTCTGCCTTGATGCGCGGGGTGGGAGCCGCCAGGTCCCAAATGGACAGGGTACTGGCTTCCCCTCCCACTATGAGAGTGCAGCCATCAGGGAGCAATTTGCAGGAACGGATGTAGTTATCCCTGTTCTGTGAAATAAACATAATTCAATTGTTATAATGCATGACCAAGCAGTAACAATGCCATGTTCTCTAACTGCTGTCTCCGTCGTTGACTTAAAAAGTGGTATTTCGGGGACACTACCAAAGCAAGCGTTCTGTAGTAAAGATCAGCATCTGATGGCCCCTGGCTCCTTTGAAGTCGTAAACAAAGCAAACTCACAGGATTGCTCGGCATGTGTGAAGGCTTAGATATAACTGCCGCCGAAGCCCAATTTCCTGCTGAGTAGACGCAACTGAGATGATCAGGGGATGTAAGGTAAGGGTACATGTACTTCTTTACAAAGAAGCCACTTTTCACAGCTAGTTTGTAAATCTTTGACCTCATCAGCCTCCGTTATTTACTATTTGGAAACTGCAGACATACTACCTATGCTTTGGTTTTCATTACTCTTAAGTTTCTGCCTAAGGCTTGTACTGTGTCTTTATTAGCCAAATGGATCCTTGTCTGAGACTTGAACACAGCTGCTTTCTCAAGTTGTAACACGGCTGCTGTGATATTTAAGCCTCTCAACCCAAAGGCCAAAAAAATGAATAAAAGAAGGCATCTGGGCTTCCCTGGTGGCGCAGTGGTTGAGAGTCCGCCTGCCGATGCAGGGCACGGGTTCGTGTCCCGGTCCGGGAAGATCCCACATGCCACAGAGCGGCTGGGCCCGTGAGCCATGGCCGCTGAGCCTGCACGTCCGGAGCCTGTGCTCTGCAACAGGAGAGGCCACAACAGCGAGAGGCCCGCGTATGGCAAAAAAAAAAAAGAAGGCATCTCTCCATCAAAACCAACACATTAGAAAAGGGAGGTGGGACCTAAAATGACCCCCGCCCTCTGCAACAAAGAAATAACTGCTATCCTTTGACCCAAACAGATACAGTCAGAGTCTTTAGTATGCTTTAACCATGGCCTATTGTTCAAAGATTAGAGAAACTTTAAGCAATGTAATTTCAAAAAAGATGATGAGTGTTACAAAACTCTCCTACCATTGGGCTGCCAAAAAGCTTGCTTGGGTTTTTCCGTAAGATGTTCAAGTATGTTTCCCTATGTTTAACTTTCATTAATGGATATATTTTTAAGTTATTTGATTGCAAAAAAAAAACAAAAACCCAAGAACTAGCCCAAAGAGGCTTTTCGTCTCAAAAAACACAGTCAGTCTTCATTTTGGAAACACCCTCTCAGGAATCCTTGCCACTTGCCAGGGGGGCAGCAGGTAAAGTGTACCACATGCCGAAGCAAAGTGCAGGCAGACACCCTACAGGGGCAGGGCAGCCTATAGTCCACTTCAGGCCAATGGTACGTGGTGTGTAAATCCTGTGGCTACTGTGTAGAGAACATGTCCTGATGTATTCTATGATCCTGAAAAACGCAACACGGTATTGGCTGGGGGGAGGCGGGGAAGCATTCCCACCACCCCCGTCCTGCTGAAGGCTGCCCTGATTTCTTGCAGTGCGATCTAGTAACTCGTTCGTAAAGTTAAGGTCATAAAACTCAGCCAGGTCTCCCTGAAAACACAGACCCTGTTCAGAATGGTTTTATGCCACGTTATCAAATGTTTACTCTTCAATATTTATCCAAAGGCTGTAGGGAAATTAAAAGTCGAGGGGAGTGCAGGGCTCAGAGTCCAGGCCTAGCTGCACTCCATCCATTAAACGGGAAACCCCCTTCTGAATACACATTCAAACAAGAACCGCTTCTGTAAACTACTGTTAAAATATGTTTTAAGAGAAATCCATCAACTCTGGGATTTAACCACTGAAACAGCAACAAATGAAACCTTCACGCTGAGGGGAGAGAGTGGGGAGAGCTAAATAGCTAACACAGGAAACAGAATGGGCTTCCATTTCCTCATAATGGGAATAAAACCCAGGCCCCGACAGCGATTTCCTTACTGAGTCTCCAGGAGGAAATTACCCTTGTGCACCAGCTCCTTCTCACTCACCAGACAGTCGAGCTGAGAGACGGGGCTCTTGTTGCCAGGGTGGCTGATGTCCCAGACCTTGACGCAGCCCTTGCCGCCCGTGTACACGTGTCGCGTGGGGTTGCTGATGGTCACCGCACACACCACCTCCCCGTGGTTCAGGGTGTTGATCTGGCGAGCGTGGCGGGGGATGCCGGGGCCAATGAGGGCGTCCGGGGGGAAGGGGACAGGCTGCATCTGACCGTCCGCAGTAACGTGGAAGGAGTATGCGCTTTTGGGGAGGGGATGGTTAGGGAGAAGAGAGAAGAACGGGAGAGGAGACAGAAAAAACATTTATCATAAAGCAATTAGTCCTTACCACAGCACGCTTCTATGAGAAAGACAGAGCAAAGATTCTTGCCACGACTTCCTTTTGAAATCAGTATAAGTTGAAGTGTTTACTGATGAAACAAACGAAATAAATAACAGCCAAAGTCCAGGGTGTTAAAAAAGATATATATTAAATGCTTTTTTAAAAACTTTTTTAAGATTTTTAAACTGTGCTCTTCATTCCGTAAGGCATTCCTTCAAATCCTGTTAAAAAACATTACATGTGCTTCCAAATTAACATAAAATACTTCCTTCTTGTACCCTGTATAATTGTATGATTCCTTAGTATAATTTAAAATGATTATTTTTGATGCTTAAGATGAAGCCCTTGAGAGCTCATAATGATTACACACGGTAAACCACGTACTTCAACATCAACAAACAAAAACAGCTTTCTAAACGTACCAGTTTAAGGCTTGGACTTAAACTCTCTTTTGCATAATTAACAGAAAATAATAAAGAGATTCTCTTACATCAAATGGCTTTCTGACAAGACTTCAAGTTTCCACCTCAACGACCTCCCTGTCTACTTTGGCCACAAAGCCCAGTTTTATCGAAGGCAGCAAAGCTTTCAACTAAAAGACTACTCTTCCCAGCGTTGCTCTAGCCAGGTATGCCCATGTGCTGACCGATGAGATGTAGGCAGAAGGTGCTGGGCGGCACTTAGTTCATAACTTGAAAGAAAGGGGACCCTGAGGGACATGGAAACTACCTGTACTTTCCATTCAATTTTGCTGTGAACCTAAAATTATTCTAAAAAATAAGTTTATTAATTTAAAAAAAGGGGCTTCCCTGGTGGCGCAGTGGTTGAAAGTCCACCTGCCGATGCAGGGGACACGGGTTTGTGCCCCGGTCTGGGAAGATCCCACATGCCGCGGAGCGGCTGCGCGTCCGGAGCCTGTGCTCTGCAACGGGAGAGGCCACAACAGTGAGAGGTCCGCATACCGGGAAAAAAAAAAAAAAAAAAAATTAAAAAAAAGAAAAGAAAAAGAATTTAAAAAGAGGGAGGAGAGAGTGCCTTCCTTCTTCTCTTCCTCCTTCTTGCTACCTGAACTATGAGCAAGATGACTGGAGCTCCAGCAGCGTTTCTGGGCCACAGGGTGACTCTGAAGATGGAACTCAATTGCTGAGGGGGACAGAACAGAAAGATAGAATGCAGAGGTCCTGGTGACACTGTGAGACCTGGGGCTGTATCACTGGGGCTGTGATACCTGCCCTAGGCTACTGACAGCCAGTATCTTTTATGGGAGAGAGAAATAAACTTCTATTTTACTTAAGCTATTATTTTCTTCCCTGTTAAATACAAACAAACCTAATCCTAGTGCACACTTCTGTTTCTACACTAAAATCTTACAGCATATTTTTTCTCTAACAATCTAATTATTTAAACTCCAAGCACTCATATACTACAGATACTAGAAAGCACGCACAAAGAAAAGACCCTGTAGAGGATGGAAGATATAGGAGTGCTAACGTTTTATTTCCCACCCACATCTGAACTAGGCACTTTGAAGACCACTGCTTTCACTTTCTTCTTATCCAAAGCATCACTCGGTGATCTAGAAGTTCAACATTAAAGCTTTTCTATAGGTCTGCATACATAAACAATAAATGAAGTACGTAGGGCTTCCTCCCTCCCATAACCTTCTGGAATAAGTCTGGGCCCTTTATGGAATTTATCATTGGCACCTTGCAGTCCCTTTACAGATCCTAAAGACCTTGGGCATTAATACAGAACTTAAATTTTCATTTTAATGCTAACTCAAATTTTGAAAAATAACTAAGCATGCACAAAACTTAAAATTGATAGAAGACATCAGGTTTCTACCTGCCTGCACATAAAACCACATACTTCCTTAGCTTGAAAATAAAATACATGCTGTTATTTTCCTTCTATAAAAACAAGATGTCGGGCTTCCCTGGTGGCACAGTGGTTGAGAGTCTGCCTGCCAATGCAGGGGACACAGGTCCGAGCCCTGGTCTGGGAAGATCCCGCATGCCGCAGAGCAACTAGGCCCGTGAGCCACAACTACTGAGCCTGCACATCTGGAGCTTGTGCTCCGCAACAGGAGAGGCCGCAACAGTGAGAGGCCTGTGCACCGCGATGAAGAGTGGCCCCCGCCCGCCACAACTAGAGAAAGCCCACGCACAGAA
Organism: Grampus griseus; assembly: GCF_964374135.1. Classification (NCBI taxonomy): domain Eukaryota; kingdom Metazoa; phylum Chordata; class Mammalia; order Artiodactyla; family Delphinidae; genus Grampus; species Grampus griseus. Next base: position 38,800,361 of record NC_139000.1, on the reverse strand, counting down.
ACGAAGACCCAACACAGCCAAAAATAAATAAATAAATAATATTTAAAAAACAAAATATCAAATATATGAAAAGATTTTTAAAAGAACTTCCCCTTCTCCCTGACCAAAGGACACAATTTTAGATACGTTATCTCCTGGCAAACTGGTTCCAGTAACTAATCTTATACAGCTATTTGGCCCAAATCCTTAACATTACTCTTAATTTGAATGACTGAGTACACATAATGGGAACCACAAAGAATGTCCTAGAAAATAAGTATGCATATAAAACAACTACAGCTCAAAGCCCTTATGTCAAGGGTTTGGTTTAGTACCAAACCACTAAATCTCCTATTTTTTCATACTGAAGTATATTTGATGTACAACATTATATAAGTAAGAGGCGTATAATACAGTGATTCACAACTTTTAAAGGTTGTGAGTTTATAGTTACTATAAAATAATACTCGTTATTACTTTATAATAAAATATATTTTATAATTATAAAATATAATATACTCATAAAATAATACCATTTATAGTTATTATAAAATATTGGCTATATTCCTTGTGTTGTACAATATATCCTTGCAGATCATTTTATACATAATCGTTTGTAACTCTTAATCCCCTACCCCTACTTATCCCTCTCCCTCTTCCCTCTCCCCACTGGTAACCACTAGTTCTCTACGTCTGTGAGTCTGTTTCTTTTTCGTTATTATATCTCCTATTTTTAGCTCACAGTATCCTTTAGTGTCCTTAGTAATGTATCAAGCCCACATGATATTTCAATACATGCACATTACACTTAATTGAACCTATGCCATTTATTATAGGATATTTGGAGTTGGAATCAAATAGCATTGTATTATTGCCCTTGAAGATGAGACCACGAGAACTGGGGTTTAAGTCTATTCACATTCTAAATTATGTGACCCAGATACCAGGCACCACGACCTGGGTCTGAAAATAACAAATGAACGATGGTAAACGTGGGGAGAGAACTTGCCTCTTAAAGCCTTCTGTGCTGTGAGGAAAATGGCAGATGTGAAGGTTAGTTTTTCTGTTCGCCATAAATCAAGGTGGGTACCTCTAGGTGGGCAGTTTCCATCAGGTACCCTTTTAGCAATTCCTGATGTTTAGGGGAAGGAAATTTTATCTCACTTCAACTGGAACTCTGCTTATTATAGAGTTAAATGTTCCAGATTAAAACAGATGCACAAAGTACAGAGAGCTGTATGCTTGTCTCTGGAAGATACCCACCTCTCCCCTAGGTGTCCTCTTCTTTAAACCGCACAGGAGGTCTGTGATCATCACACTTAGGCAGTTTAAAATTGATTCACAGTGCAGCGAACTGCTGCCAGAAGCTGTGAACATGCGTCTGTCCCAGGGGAAACCCATATGGCTGTTAATACATCAGTCAGAGGGGGCCTCGGAGGAAGCTGGCGCTGTCTGCTGTGCTGGAGGGCCTAATCGAATGAACAAACCCCAGTGAGGCACAGGGCGGGTGTGGCTCACAGAGGGACCCACAGGAAGGAAAAACCAGGGGAGCAAACAAGGCAGCTTGGAATCTGTTATTCACTTCCGGGAAGCACACACACGTCTTTGAGAAAGTCCACATTGACGGCGCATCGTGACAACGTTCAAGAGATCCCAGAAGGAAACTTACCCTCTTTACTGACTGAGGAACTAGGGAAGTAAGATCAACCAGGAGGGCGAATTTATAAACGGATAGTGTACATTTATAACTATCTCTCAAGCCTGAATTCAGAAAGAGACCAGCCACAAAAGGATGCATATGGTACAACTGCATTTACAGAAGTTCAAACCCAGGCAGGATTCATCTCTGGTATAAGAAGTTGGGATGGTGGTTCCCCTAGAGACTGGAAGGGGCATGGGAAAGGGTTTTTCAGGTGCTCTTGGCGCAAAGTCACTGGGCTATACACACATGATGTGTACATTTTTTTCTATATGTATACCTCAATTTTAAAAACTTGAATTTATTTGTTTATTCAAGAAAAAGGTGAGAGGAGGCTCCCGACCGATGAACACAGTAGGCTGGGTCCACAGCCAGGATAAGAGCCCAGACTCTGGATTCAAAGGGACCTGAGATGCGGGGGTCCCCAGCTCGAGGTCTCAATGACCGTGGTTTTCCGAACAGGCCTAACTACCTGAGCCCTGTAATGTGTCCATTTTCTGATCAACAAGATAGAAATAATAATAAAATGTTGGGGTCGCAGGGGTTGTTGTAAGGAAAAAAAAGAGAGAAAACAGCTGCAAAAGTGCAAAACCCTTAACCGTGCTCGACACCTGCAGGGGCCTTCGGGAAATGACAGCATGGATATTAAACACCCGTGACTTAAAAAGAGGAAAGTGAGGCTATGTTGAATCCAGGGCTCTTATCTCAAACAGGGGACAAGTGTGAGGGCCAGGAATGCGGAAAGGGAGGAAGGCGTGGGGTGGGAGCCAGGAAAGCACAGGGCGATGGTGAGGCCAGGAAAACCGGGAAATTCATAAATCCTAAAAGGCGAGGTGGGGAGACAGCACCGGGCAAAGAGGAGCGGAGGACGTTTCGAGAGAGGATGGTGGCAAACTGTGGGGCAGAAAGAAGGAGCCCCTGGGGCCCTGCTTAGGGGCCACCCACCCACATTCCAGAGCCTCAGAGAATTGAGTCCCCCTGCTGTTTGAATCAAGCGCCTGCAGATCAGGATCTGATTCGGAAATGTGGTGGCAGAACTGAACAGAATAAAGCCCGCTGGACCTCACAGATTTAAAAACGGAATGAAATCAAACTCACTCAAACTCTTCAGTCACTGGGCACACGGCAGAGGTAAAGGCACTCAGAGTCCCCACAGGTGCTACAAACTGGGAAACAGGACTGCGTTCTGGGGAAGCACATTGTCTTTCCCTGGCTGACTGGCTCCTGTTAATAAAACTACGCTGTGTTCCGTGGGCAAAGGAAAACAGGTGTTAGACTTGTTGGTTTGCTGGAAGTAGAGAGGAACGGCAGTGGCCGGATCCAGCGAACAGGGATGAAGAACCACGGACCCCAGAGGTAAAGGCTGCGGCCAAGACCCCGCTGCCTGTGAACCTGGCCCTCTTCAGAGGGAATCTGTTGCTGTATTAACAGGTATCAAAAAGAATCTGATCATGTCAAAACCTCCACTGGCTCTTCCGGCTCTACGGCTCACCGAGCCCTTCACAATTGAGTGTCGATGAGTCTCAGTTCATACGACCGCCTTGTATCCTAAATTCCCAGCCGCACGGAACAACGGGCCAGTCCCCTAAAATATCGCATGCTGTCACGTCATGCACAAACTGTTCCCTCCTGCCTAGAATAGCACGGCGTCCCCCTAAGCGCACATCACTTCCCCCTCCCTCGGCCTGCCCCAACTCCCCAGGTGTCGTGAGTCCTTCCCCAGGACCCTGGCTCATCCTATAAATCGGTATCATGCCGAGAACTACAGCCCACGTTTACATGTGTCTGTCTCATTCCCGAGTCCTCTGGGATGACTTCGCCAACGAGCATACAGCTGGCACTCAGTAAACGAATCCGAAAGCCCCGAGTCATTTACTGCTCCCTAATCACTTATAAATCGAGGCATGAAAGGTTGCTCCAGCAACCTTCCATTTGTAAGCTGCCAGGTTGCTCCTTGTAGCTTACTCTCGTGTAGCTACGGAAAGTAAGCTACAAGAAGGTGGGGAGTCTCTAACCACCTGGGCTCTGCCAGGCAACTCTCCCAAGGAACTCCTAGTCGTCGTACCAAATGTGGCTCAGAGGTGGTACCAACTTTCCCAAGGGGGGAAGGCAGTCCCTAGAGATGAAGAGCTGATGAAGAGCAAAACAAAAGGCAACGAGAGCAACAGTAACAGTGAAATCCACAGCCCACCCCATCAGTAGAAGCCGGTGGGTGTGGAACCCCTCAGATACCAGCTGCAGCAGAAGTTGCCATGGGTCATGAGTCTAGGGGCTGAAGAGCATGCAGTAAAGTTCAGGAAGTGAGGGGACCCAGGTCAGAGTTTCAGTTTAGTCACTAATAAGACGTGGGGACCACACGGAACTTATCTGGGCCTCATTTCCCTGTTTTTACAACGTGCCCTGACAAAACTTACCCTACCAATGTGACCGCTGAGGTGTGGGGGAAATGAAAGCACGTAGGAAAGTACGAAGCACAATACAGATTCAGCCTTTGGTTCCCACGTCACAGAAGGCAGCTCGCTGTCCCTTATTATTTACAGCAGGGAAGAGGCACAGGGGAGCTTAACAGGCCCAACTCAGCTCGTAAGCAGGAGAGGTCAGCCAACCACAGAAGTGGGGCTCTAACCTTTACCTTAGCTTCCACATCAGCACTACCTTAGACACTCTCGACTCAAGAGGGCTCATGGGGCCCATCAGGAGGGAGACGCCTACCCCACACAAAAGGAGAACACCAGGCATGTCAGCGTCACTGATGTGCTTCATTATGGAGCCCTGGGCACAGGAGGCTCTGAGGGCTGAGAGCTGGGGCATTTGGCTCATTCTAAGACAGATGAGAATAATGTTAACTTATGACTTTGGAGGATGCTCTCTGCCTGAAGAACTAGTATAGGGAAGGTGGAGGCTGGGGATGCTGTGATGTGGGGTGATAAGAAAACCAGAGCCAGGTTTCCCTGGTGGTGCAGTGGTTGAGAGTCCGCCTGCCGATGCAGGGGACACAGGTTTGTGCCCCGATCCGGGAAGATCCCACATGCCGCGGAGCGGCTGGGCCAGTGAGCCATGGCTGCTGAGCCTGCGCGTCTGGAGCCTGTGCTCCGCAACAGGAGGGACCACAACAGTGAGAGGCCCGCGTACCGCCAAAAAAAAAAAAAAAAGAAAAAGAAAAGAAAACCAGAGCCATATTATTCTAAGATTTCAGGGACAAAAATGTCCTCAGGTATATAATTCATCTCCTTCTGGTAAAACCTCTTTCTTTGCCAATGTAACAAGCTCTACCTTTAACATTTTTTAGGGTCTGCACACCTAACTCCTAACATCTGTGAAATCCTTTACTTCTTTCACAGGATTTTTCTAGTTTGGCATCCGGGCATCCTCTCAAACACGCAGATCCAGGTGCAATCCCTACCCTATCTGAAGACAGCATTTCTGCGTCAATGGAGGGCTTTAGTAACAATTAAATGACAAGTTGAGGACTTCAAAGCCTTACGATAGAAGACTTTTTCTTTGTTTCCTTATTTAGTTGAATGCACGGCTATCCTCATTTTTTAAAAAAGCAAATGCAGAACTTCTTAAAATGGATAGGAAAAAGAAAATTACTAGATAAAGTAAGGAAGAAGAGATGGCCTAGCTGATATACTAGGAGGTTCTCTGGTCAAAGTCAGCATTTATGATTCTGAGCTCTAGGTCCTACTTCCTCCATCAATTAAACAGTTCCAAATTGTAAATGTGCTGGGGCAGCAACAGCGCTCCTAGGCAGGACAAAGATACACACCAAGAGATGCGTGGACGAAAAGTAAGACAAAGATAAGTTTAAAATATACAGCCATTTCAAAGGTCAATTCAAAAATTCCTAGCAAAGGAACCAACCACTGCAGGCAAACAGCAGTATTCGATCAAGAGATAGACAAACTAGGCCTGGTAAGCTGAAAGCTATTTCTGAAGAGGTGAAGAGGGAGAGAGAGGGAAGGGACAGTTGTCCAGCAGCTAAACATAACTCACATCAAAAGGAAGGGCCTCACTCCTCAATATAACTCCAAGAAATTAGCTACGCATTCCCAGACCATCAAAAAGTAGAAAAACAAGAGTTAAACTAAAACCCACATGGTGATAATATGGCACAAAATAAGCATGTTACTTTTAGCATTTAATAGACAAAAAATCGGGCTTCCCTGGTGGCGCAGTGGTTGAGAGTCCACCTGCCAATGCAGGGGACGCGGGTTCGTGCCCGGTCCGGGAGGATCCCACATGCCGCGGAGCGGCTGGGCCCGTGAGCCATGGCCGCTGAGCCTGCGCGTCCGGAGCCTGTGCTCCGCAATGGGAGAGGCCGCAGCGGTGAGAGGCCCGCGTACCACAAAAAAAAAAAAAAAAAGACAAAAAATCACCCAAATATCGTGACAAGTAAAAGGGGGCTGAACTAATTTTCAAATCCACGAAATAAACTAAGTGTGGAATCCAGACATGGTCAGCAGAGGGATCAGAGAGGAATGGAGGGCAGAGGGAGGGGGACTGGCCACTGACACATCTTCTCAGCCAGAAGCCCGGACTGGCCCCTATTCACTGCCGCAAATCATGTTTTCCTAAGAAGCACTTTTACCCCAAATGTAGTTCAGATTTTCTCTTCCCTTTAGGCTCCAACTCCAAAAAGGTAGTTTAAAGATTTATTTAAACACTAAACAAGTGGGTGGAAGATTTCTCAATTACGTGTCTAGCATTAAAACACAGGGTAAAGGAACCTGGAACTTAGCTGGAATCTTAAGCCAAACTATTATTAGCGTGAGTTATGACTGACCTCTAGGTGCTACTATAGGAAGCAGGTAGAGCTCAGCCCCCCAAGTATTTATGGAGAGGAAAGCGGTGTCACGGGGCCAGAAAAATGCCTTGAGGGGAGAGAGGCGTGGAGTACAACGAAGATGTCAATCTGTCTAAACTTCAGGTTTCTTTCTTATCAGTGATCTCCACAGAGTTCAGGCAACAAATTTCCTTGGAAAAGGATGAATCATAGGGTCTTGCGCAATCCTGGGCTCACCGCCCCCCCCCCCCACCAGTCAACGGGGCAAACATTTGTTTACTGGGTATCTGTGCTCAAGGGGACTTCAGAAGCTTCAGTTCTAGTGGGGAAGAAGCTGACTGAAACATGACCTGGACATAGGATTATAACTCAAGGCCAAAGTGTGGAAAGTGTCACAAGACATTACAAGGTGCCAGAAGAGAGACAGCACATAGGGAAAGGCATCAGCAGAGGCTTCACGAAGGAGGCAGCAGCTGAAGTGGTCTTTGAAGGACAGAAAATATTTCCGCAGGAAGAGGTAGAGGCTAGTGAGAAGGAAAGCTGCCCCAGGTAGAAGGAGGAGGGCTCTTCTCTTCATGGAACAGAGCGTTATCCCATTTGGCCAGAGCACAGGATGCGAAGAACACAGCACACAAGGCTGGAAAGAAAGGCTGGGGTGATACTACCAGAGGGGCTATATCAGGAGTTTATATGCACCTTTTGAAGATATCTGAGCAAGAAACAGACAAGATCAGATAAATATTTCATTAAGGGAAAAACACACCTACGATCTCAGTGAGGATTTTAACAAATAAGAAGACTGGGTAAAAATGGGAATTAAACAAGGAAGCACCAAAGGCTAAAGTTTGGGTCCAGATGTTAGATAGAATAGGGACAATGCTGGGAGATGGGAGATTGGGATTGACATACATACACTAATATGTATAAAACAGATAACTAATAAGAATCTGCTGTATAAAAAAAATAAAATAAAGTTCAAGAGAAATGAAAAAAAAAAAAAGAAGAAAAATAGGGACAATGCCTTTAACAAAAAGAAGTTAGGAGAAGTTAGAAGTGGGAGAGAGGAAAAATGTCCAGGTTGGTTGGGAAACCCTACTGAGATCTTAGATCACTCTGACACCAAAACAAGTACAGAACACTGGCAATGTCATCTTGCTCTACGCCACTTGGATAAAAACAATGGAAGGAAGCAGGGCGTTTTGCATATGCTGGTTCCTCCACCTGGAGTCTTTTGCCCTTCCCCTACACAATTACTGCAGCTCTGAAAACACTCGGAGAATCCTCCCCTGACCCTCCAGATGGGATCAGCCCTTCACAGAATTTCACAAAAACAGTACTCCTCTGTCACAGCTCTTATCTCAATTATAATTACACATTTATTTTTGTGATTCCTTGATTAATGCCACCGCTCCATCACTAGGCTGTGAGCTCCCAATAGGGTCCTCTATGCCTAGTCAGCAGATTTTGATGAAATCTGTAGAAGAGAGGACAGGAGGGAGGTGACTGACCAGACTGTAGTAGGCAGATGGTGTGGGAACCTGAAATCACATCCCATAACACAGGGCTGAAGCAATGGACGTACTCAGACAGAAGAGACCCTTCATGGAGAAACGGTGGTCTCCAAATATCTGCAGAGCTGCCTGCCCTGAGGAGGATGGAGTAGCAGCACGCTGTGTGGTCTCGGGGAGCAGGAAAGAACAGGACAGATAGGTAAAAGTTCCAGGGAGACAGATCTCAACTCAAGGGCTGGAAGAGTTTTCACACAGCCAGGGAAAATGAGTCGCCATCACTAGAGGCACTGGGTCAGAGATGCGCAGCCACTCGGTGAGGCCACTAGAACCACAGATGGGCATTCACACTAGACGCACTTTTTTTTTTTTTTTGCGGTACACGGGCCTCTCACTGTTGTGGCCTCTCCCTCTGCGGAGCATAGGCTCTGGACGCACAGGCTCAGCGGCCATGGCTCACAGGCCCAGCCGCTCCGCAGCATGTGGGATCTTCCCAGACCAGGGCATGAACCCGGGTCCCCTGCATCCGCAGGCGGACTCCCAACCACTGCGCCACCAGGGAAGCCCAAGACGCACTTTTAAGGTCCCTCCAGTCCCACCTGCACTCTCCCGGCTGTACCACTCTTCGAGGGCACTCATGCAGCTGCCCGTGAACCCTCAAGCTCCCTCTGTGCTGGGAGCCCACTGTCCCTCTACTGGCACCAGCCCACCCTCCCGGCCCCCTCTGCCGGGTGGCCTTATCCCTCCTGCACCAGCTTCAGCTTCCTGCATATCCACCCTGCCCCAAGGAAGGCCTTCCCTTCCTAACTCTGGTCACTCTCTACCTGTCTGCCTATCACCCACCACTCTGCCCTCACAGCACTCAGCATTTGTCGCAAACTTAACTCAAGCATCTACTGTTCCTTTAACATTCCCCCCACATCAGTAGGCTCCCCCCAAAGCCGGAAAGACAAACGTTTTCTTTCCTGGAGCACGGCAGGCGCCTAACACACAGTTCTCCATCAAACATCCACGAAGAGCCTCCGTCTGTCCTTCCCAAATATTACTTCGACTGGTGTTTCTCAGAGAATGACTCTCGCAAACCCTTTACCACCTTGTTCACTCTACCCTGGACATGACGGTTTGTCACCATTCCTCTTATAAGCCTCGCACAGACGCTGCCCAGTGTGGTCGGCTGACATTCACCGTTGCCCCCGGCGAGGTGCTCACTCCTCAAGACTAAGTGTTGAGAAACTTTTACACGGCAACTCAGAGTCAGTTCACAACTGCTGGCTCTTGTAATAAAAAACTGGGACGTGTATTCTGTATCTTTTTTCCCCCTATCCATCTGTATTTGTCTGTTATAAGAGTCTCAATCTTTGTCATGTTGGGAAAAAACTGGTCTGCTACCATCATAGCCAGTTTGAGAAGACCACCTCAGGCGGTATTACTTTACTGAACGATGAGAACAGTATGTCCTCTCATACTAATTAATGGATTAATATGGGGACTAAGACTGTGTACGCAGCCCAGGTCCCAGACCACGGGCAAGTTCATTTTTCCCTCTGATACCAATTTACTCAATCTTCCTCCCACGATATGGCTCACCTTAAACTTGAAAGAGAATCCAAAGAAATGTTTTAACTGTTTTAGAAAGCAGCGACCCCTCGGATCCACAGCCCAGTGCCCGTTTTGACCAAGGGGAGAAAAGCACCGTCATACCTGAGTCTCACCACTTTGCCTCTCTGCCCACTGTCGTGGTCCTAGCCTACGCAGCTGTGAACACAAAGAAATCCAAGGTTCTCACAAGTCAAAGACATGACTATTTTGGCTCCAGGAAGCGTGACACCAGTACTGTCATCCACTGAAGGTGTAAACTGTGTCTAACGGCACACACAGTCGTTAGGAACTGGGTCTAAGTTAACCCTCCCCCCCACACCAGCCCTGAGGACCAGCTCTGTGGCTCTCAGCTCTGCTCACCCCATGCCCTCTGCCTCATATTTCACATTCAGGGCGGGGCGGGGGGGCTTGGCAGCTGGAAACTCCCCACAGCTCTGACTCCTGAAACTGGCTTTCCCTAATGGTTCGCTGAACTTGGCCTTAGCTACCTATTATTTCCCTGAAGATTCATCAGTTACTGTTAATTACTGCATCTTGGCTCAACATTAACTGTTTGCTCGTTTTCTTCTTTATTTTTTGGCCACAACTTGCGGCATTTGGGATCTTAATTCTCCGACCAGGGATCGAAACTGTGCCCCCTGCACTGAAGCGCGGAATCTTAACACTGGACTGCTAGGGAAGTCCCCGTTTGCCCTTTATCCACTCACCAGACAGTGGGACACACAACAGCTAGCTACACTGCCAGCAAAACCACAGGTAAGAAATACCCATAAGTGCCCTGTAGCATTCCAGGCTGGACACGGGGGGGGGGGGGCATTCCCAAGAAAACACAACACAGTAGTTCACAAGTATTCAATCGGAAAAGATCTACCAGCTAAGAAAGGATATGCGATGCCGCCCCACCTCCCAGTCCTGCTCTTCCCTGGGCCTAGATGTCACCACAAATTCCTAACATTGCTACTAGCTCCTAGTATAAACCAAAGCTTCATTTCATCATGAGTCAAATTACCGTGAAACAGATACTATAACGCAGGGAAAGAGGAGCAATGGGAATCTGCTTTCTAAAAGCAGATGACGGGGTAAGGAATTCCATCTTTCCTCATGCTATTGGTTTGTCTGATGCAAGGCTGCAATAAAAACCACAGAAGGATGACCAGGTAGTTGAACGGACCACTCAAAATAATGCAATATGCAACAGATGCATGAGTAATAGCTGAAAGAAACCACTCGGAGGTAGAAGGTATAACCAAAAAAAAAAAACCTGAAGGCCTGTGACATGTACCTCTGTTTGGAAAAATCAGTGAGTTGGAACTGGCTTTCTGCCATCTTCTATCCTAGGGGAAGAGAGTATTTGCTGAGAAGTAAGACAGACTCTCACATTTCAGGTTTGTTTTACTTTGGTTTTTTTTTGCTGTTTTTTTTTTTTGCGGTACACTGGCCTCTCACTGCTGTGGCCTCTCCCATTGCGGAGTACAGGCTCTGGACGCGCAGGCTCTGGACGTGAAGGCTCAGCGGCCATAGCTCACGGGATCCTCCCGGACCGGGGCACGAACCCATGTCCCCTGCATCGGCAGGCGGACTCTCAACCACTGCGCCACCAGGGAAGCCCTCAGGTTTGTTTTGTACAAAAATTGAGAACTTTAGGAATTCTTTGAAATCATGTTTCTGATTCCAATATTATGGAAAACAGGTGATTTTAAGTGACCCTGGAAGAATAACCAACGGGGCTTTTTAAATTCTGAAGGCTCTCTTGCCCTTTAACCTACCTCTCCTGCTTCCTCACCAAAGCCACGTTGCACTTTATAATCTCTCAGAGGAAGGCACCCAGCAAAACTTTACTTGGGGTTCCTGGGGAGGGGGGGTGGTCAACTCCCGATGTTGGCATCCAACAGAATGTACCTTTCACGGAACTCCCGTTTCGACCAAAATAAGGAAAAGGTGGCACTGAGCCGGGTAAAGAAACAGCACGTTTCCCATTTCTGAGATTTCAAGTTTGTGACAGCTTGTTGCCCACAACATAGTCCTGTGGAAAATCTCCAGCAGCTACCCCCTAACCAAATGGCAAAGCAGAGCAGCTTTCTGAGGAAGGGTCAAGCAAGGAGGACCAACCGCCCCTGGCTCTCGCCTCCCTCCTCGCCCCCGTCCCCAACAGCTTCTCTCCAGAAATAACTAAATGCATGACATCATCCACAGTGAGAAGACAGAGGCGTGACACCTACCAGGTGCCTATTTATAGCAAGTGTTAACACTCCTCAGGAAAAGACACTAGAAATCTCCTTGGAAACGCCCAAGCCTGTGCTCCCTTTGGAATTCGAGTCTGCTGATACCCATGACTAAGTAACCGCCTTTACAGTAAAACCGAAGAGTTAGAGGTACTTACGGCTTCCCCCCGGGGATTCCTGCCAGGTTTGGAGGGATCGTAGGTACACGCATGTGAGGGGGAGGATCAAACCCAACCTGGAAACAGAATAAGGCATCGCACACTCAGTTTATGCAGGGTAGGCACTTTGTGACACCTCTAAAGACTTTTCACTAGAAACTCAGAAATCCCCAAAGCAACAGAAACAGAAACAGGGACGTGCGCTAGCATTTCTCAAAAGAACGAGCATAATGCAAAAAAATAATACAGCCGCCTTTAAATACCACAAGACACTCTTTTGTGGTAAGTTGGAAGGTGTGTGATTGATCCGTGCATCGAGAACCAGCTTCCCATGGTCAATACGCCCTGTGGACTTAGGATGTCCTACCTGTCCAAACAAGTACAAAGAGCAATACGCTGAGTCAGGACAACCTATCAACTGCGGCACTATCGACGTGTTAGGTCAGATAGTTCTCGGTTGGGGGCCGGCCTGGGAATGACAGGATAATTAGCAGCATCCGTGGCCTCTACCCTCTCAGTGCCAACAGCATCCCCCAGTTCTAATAAACAAAAGTGTCTCCAGATATGACCAAATGTCCCTAGGGGGCAAAATCACCCCGTTTCATACCACTGGTCTAAGTCATTGCTTAGAAATTCACGCATGGACGCTCTATTTTGTGCACCTTAACGAAGGTACCTAGTCCCTCAGCTGTCCCCTTTGCTTTAAATTATCTCGCCCTCCATTGCACAGCCTTTCCTAGTAGTACAACATAAGGGAAAAAACAATGAACTTTACTATCACCCCAAGTTATTGGAGGTAATGAAGAAGGGAGAGGAGAGAAATGCACGTGACATATTTCAAACAGCCAACAGAAATGATTTAGGGACTTTCATCTGCTATGAGTTACAATCTAGTCCCTTTTCCTGATGCAGTTAAGGACTACACAGTCAATTTTCCCCTTCACATGAAGTTCTGTCTCTTCCTGGTCAAACATGAGGCCATTTACACAGTGGGAGAAGGTAGGACAAGAAGGAGAACCTGCCCCACGGTTTCAGTCCCTTTGTGTTTCTCCCTGTTGAGCTGAGATCACTTCTTACACCTAAGTCACGCTATTGGGTTTAAAGAATAATATAAGCATGGAATGAGAAAATTACGGCTCCTCAAATATTTTTTTCTAAGAATTAAAGAGGAAAAAAAAAAAACAAACAACTTCAAGAAACGAATGAAAAGGCTTCTGTGAGCTACTTGAGTCATTTCATCGCCTTCCAAAAAAAAAAAAAAAAAATCTACTTTGGTGGGAGAAAACCAGATGTCCCCTGAACCGCTGAAGTAGCTCCTAAACACTGCCTTTTTTCATCCACAAAAACAGTAAAACAAAAAGCATTTGGCCTTAACTTAATGAAGCGGCATGCCGATGAAGGCGGACAAGAGGGAGGCGGGCGCAGCGAGGACACTGGGTCTTTGTCTGCAGGCGCGGGGACTGCAGGCCGCTGGCCGCTCCTTGGGTCCCGCCCGCCCGCCTGCGCCCACCCACGGCTGCCTGCCTGCCATCCCCGCCATCCCTACCATCGGGGAGCGCCCGTAGGCCACCACGGCGGCCGCGGCGGCGGCCGCGCTCATCTGCGGCGACATGTTGTGGAGGCTGGCGTAGGCGGCGCTGGGACTGGTCAGCTCGCCGTTCATGCCCGCGTGGGGCACCATCCCGAAAGGCGCAGGGTACGGACCCGGCACCGCCAGGGGCGTCCTCAGGCCGGCCGCTGCAAGGAAGCACAAGCTGCACGTGACTCACCTGGCCGCTCAGGTCCAGCCTGACCATCAGTTCCAGGGTCCTCTTCAGTGCCCTTCATTATAGGGAAGGAGGAGAGAAGGCTGGGGGGAGCAGAGGGGTACCAACTCTAAATCCTACACAGGGTTCCTTCTTCCCTGGAGCTGAATTCATCTCAAGGAAGGAATGGGCCCCAGGGGAAGAACTGCCCACATATTTCCTCCTTGGTCGGTACACTGGGCAACACTGCGCACCAGGGAGATTAAGCAGCATCATTGTACCCAATTCACAGAAGGCTAACCAAGGCACAGGCACTACCTGTTGACTTAAACTCAAAAGAAGGTTCTCTTGATAAAATCCAAGATTTCTCCTTCAGCCCAAATTTTCCATTACCTGCTACCAATTCCAAATGAAAACCTGATCCTGGATTTATGTAAACCAGAGCACAGGTTTAGGGGGAATATGCTGGGGCCTCTCTTCCTCTGGGCCCAGAGTGTTACATTTTTCCTTTGCCAGGGAGGAAGATAAAGTTAAAAGTTATGAGTTTATTCAGGGGCTGGGGTCCCAGTGAAACCCTCCCAATTTCTCCTGAAGGAGAGACCGTGATTCCTAAGGGATATACCGGCAGAACACTGGCCAACTAAAGCAAGCAAGAAGCACACTTGGGCCGGTCAGACAGGCTGTTTCAGTCAATATTAGCAAACTCAGACACACAATGATAGTTTGGTAAGGAGCTTACATGCGGAATAATTATCAGAAACTTTATTGAAGTCCCTGGGATTTGGATTATTTGGAAATAAAAGAAAAGCCAAATGTAAACAGTCAGAGACTGAACAGGGTGCAGCTGCTGAAACCCAAGGACAAACATCTGTTTCTTATCATGGCTTTTCAGAGATAGGAAGGAGGGAGGGGGGCAGAAAGTGCATCTCATATTCACGAGGAAACTGCATGAGAGCTGAACTGACGAATCAAGTTGGGAAAGGGAAAAACAAAACACAGCCCGCAAGAGGCAATGCCCTACCCGCTTGGTTAACGAGGGGGTCCATGGCTGGAGGCTTGCCGAGGCCTGGACGTAGTCCTGGAGTGGCGCTGGTGCCCGGCGTTGGCATGTCACTCCGAGGTGTCGGTGTGCTGGATTTCAGAACAGGCGTGCTGGCTTTTTCATGCTGGTATCATTAAACAAATTAAATGAGTATTATTTTTAATCCAAGCCATATTACACAATTTATCACAACAGCAGCTGGGACACTGGGCACCTTCTAGCTACTCCCGCAGCCAGTTTTCATAAATCCACACAATGTTGACAGCATTAACTTGTGAGGGAGAAATGTTGACCTTTCCTCTTCCTGCCAGAATTAAAACTCTAGCTAGAGACACAGAACATGATCACACTCCTTCCTCCGCAGATTTTATTTTAAAAAGTATTTTTTCATCAGGCTTGTGGACTTTGGATCTAGGCCAAGTTTGAAGGATGACCACCCAGAGGAAAGTTCCTGGTCACTCAGAAGCGACTGCCCCGGTCATCGAGGATATCAGAGGGAGGACCCCTTTCTACCTTTGCTGCTTAATGGCAGTGGGATTGAGACTAACAGCGAGAGGCAGCGGAGCCATCAATTTGATGAGAAGCAAACTGGCATCTCAGGGGCAAAAGCCCTAGACCTAGTCCTATCATGTTGAGAGATGTGCCTAAAAAATAACTCTTTGGCATTCAGCAGCTGCACCCATTTGCCAACGTAACCAGAGTGGACCCACTAGTGCAGGGGCCTTCAGGAGTCAAGATAGTAACAGGGTCACAGGGCATCTTCTTCTGCATCTTAACCCTTCATGTCCCTTTAATCATAGTCTGAGAAGCACTCTGGGGTAGCAAAGAACATGGGTTAGAGAGACCCCAGCTCCCTCTGGCCTTGGATCTGACGAGCTGTGCAAACTTGGCAAATTCCTCCAGCTTCCCTCCCCATCAGTGAAATGGGATAATGCCTTGAGGGACTATGTAGGGATTAACTGCAGAGTTGTTATGGTGCAATTATGGTGAGTGATGAGATGAGATACTCCACGATGTTTGTTGAATGACTGAAAGCATGAATTGGCCTGATGTACCCACATCCCGCCCCCCCGAGTTCCAGGCTTCCCCTGGTGCCGCCTTGAGTACATCACCATCTGCCCAGCAACCCAATCACAACATGACCCAACAGGATGGGTCAGTCTAAAACCAGGGGAAGTGTACCGCTTAAGAAAATGAGGACTCTTTAGGACCTAAGGCATTTGAACCATTTGCCAACTAGGAAGTTGAGCCTATGCCAGGAACATATCCCCCAAGTAAGAAGGAAATGGGCATGGAAGCTTGTTATCTCTCTCTAATCATGGCCCAAAATAGACGACCCAGAGGGCAAAAGTAATCACCATGGGGACAGAAAGCAGAACGATGAGCTTCACTTTTAAACCCTTAAAAATGTAACTCTCAATTAGTAAAAACCCCACATTTCAAATACTTTAGGGAACCTCTGGTTCCCTGATAAAACTAAACTGCTAAATAGGCAAGTGACAGTTCTTATGACCTACCAAGCTCATTTCTTTGGATTTCAAAGAAGTGGAACTTCCCGAGGAGGCGGTGGATGCCGGGCTGCTGGAGGCGTCTTTCTTTAGCAGACGGTTTTTCTCGATCCCATTTTCCCTGGGTGAGTGGGCGGGGCTTGCTCGTGGAGACGAGGGGTCCTCAACAAGCACAAGCAAAAGGCTCGTGATTTCACTTAGAATGGACGGATCTTTCCACACCAATTCGCCAAATTAAAGGAGAGCCCTGAAAGTCCTTCAGATTTGGGGGATTTGAGGGTGTGCACCTAATACTGCTATTACAATGAATAGGATGGTGTTTGCGAGTGCACCCATGAAGACACCATAAAGAAACAAATCTAGAAATAATCGTATCTTCCCTCATGCTCAAATACTTTGCCCAGAGGGCACGGGACCGAAAGGAGCACCAGACACCAACTTAGTAATCCAAAATGGTTAGGGAAACAGATTTTTTTTTTTAAAGGAAACAAAAGTTTGTGTCGGTTTTAGACACTTATTGTTCCATCCATGAACAACCATTAAATCCTTAACGTGTAAAGTTGCAAAAGACCAAAATATGGTGGTTCCACTTCCTTTCTCTCACAAGTCACTCTGAAAATAAAGTTTGATAAAGAGAATGGTTACCTCATTAGACACATCCACAACTAAGTTGTCATCACTTTTGTCACCATCGCTGTCCTGAAAAAAAAGAAATTTTAATGCCATTTACTAAAGGGTTTGAGGCTCAATTAAATTTCTGTAGCTCTTGGTAGCAGACAGACTAGCAAATGACCTGGGCTCCCTTCCAGAATGCCAGTCCTGGTAATTAATACCACCGTCTCCCCTTCGCATCTGACCTGGGGACGTGCAAAGACCCAGGCAGGAAACTCTGCTGCAGCAGCACACCAGCTAAACAATCACAATGTGTATACAACAGGTGATGGCAAGCCGTAAAACTTGGCACACAGTAAGGGTTCAATAAATGTTTGCAGCAGCTGAATCTATCTTATAATCTGAAATCTGCATATCCTTATCTCAGAGATCTTTCCCCACTGGATTTCAAATTAAGAACACAATTTCGGGCTTCCCTGGTGGCGCAGTGGTTGAGAGTCCGCCTGCCGATGCAGGGGACACGGGTTCGTGCCCCAGTCCAGGAAGATCCCACATGCCGCGGAGCGGCTGGGCCCGTGAGCCATGGCCGCTGGGCCTGCGCGTCTGGAGCCTGTGCTCCGCAACGGGGGAGGCCACAACAGTGAGAGGCCCGCGTACCGCAAAAAACAAACAAACAAACAAAAAAGAACACAATTTCACGTCATTGCTTTTTTTGTGTATCACCTTGAAGGCTGCCAATCAATTCTAGTGTTCATGGACAATTCATAATTATAAAGAGAAACTTGAACCCTGTTCCCATGGGGTTACTAGTTACTACAAAAAATTAAATAAAGGAAACAAAAAACTACAAACAACAAAGCTGGCTACTGGTTGGGATAATGTACCAAGATCTAACCTCATGATAAGAATAAAGCTCTTCAGCAATCAGCTTGGAATATTCTTGAGATGGAAGGAAGATAGGATGGCAGTATCTGGAGGGCCCTGGCATCCTACATTAGGGCTTTTAATGTCTTGACATGAAGCCATAAAATTGGCTAGTCAGAGGAAACTCCAAGGTTGCACGCACTGAGTTTCAAAAAGCTTCAGAAAAGCTGTTCAATTTAACGTGATCACTCCTAAATCAAATTCAGGGCAGGCTGAAGAAGTCTACTTTCTTAGCCAAAAGGCCTTATATGTCTTTTAGTACAGAGTAATACAATGGACATACGGAAAAATAAGTTATCGCAATGGGTCCTATTCTCAAAAAGGAGCAGGCCCCTGGTTTATGATCTACACAATTCTTTTACTGATGTCACTGTCAAATAAGAATACACAAATAATGTTTGAGACATATTAGTACAAGTGCAGGTGTCACCCATTAGCTTTTTGTGGCCCCCAAGTCCAGCTAGAAAGGTACCCTCAACTCTAAATTCATGTCTTAAATATTTTATCTAGCCATACCTAAAGCAGTAAGTGTGGGAGACCCAATTTACTTTCTTCAGTAATGTGTTACTAGATATACCTTTAGTCATCGTTATAAAGGCACCATGCAATTCATTAGCAATAACAAAAGATTACAACCAATGAGGAAGCCTGGGTAATTAAAAATAACAGGCTATTGAAAGAAATATTTTCATGCAATAAAAGAAAAAATTAATACTAAAGAAAATTTACTTTCTCTTAGTAAAGCCCACAGAAAAGCACAAACATTGTCGGGTGTTAAGAAACCCAGGGTGCGGGAATTCCCTGGTGGTCCGGTGGTTAGGACTCCGCACTTCCACTGCAGGGGGCATGGATTTGATCCCTGGTTGGGGAACTAAGATCCCACATGCCACATGGTGTAGCCAAAAAACAAAACAAAACAAAAACAAACCAAAAAAACCACTGATTAAAAAAAAAAAAAAGAAAGAAACCGAGAGTGGTGGTGACTAAGTATAAGCCAAAGGGGATTCCCTTTAGGAAAAAAAAAAACCCCAGTATAAAAACAGTTAATGTAATGTACAGACCAAACTGGCAAAAGGTAGCAAATAACTAATTTATTATAATGGAACTGTGCAGTGAGTCCTTAAGTAGTCTGAAATTTAAATCTTAGCTTTGTACTGGACCCTTCTGCAAATATAAACCTTCACGGTACAGTATACACCTGTCATCAAACATCTAAGGTCTGAGTCCTTTGCCCCAGGTTCTCCAACATCATCTCAATACATCACCCTCAACTACCTACACAACTAGACATACCTGGTACAAACAGGTTACAAAAAAGTCATGCAGAGCTATGGATTCTAGATCCCTCACTACTAAATAACTTATCTACAGAGCAACTCGGAATTCCATCATTGGCAAATTTGCAAATTTCTGTATGTCGTGGACTTTCTTGACTAGCTTATTAACAGTTGATGCCATATATAAACGTACTTGTGTGGGATACTGGCTCTGGGCAAAAGATAAGGGGTAAATATGTGCTAAAAAGGCTTGGGCTGTGGTGGGGAGATCAACAACTTGGGTTCTTGGGATGTTATTATGGTACAAAGTATGGACCAATTTGAGGACCTCTGGCAAAATATCCAATCCTAGGCTCTCGCTTTGGGAATCCTAACATGGTGATGAAGAGCATGGATCCTGGAGTCAGACTGTCTCCAGGCTGTGCTGCTAATTCTGACCTTGGGCAAATCACTTAAAAGCTCTGTGCTTCACTTCCCTTATCAATGAAATGGAGGGATGATATAAAACTCACAGGGTTGTTTTCAGAGTTAAATGAAACAAGCCACGTAGAAGCACGCAGTACCTGACGCTAACTTGAGATGTTGCCCAAGAAATGTTACCCACAGTTAGCCATTGGCTTGCGCCAGCCAGCAGAAGACAGAGGTCTCGCGTGGAAACCTCCGCACAGCCTGCACAGCAGCCAGCCAGAGGTAGACACTTCTTCCTCCAGGGGCAGTGGGGAGTGGCCTAATTTGAATTCTACTCCCACTGTTTCTGAGAATGTGTGCATCCTGAAACAGACACTCGGGGACACACAAGGAAACTACAAGGCATCCGTCAGCTGCGATGTTTATGACGCCGAGACCAGCACCAATGGCCATTTGGCGTGGTTTGCTCTCCTCATGAATGTGGTTTTAGCTACATCTAAGTCAAGAGTCCTCACATCCAGTCGTGTGATCTCATCTGTAGGGTTTGAACGAGATACCCCCAGTGTTTCTTCCAGGTTTTTTTTTACCATGGACTTTTATCACTACACTGCTCCCTGTGGAAAAGGACGAACTCTGCCTTAAGACGTGATAAAAGCCTGAATATATTACCAGAATGGCATTCAAAAAGGTAAGCTGGTGACACCGAATTCTTGCCCTTGTCATTTTAGCAGGACAGGCTACCAAATTTGCAAGGTCTAGGACAAAATGAAAATGCAGGCCCTAGCCTCAAAATTGAGAATTTGAAGAAGGTGGAGAGCACAGCATGAAACCAATGGTGAGGCAGGGCCCCAGCAAGACCAGGGTCAGTGCAGCTGCCCAGGCTGCACACCACGAAGCCAGCCCTACAATTTTGTATTCCCTCTCATGAGTAACTACGGCAGAAAGCCTAAAATTTAATACTAAGCCTGGCAGATGCATAATTTACAGCTCAAGATGGAAATAATATCCTACAATGTAAGAATCTATCCTCTTGATACTATTTTTTTTTTTTTTTTTTTTTTGCAGTATGCGGGCCTCTCACTGTTGTGGCCTCTCCCATTGTGGAACACAGGCTCCGGACGTGCAGGCTCAGCGGCCATGGCTCACGGGCCCAGCTGCTCTGCAGAATGTGGGATCTTCCCAGACCGGGGCATGAAGCTGTGTCCCCTGCATCGGCAGGCGGACTCTCAACCACTGCACCACCAGGGGAGCCCGATACTATTATTTTAAGGGATGTGAAATTGTCACTAAGATCTTAGAGGTCCTTTGTATACTCACTTAGAAGCTGAGCAAGGAAGCAAACCAGTATTATTTCAAGTCCTTTATTTACTTACATAGTGGCTGGAGTCCTTATCGTCCACCTTTCTTTTTTTGATGTCATTGGAAAACTCGGGTCCATTTCTGCGTTTATCTGTGCCTCTTAGACTGTCTGGGACCAAGAGGGAGTTACTCTGCAAGACAAAAAAATTAATCAAAGATTTCTTCCCAGGTCTCCCTGTACACATGAAAACCCCACCTGGATGTGATAGCTGGTTTAGAAAGGTGATGCCTACATGGCCTTTCATTCCATTTAATTCGTCTCATCTGAAGACTTTGACAGCAAACATTTATAGAGATTTAGGCACTTAAAAGGGAGACCCTGACTATGCACTCAAGCCATCCAAAGCCTGGTGGATCCTTCAGGCCCTGCTCACTTGAAATGTTCTTCTGTTCTGTTTGCTGTTAGAGAAATGGGAGCCTGCTGTTTATATGCGGATGTGTTTTCATTCTTTCCCACTGAGACTCCCTGGTCAGGAATAAGAATGGCCTATGAGCAAAACCTGAGATCACTCTATTAGACATATTCTGTGACTGTAAGAGTCAATGTGTGCCTCTCTAAAAAGACACAAAGAGAACGGGTGGGATTAACAGCATGGTTTCCTAAAAGGCAAATCACATTTTCCACAGTCACAATGAAGGAACTCTTTTGAGTTCTTCTAATTTATTGTTGAAAATAAGATTTGGTGTTCCTTGCCAAGAGCACTGAAATTTAAGACCCAAAGCAGGAATTCCAGCCAGTGAATCTTCAACAGCAAGGCCAGCTCCCACACACAAAAGCGGGAACAAGGACTAATCTTTTCCACAAACCACACAGGATACTTTCATTCACATGTGCTGAGTATGAACTGTTGACCCAAAGAAAACAGGCATTTTAGATATTTGAGGGTCACATGACACGATGTGACATCCCTTCAATTCCCATCTCCCCTCGGGGTTAAAGCATCAGAACATGTTACAATGAGTTCTTTTAAGTGCGGGATTAGCATACGCAAGGGGGCAATTTGTTCAGTGGTGTGTTACTGCCTTGAACAATGCTGAATGGGCTGTGCAAAAACTTTCTTTCTCAAAGCCCAGATAACCTCCATTTCTGAAAGATGTTGAAGAACTAAGTCGGGGAGTCCAGGGCCAACAAACAGTAATGCTACCTTTCTCTGCCACAATATAAAATAGAAGGGGCCTGGGGAAACCTTTAAGTTAGACCATCTCTAAAGCAATAGTTACGTACCATGAGCAAATCTTTAATGGTCCATTTTTAGAGGCCATGGATGGGTCTTCGTTCCTAACCAGCCCAAGGAAATTAGCCAGGTGGCTGGCTCTCAAAACTCCCCCGTGAAAACTGTGAACCCCACCATGGGAACGTTCTCAGCTCAACCACACACAGGAGGAAATCAAAAGTGGGAATCAGAAGGCATTCTGAAGCCTCTTTGCCCACTTCAGAGGCTGCCTCTGAAGCAGCTGAGCTCTCATTCACGACCCTTCAAGCTCCACAAATGCCAGGAGGCTTACATAAAAGCAGCAGGGAGGGACCAATGCAATTCAATATAGAGAAGCTCAGAATAACGTCTTGAGCTCAGTGTGGGGCTGAAAGGTGAGCTGGCTGGATCCCTGAACTAATTACATTGGTAAATATCTGCTAAAAACTAACCCCTCTGACCCAGACCCACAGCCTGACAGGTCGCAGGAGACTTAACAAAACTGCAAAGTGCTTACATGCTGGGGAGGGGAGAAGCAGCTTGAGCTCATGTGGAAAAAGTGTCCATACACACCTGTCTGTCTTCTAGATTATGTCAGCCCCCAAGTCTCCTCCTCCAGACTCAGACCAGATACATTAAGGTCAAGGCTGTATCATATTCAACTTGACATCTACCCACTTGCCCAGCAGAATGTAGCATAGAGTCGGTGTCCACTCACAATTTAAAAGTCTCTTTCCCCGGGGTCCCCTGTGTAGCCCTCCTGCTGTAATTAGCAGGGGGCATCCAAACCACTCAGCCATCCAAAGACAGCTTTTTAATGATCTGATTTTTTGAATGTCAAGTGGTACTGCGAACACAAAAGTAAATGACACGCCTATTAGGAACAATGCAATTTCTGCTAGAAACAATAACGTTTCTCTGGCTGGACCTGTGAGCCCGTCAAGCTTTGAGGCTTCTGCGTCTCCATATCAGAAGTTAAATTCCCGTTTGAGCAGCTTTAGTGAGGCCTGTAATCTGAATGCGTTTTGCAAAGCTCTGAAAGTTCTTCTAAATTTAGATGGGGCTGATAATTAGCACCCTTGCTTATCTGAAAATTGGCTCCATTCAGATGGAAGATTGAGACAAGTTACAAAACAAAATGTCTCATCATACCTTTGATGCTGTACAACTGATTCAAAACAAGGCAGCAAAGAGTATGGGCGGCAGAGGCCTGGGAGAGCCACAGTCCAGAGTCAGGGGGTGCCTGGCTCACGCTGCAGCCCCAACAAAGACGAACCACTTTCTTTTATCCTTGTTCCCATGAAACTTGCTTGCTGTGTGTAATTGTCCCTGACATCCTCCAGCCCTGACACTGCTTTCATTGTTGTTCTTGACTTAAGCAAATAGTTCCAGCCTAATGGACTTCATTTGCTGTTGGCAACAAAAACAGTCTTGCTTAACTACTGCCTAGGTGACCCTAATCCTCTCGGCTACCTCACTTGCTCACCAGAAATCCAAAAGTGACTACATGGGTAGTACTGGACGTCTCCTAATACCATTAAGTCTTCTTCCCTCATGCTGCGTTTTGTTCTCACATACCGTCTTATGTTCCTCAGGGCTCAGAAGTGGAATACAGTCATTCTGATGGTTGTTCTGAGCCACTTTACACATATTTTGAGAATGCGTACTGACTGAATATCCTTTGGATCCTTCAAAATTTAGGGTTTTACCTTGATTTGTTAGATTTGAACGAGAAGACAGACTCAAATTTAACGTTAAAATTTAATATTTAATCAACATTTAAATGTTGATTAAAAGCCTGTTTGTGAAAGAATAAAACTGAGGTTGCTTCGCTTTAAGTTACTGAAAAAGTCATGCATTCTAAACACTGAAGATAATTAGGACCAAACTTCTCAAGACGCCAAAGCAACCTTAACACATATCCACCCTCTTCACCCTCCTCAGTTTATCTAGAGGATGTTCAGAGGGGAAGGCAATTTGCCTAAAGTCAAGAAGCACTATCCATTAAGGCAACTCGCCTGTGCTCCCGGAAGAAGTGATTTTTAAACTCAGTTTATACACATCAAATACTTGGACCCAAATACTTGACCCCCAAATACTTCCCATTTAAAAGTCACATTGGCTCTTTAACCTATTGAGCTTAATATTCTAATGTGACATAATAATGCCTATTGCATGCTATCTCTGATTGCCCCCACCTCCTAATCACAGACACATCTTGATTTACTTGGTTAGAGGCCCACCATAACAAAATTGTGAACATTTAAAAAAAAAAAAAAAAAAGAACATTTTACAGCCTACTTTTAAATGACCTGAAAACAGTCCCGAGTTCCTGGCTTTCCACTCATGAATCCTGCCCAAGGTGCACACTAACAGAGACCCCAGCAGAGAGCAACAAAGCAGCCCAGGTACTCACAGCACTGGCTTCATGCCACATCGACCACCAAGAATAGAGGTTCCACAGACCTATTTGCTGCTGCAGCCTTCTCTTCCCAGAGTCCGTATCTTGAAAGATATGTATCGACCAAACAGCGTTCATCAAGTAAAATTCCCCTTTCAAATTTTTATTTGCCAGAGTTTTTTAATCAACATGAGAATTAGTGTTACCACACTGACTGCTATACTCTAATTCTAGCCAAGAAACTTGATGTTTTATTTCTCCTTGCAGCTGGTAAAAGTTAATCATCTCCCAGACTTTTTCAAACGCTGTAACTATTGGGCAGACTTCTACAAATGTTCTGAGAACTGGGATTTCCAGATTGTATATAAGTTTTCCTTTGTTTAAAAATTTTCTTAAGAACCAAACAAAATCATCTTATTTACCTTATGTCTTCTACAAGAACTCAAAGTACAAGTCTTATACAGCCCATGGGGGATATTACAAATCTGAGCATATCAAGATCTAAAAGCCCATTATGTCTTCAAAACAAGCTAAAATTTGAAAACCATGATGATTTTCTGCACCTAACAAGTTGCACACGTTGACGGGAATAGAGCCAAGTAAAACGATAAGGGGAGAGGCAGACCAGACAAGTCTCTGAAGAAAACAAGAGCCCTCTGAAATGTTCAGTACCAGAGACAGAGTGTCCAAAAGACCTGTTAGCCCAACAGGCATGCTTTTCTCTCCATTTATATATATGAGACTACACATGAAATGACTTGATGAGGTGTAAGAACAGAGAAAACGTTATGAACCACAAGAAGGGACCCATCCCTCTTAAAATCTGAAATATCTGAGAACCTAAAACCTCAGTGGGCAACTGCACTGACAACAGACAAATCGTTCACTGTAGTTACCCTGTGCTTCCTGAGGGTCACTTCCTGCACTAACAGTGATGTGATGGTTAAGAACAGGTACAAGGGCTTCCCTGGTGGCGCAGTGGTTGAGAGTCTGCCTGCCAATGCGGGGGATGAGGGTTCGGGCCCTGGTCTGGGGGGGTCCCACATGCCGCAGAGCGGCTGGGCCCGTGGGCCGCAGCTGCTGGGCCTGCGTGTCTGGAGCCTGTGCTCCATGGAAGGAGGGGGCCACGATGGTGAGGGGCCTGCGCACTGCGATGGGGGGTGGCCCCCGCTCGCCGCAGCTGGGGGGAGCCCTCGCACAGAGGCGGGGACCCAACACAGCCAAAAATAAATAAATAAATTTATATATTAAAAAAAAAGAACAGGTACAAGAGTGAGCAGAAAAGCTGCTCAGAAGAGAAAAGAAAAAGTAGGAGGTCTTCCAATATTACAACTGGTGTGCACTCCTTGAGTGGTCAGATCCAGAGCACCATTTCCCAAATAGGTGAACCATGTTTTATAAAAACACACACCAGAACTGTTCCCTGCTGAGTGGGCACATGTTAACTAGAGAGTTGGTGGCAATGTGAACCCAGTGGGTAGAACTGGACAGTGTATTCTCTTAAAGTAAAAATAAACATGCAAACACACAAGTACTGAACCATACCTTCATATAAGAACTTACCATGTAAGCAGAAGAGTCTTTTGAACTTCAAAGAGCATTCAGTCGAATCGGAAGAAAATGTCAAGAGTTGGACCCTGTACCACGTTTGTTCTGACCATTCTAGACAATCATGTTTCTATTTCATGCTCTGAACACCCACCCCCTCAAGACCAAGGTAAAGAGACTCAGCTGCTTTAATATGAATAAAAAATAGTCTTTAAAGTCTTGTTCCAAGAATTTTACTTTTCTTTGGCAATTTAACAGGAATGGTTGTTCATGTATACAGAGGTATCTTGGAAGGTAAACTCCAGAATATATAAAAGAAAGCATGTTTACATTGTCAGTGTGGCCAAAACCCTTTATAAGAGTATTCATGTATCCTTCAACTATCCTGAGACCTCAAAGCAATTCTTCTGCCAACCAAGTCTAAACCTTGAAGCCACCAGCAGCAAATGTGAAAGGAAAATCCGTTCATGGAAACAGCAAAAGCGAGACAGGTTTCCCTAATGTGAAAATAATACACATTATTCAAATGGATTTCTTTAGCTGCCATGCTAATTCCCCTTGGGAATGGTGTCCTCCTCACAGGAAAAGTGTCTGTGTCAGAGGTACAGATTGGAAACTCATGACACCTCATTTATCCTCAGTTACACTAAGGCAGTGGGAACCTAATTTGCTAGCACACTCTACACTGACAATTAACTTCTCGGTGAACATTAAAACAATGAGGTAAGGACGCACCCCATCACATCTCTGCGCCTTCTCATCCACACCTGGTACCAATTAAGCCATCACCCTGTGTGGTACTTCGTGCTGCAGTCCAGTTGGTCATTCAAGTATTCTGTGTGACAAATGCATTTTTAACCTGTAAGATTAACGATCCCCACTTGTCAACAGTGAAGAGTGGAAGCAAGTGGAGACATGTGGAAATGTGGAAATCACATCTTGGAAGACTGGCTGTGAAGCAGGCCTAAAGGGTACATGTCTATTTTTCATATTGTTTAAAGGCAAAATATGTGGAAAAAACAAAAAAACGGGGTGTTCTGGCACCTCGATCTAAGAACGTGGCACTGTCGGGCGCAGACGGGCGACTCAGGATACTCAGAATAAAACGGAGCCAGACATACACACCCAGTGAGTATTTGGGCTGGAAGAAGTACTAAACCACAAAATGCCTTCGGCATCAACTCTCTACATCCACAGCTTGCCCTTCCACCCTCCTTCTCCAGGTAAAACAAAATAAAACCAATAAAAAATTTTGGAGCTCATAACAAATATAACTGTTTAAAACTAATCTTTAAATGACCTCGTAACACCTTCATTCCCCTAATCAGGACCGTGGTCACAGCCAAAATCAAATTTGTATTTCAAACCTTTTCTAGAAGCATGTTTTCGAAGTGCTCTTCATTCTCCAGCCCCCGATGAGATGCTTCTACTGCAAGAAAAGGTCCTGAAACTAGAAAGCACTGGGTCAGGACTTGACTGTGGTATCTGGATATCGGACGCCACTTAACCCATCTCTCCTCATCAGAAAGACCGAGACACAAAGTTTATTGCTTACTGTGTTCTAGAGGGAATACTGAAGATGATGATCAGGCCAAAAGGAAAATAAAAGTTTACAAAATCTGCTCCAAAGGGTGGGCATTAAGGTTTCTAATTACAGAACACAAAATGAAGCCTAAAAAAGTTTGTGGAGGGAGAAAATAGCCTCTACCTGCTTTCTGTTTGTTTAAAGATGCCCTATCCTCACTGAGATCTCAGGGAGGTAAGACCTGAACATTCTCTGGTCACGCACAGGTCCTGACATCCGCCTGGCAAGCTCCGGCCCCACAGCGAGCAGACACCTCACCTGGCACAGGAACACGCCACTCCCGACAAGCAAGAAGCTGCCAGTGCTTTCCTTCCTTCAGGGGGTCACCCTTCTCGTGGCAGTGATGCTGGTTTTCCCAGAAGATCTACGTTTTTAAGCACAGAGTTTTAAATTCTGCCAGAAGAAAAATCTACTGAGGCAACCACTTAAGAAAACTTAATGTTTTCCGCTGTGCCTTAATATTGAGATTTCAGGTGATGCATTTCAGTTTTATCCTTTATCTCCAGGCAATTCCTTGACATGAGTCAGGTCAACAACATTTAGGCGAAAACACCTCCTCCTGGTCCCTGTTTACCTTTGATGAATTCGAGCACCGTGAGACTGATCAAGTTCCTAAGAGGCTGGGATGGGTTTTGTGATGCTGACACACTAAGAATCATTAGGAATGGTCACCGGTCATGTGAGCCCTCACCTCCACAACAGCCTCACACATTTTTTAAAAAGGAAACCACAAGTAACTACGTTGACGGTGACTAACGACGC
This sequence comes from Grampus griseus, assembly GCF_964374135.1. Lineage (NCBI taxonomy): Eukaryota > Metazoa > Chordata > Mammalia > Artiodactyla > Delphinidae > Grampus > Grampus griseus. The sequence goes on along the minus strand of NC_139000.1, from coordinate 38,772,046 downwards.
ATCTACTGTTGTCAGGGAGGACTTTCCTAAAGGCTTGCTACGGTATGTCTGACGACTTCCCATTTGCAGTCCCTAAACCCTCACCCTGCAGACAGCCACCATCACCACTTTACAGAAGGATGAGAAATCTTGCCTGTGCAGGCAGAACTCCACTGGGGGCTGCCTTTGTCCAAAACCCATGTTCTTTCTATCACTGTCCCCTTTCCCCCCACACCCACAGTGCCACGGTCCTCAAGAGCCACTGGGAGACGCTGTGACATTCAAAAAAATAAAATTTCAGAAACAGGCCAAGAGTGAAGTATTCCCCAAAGCAAGCCTCACACCTTATTTCCTCCTTGCTCTCTATACTGCTGAGTGTCGTCTTAGAAAAGAGTGAAGGGATGGGTGGTCCGTAACTAGGATCTGGTCCTACCTCTGCCAATAAACTAGTGAAGTACAACAGCTAGAAAAGAAAAAGATAAAGACACCCCCTTACATTAAATAAAGTGATGGCTGTCATAACTACTTTTAAATAAGTTCTAAATGTGAACATAATTTTAGAAATGTTATAGGAATGGCAACAGGGTCCCTCAGAAAGACATGATCTAAATCTCCACCTCTGTTAATTAACTATATGACCAAAGACACCCAACCTCCTTACTTTGGTGTCTTATTGAGAAAATGATGGTGACGCACCATTTTGACCTCTGAAGTAGATGAAAAGTGCTTAGACTTTTCTGGGCCAGGAACCCCTTTGGAGAATTTAATGCATGTTATGATCTCTCCTCAGCACTATGTAAGAGCACTGACCCACTCTGCATACAATTTTAGAGGGGTCCCAGGACCTTCTGAAGTCCACTGGGAACCCGCCTTAGGTCTACAGATCGTCCCTGTCCTAAGTCTCTCCCACATAGCCCCCTCAAGTCTCCTCCCTCTTCCAAATGTTCCAAATAGCGATCACATGAGTTAGATATTTCAGTGCTTTTCGTTCAACACATAATTTGACTTTGACATTAAAAGCTATCACTGCAAAATGGCAGCAAGTAAACGCAGTGCCTCAGCCAGTGCCTGGCACATAGTAAGTGGTCAATAAATATGCAAAATGAATGAGTATTTAAACATCCATTCTACCATTTTTCTTAAAACCCATACAACTCCGTGTCAATTCTCTAACTCCAGGTCTTTCAAGTAGACGTATTTAAAGTGCATTCCCTTCAGCCAAAATTTAGTGCAATTCATCTTTAAATTAATTGGGATATCTAAAGTTTTTATTACTCCTGAAGAAGTAAAGGCTTTTGTTAGGTCATTTTTTTGCTCAGTAGTAGCACTCTGGTAAATAGGCTTATGTTAGGAAAAAAAAAGGTTTGCGAATTAGAAAACAGCCAAACAGCAAAATACACCTCTCAAAAGTTACTAGCTTTATCATTCATCCCTTTCAGAAACAAGAAACTTAAAAATAGTGTCCGTATTTTCTCTCTGTTCTTAGCACCTTTATTTCCTGGGTTTTACATTAAACAGGTTACATTAAGGTTCATTTGTTTTCCTACCATAAAACCTTAAACCAGCAAATGGAATAATCTGTCACTAAAAATAAACATAAACTATCTATGAACCAGTTTTAGACTCACAGATAACAATCCACACACACTCACACTCCCTCCGACATAAGTCCCTGATTTTTGCACTTGATATAAAAAATATGTTTGTTCAACATAGAAGGAAGGGCAGGAAAAAAAAACAAGACTATATGCCAGCCTAGAATTTTTTAGAACTCCTTGGTCTTCTTTATGGCAGAGGTTCTCAGAGTTTGGTCCAAGGACCCTGAGGGTGTCTCTCTGTGGGCAGATTTCTTCCAATACTTAAACCGAAACAATGTATGGCAACAAAGAGAATGCAGAAGCCGAGGAGAATTCAACTGCCCTCTTTTAGGCCAGGCATTAAAGACATCTGCAAATGTGCAAAAAAAACTAAACTACTCTTCCCACTGCAATTTTTTATTTTGGGAAATAGTTATTTTTCATTAAAAATGTTATTTATGCTAACACAAGTAGCTCTTTATCTGTTTAAGTGCAATAAAATGTTTTATTTCTAACCCAGAAAATTTTCAAAATATATGACACACATAAACAAAAGTTCTCTGGGGTCATCAGTTACTTTAAGGGTAAAAGATTCTGAGACCATAAGGTTTGAAAATCGCTGCCCTATAGCCACTGCTCTTAACCCCTCGATGAGTGAACAAACAAAACAGCAGTACAGAGCAATGAACTGACTTTATCTGCCAAGTAAAATTCAACTTCATAATTCAAACCACTTTATTAAACAGATAAGTACTATAATATTTTAGGAGCTAAAAGTACACATCATCTCATTACCCACTGAGTCTCATATTTAATTTTACACAAAGTTTGAAGAGAGCTAGTTAATTTTATGTAACTGCAGCAAAATCCCACTTATACGGACAGTGAACAATTTAATTCCTCTCTACAGACTGAATTAAATTTTTAGATTAAAAATTAGTGTAGTTTCTCCATTTTATATTATCATTACCATGAGTTTTCTGTAATAATTATACAGGAAACTCAGCATATATACTTATTTTGGAAATACTCTTTGAAATTATTATTAAGACTTGACAAAAATTTGGTGTGAAAAAGGAGACATGCAAATAACACATTAAGTAACCATGTATTTTATATTATTTTATAGATTGGTTTATGCAAGGTATCTACCACATTTGGACTTAAAAGTTCAGATTGCTAACTCAACACGGACTTACAAACTAAACAAACTAGACTTGAAAACAATCCACAGCTGCCTGAAACTCAAGAACGATTTAGTACTTCTTTAAGGGTACAACTCATTAACCTTCGTCCACCTCACCCTCACTTCCCCAGTCAAGTTCTTGATTACATCTTCCAGCCAAAATTACACACAGATTATTAGACATACTCAGAAATACAGTCATACCGAGTTATGGAAAAATGCCTCTACAAGCTTAAGTGTGCAAATTCTACTCTCTCCTGCCACTGGCATTTCAGAGAGGCATACACCATGGTATCCCTTCCACAACTGTCTAGAACTCTTGCTAAAACTTTCTGCAGCCTTGTATCTTCTAGTATTTTTGTTGCTTTTCCTTGGTTCTTTGAGAAAGGGCTTGTGATACATGTACCTACATATCCCTACACATCCCTCACTACAGATATATTTCCTATATTACCTTACGTATAGTAAGCATTCAATAAATATACCATGACTTAAGGTGGAACAGTAGTACTGATAACATAAAGTTGAAATCAAGTCTCAAACCTAGAATAAATTCAATAGATTAAAACATGCAGCAGACTAATGCATGTGGGCATTCCCAGCATCATCTTCTGCCATCTCTATTCTCTGGCCCAGGATTAGGGTTTTTAATTTGATACTCTATTGAATGAACATGGCAGAAAAGATGACAATCTACAGGGACATTGAAACAGCAGAACAGAAAGGTCACCTCCATAAATCAGTTTACTTAGGTCCATACTTTCGGAGTAGGTAATTTTATTCCCTAGATCTAATTTTTTTCTCCCCTCTTTTCTCCTCCCAACATTTTCCAAAGAAAACTTACAGGACAAGAATTTCACAACTACCTACCTCATCCTTTCACCATTATCCATTCCACCAATACATCCTGACACATGAAGTAAAACAAAGCTCTGTCCCAAAGAGAATTTTAAAAATAGCTACCGTTCTACACAGAAGGTGTGTGTGGAGGGGTGTCTAAACTTTTCAAACTGAAAAAGTTTACACATCATCCCCCCAAACATAAGAAAGTATCAGAGTGATTTAAAAGTTCAGTATCCTATTTTTTAACAATATTTAGATTGAAGATGATCAAAATACTGCCATGTTCAGAAAGAAGGAAGGAAGGAAGGGAGCAAACACTGGAGGTTATCTGAGCTGAAAAGGGGCCAATTTCTCATTCTGTTTGTTCCACAACATGTAAGAGACGCATTTTAGAGACAGGCCTCCCCACAAGTAACCGGCAGATATGTGTACAGATCAAACGTGCTTTATGTAAAATGAGTAAGATTTAGGCTGGTGGGAAAAAAATGAACTCGATAAGCACAGAGCCCTGTGCACTGAATTTCCTTGGTTTTGAGAGCTTACTCAGACACTCAGTTCTTTGGACTAAAATAAAGTTAAGTTCAAGTTCACACTCCAAGGACAATTATGAAAAGAAAACTAGATATGGAAACCCAGAAACTAAGATGCATTTGCAGAGGATAATGAATGGTTTAGGTAGAAATAACACAATACTAACTAATGTCACATATGGATTGTGACCTCTTGCCTGCAGAACTGACTTAAGATAAAAATGAATACTCTCAAACTACAGGTAAACCTGGACTCGAAGTGCAATGATAAACATATTTTTTAAATGGGTCTGGGGCACATAGGGATCAAAGTGTATTTTCAAGTGAGTAATCATAGCAAACAGCTTTGCCTCCCTCTCACCTGATGGAAGTTTTATATAAAAGACAAAGGGTGGGGGGAAACAGTCATATTTTTTTAAAAAAAAGAAAAACAACAGGTCGCTGAGAGAGAGTAGAATATACGTGTCTGTGCCTGTGTGTTTAAAGAAAGGCGGCTGAGGGTGCACTGCAGGGGGGGAGAACGCGTTTATGTGCAGCAGGCGTCAGGGTACTTACTGTGCCCGGTTCTCTGTCTGCTCCCGAGGTTACCAAGAAACGCACAGACATGCCCGTTCAGACACAGAGGCAAGAACAGAAATAAAAAAAAGGGGGGAATAATTAGAACACAAGCCCCAAACAGTTTTAAAATGGCTTTTATTTATATAAGTCATTGCACATTCCTAATACAGTGATTTCCTGAAAATTACAGTATTTTGTAAACATAAGATTTACAGTTTAACCATACACAAAAGCCTATTTTTTAAAAATTTCTTGACAGAATAAATTACTTTTTTTCAAAAATTAGTCAAGTGCAATTTTGCCCAATATTTAATGCATACTAGAATTAAAGCCTATGAAACTAAGTAGTAACAGATGCAATTATCAAACCTTTCATTTGAACACATTCACTTTCAAATTTAACTTCTTATTTCGCCCCATTTAACAACATTACTTTCTTTGAAAATTACCCAATTAAGCAGTTAACAGTTTTCCATAATATGGTACAGGCCACTGGCATTAATGAGGCAGTTGCCAAGATGTCAAGATGCCTGCCATCTAAAGAGATGGAGAAATCTACAGATGCCCACGTTAACCCCTGAAAACCTCCAGGGTGAACTGTGTTTCAGTGGCCAAGCTGTGCGACAGACAGTTCCTCTTAGCTCATTGTTTGCTCTCTGAATGGGTTGGGGCTCTCTTTAGCGGTGCACAAACTTTGCAGCACTGTAAGAGTGTTAGGGCAAGGTCCTAATCTGGCTTGCCCGGCCTCTCACCTCTGTGGTGCTCTGCATCGTGGTGCTTCTTGTCATCTTTAATTGCCAAGTGAGACTGGCCACTCAGAGCACTAGACAGCGCCAGGAGGCCGGCACTGCCGCCGAGGGGCGGGATTCCAGGAGGCTGAAGTCCCGAAGGGTGAGGGGTGAGGGGCACTGGAGGTCCATGGCCGTGAGAAAGATGCTGAGCTTGCAACTGCTGCTGCTGTTGGTGGTGGTGGTGAGAGAGGAAGAGGAGGGGGGGGGTGGTGGCAGTGGTGGCGGCAACCAGGGAGACAGCAGACGTGACAGGAGAGGATGGAGGAGACAGAACAGGAGGTTCCACACACACACACACACACACACACACACACACACACACACACACACACACACAGAGGAAGGGAGCAAGGAGACAGGGAGGAAAGAGAGAAAAAAATGTGGTTAGCACTTTCAGTCCATCAAAAGCTTTCATCTGCTCAGTTACCTGATATCATATAATCTTGCCAAAACATAATCCTCAGATCGACACTGTCACTTTCTGGCCTAACTCACCCCCTGAAAGTGTAGCTACTGATTATTAGCAAACTTGGATAAGTTAGTAAGCCCTCACACGGTGGTGAGTTCCATCTCTAAGCGCCTCCAAGGATGAAATCCAGTGCGTCATTGAATCTAAGATGCCACAGATTTCAGACTCATTCTGACTTCAGAAAGGTTAAAATAGGGGAGGTGCAGATATGCATCCTAATATACAGAAACTATATTCTCAACTAGTCACCAGTTACTAGGTGACTCCATTGCACCCCAGCATTCTTGCGTTAACTTACCACAACGTTAGGATGAGACAAAACCAAACATTATCTTTAGTTAACAGAACTTAGAAAGCAGGAAGAACTAGCATCTCTCATGTACTTGTGTGCCCTTAGCTCATCAAGCCCTCACAGAATGGAGGAAGTATTGATATTCCCATTTCACAGATGGGGCTCAAGGCACTGAGTTTCTCCCACCAGGTGGCAGGGAAGTGAAGTCAACGTAGGAAGGACCCTCATGGCTGTGCTCTAGTCATGCTACCACCACATACAGAGGGAGCCCTCAGGGAGCCACGCATGTGACAAATGGAAGGAACCTGAGAGACAAAACTTTGTTTATCCCTTCCTTTCTCCTGGGCCCCATGCCCCAAACCCATCCCCCTCCCGTGTGACCCTTCCGTGTCACAGAGGAAAACACCAAGACTCAGGCCAAGAACCTTGCTGAGGAAGGCACTCCCACCAGCTGTGTGGGACTCCAACCATGATGACCAAGTCCCCATTCCCAAATGCCTTCACCTCTATCACTTAACCCATTCCAGAAGTTAGAAACCTGTTCACTTTAGAGTATCACTGCTCTCATATATTTAAGATTTGTTGCAGGAGACGAAAAAGTATCCAAGCAATGGCCCTTGCACCATAAATCTGGCCACATTTCAGCTGTCCAACATAAAACTCGTTTTTGATGAGACAGTAAAAACGATTAAAGCTCAATTTCTAAGGTGTAATGTTAGGAAATTCTTAAGATTCTGATTTGTGCTCACTTCCCTGGGACTCAATTACTCGTTTTATTTATTACACCCTTGCACGTACTGAATATATTAGATCTTCACACCAGATCTTCAGCAATTTCCACCCTGACCACTGATCTTTGACTGAATCCTAAACATTATGCTTCCGGCACTCAAGAGCAAGAGAAAGCAGCATCTAAAAGGCAGAAGTCAGCATCTATAGTCATTTTACAGTAAATTTTCAACCACTCCTAGTACCTTTTTAAAAATCTTTAGGCGCCAACCTTCTCTTTAAACCTCCACTCCTTCCAAAGAGAGCACAGTTCTAATGCGAGGGAAACTGGAAAAGGGGTGAGGTCAGAGCAGGCAGCATTAATAGTATTCTTGGAAAGTATTTATAAACTACTCATTCACCATTTGAGATCATAATAACAACTTCTTTATGCATAAAATCACCTTCCTGTCATCCCAAAGACACTAATTCTTGCTCCGTCACCTTTTAAGAGCTTGGCAGTAGCAGGACATAAAACTGAAGGAGCTGGCAGCAGCATCACGGTCCACTAGGCATGATCATTAGCACTTAATTAGGAACTAGACACCTGCCATAAGAAATGTGCTCGGAGAAAGATGAGGAACAGGTCTGCCCTACCAGCGATTACTATCATTACTCAGAGTGAAAGCAATGTCCGGCTTCTTGGGGGGAAAGGCAGTGATGCATACACAAGCGGGTGCGGTGGGGTAATTAAGCACGGCACTGATTAAAGAAGATGAGAGAGGCTAAGCAGAGGGGAAGGAATTTAACTATAGGGTGGAGGGTACCAACCCTATCACCCTTCCCTGCACCCCACCCCCAGTCCCCCTCTAACGTTCCCCCCCAAACGGAGACACCAAAACACAACTCCAGACGTGTGATTTTATGTTAGAGCAAAGGCAGTCTCAGGTGATATTTGGATATGCTAGAAGGAAGCAGCTTTTCTGCCAAGCCCAAGTTGGTTTTTGGAAAGATGAACTGGAAAGCATTCTCTGATGTACTATTGAAAAGAAAGACTAAGCTTATAAAATAAAGGGGCTTTGCCACAGCTGTGAAACAGACCTGCAAAGTTAAACTCAACCTTCAGGCAAATAGCTCTCAACAGGGCTATCCAACAGCCTAATTGGCCATGAGTAAGTCCCACCTCTAGCCTGCTCTAGCTTTCCAGGCCCCTTGAAGAGATAGCTCACTGCCCATTATTAGAGGCAATTAGGTTCTTCCATCCTTAGCTTGGTGATCTTGAAAGCTCCTTCTTCCTCCTTTTTTTTTAAAAAGCATAAATCCTATCACAAAATGAAAGGAGTACTAAGTAGGTAGCGACAGGATGAATCACAGCTATTGAAGATGCTGAGGACCCAAGAAACGTGGATACTGCTGCCTCACATTCTCCTTCTTTATCCTACCATGCAGTGCCCCTAGATAATATTTCCAGCTTCCTTATCTGGCCTCAGCTCGGAATACACCAGAGGGAGGAAGGGTGGGCCGGCATAATGGCTCCCATTTCACAGATGAAAGAGTGGCTTGCCGTGGGGCTCATAGCCAGAACAATGATTGCAAAGCTTTTAGTCCCCAGAACAGCATTTTTCCTGTGACCCCAGCAGCCCAGTCCTGTTCACAAGGGATCCGTTGCAGACCTAGTGTTCCCAAGCAAGGGGAAGGAAGAGGGCAATCTCTTTCTCCACCGAGGACCTCACGTTTCTCCCTTCCCAGGTAAGGAGATACTCTTGAGGGTATGCAATACTGCACACCCAGAGACAATCCACATTCACTATTGGGCATTTACCCGGAAATAAAACCATCTTCACGATGCAGCCTCATCAGCAGTGACAGATGGGAATTTGTTCTTAGATTTATGACTCACGAGTGCCATCCCTCCAGTCCCCACTTTCCGATACCCTACATCTGAAAAAGGAAAGTATCTTTTGCTCTAGCTCTCGCCCAAGGAAGCCGATAAAGAAGAATCAAGCTGAAACAGATAGTTCTGGCTTCTCTCAGAAGAAGATGCTTAATAAGTAATAAGTGTTATTTCTAAGATAAAATATTTATTGAAATGAACAGAGGGCCCACATCCAGGAGATTGAAACAACTGACTCCCAAAGGGCAGCCCACTTGCCCCATGTGTCCTAAAGAACATTTTTTTCTCAACACGGCTTACCTGGGACAGACTAGTACTCATCACCTTCACCAAAAGGAAGAAACATGAATGTTACTTAAAAATATATGGTACAAGAAAAGAGATCCTGACATTGCTATATAGCCAGCAACACATCAAAAAATCCAATGGCTCCGTCAATTAGGGGAATTTACATGAATCAGTCCTCCATAGACCCAAACCTACCCAAATCATCGGGGAAACTGTAAAATGTTTCTCAACGTGACAGCAAGGCTGGCTGGGAAAATTCAACCTTCTACCCATTCATTAGCTTGAACTAATTATTAAACATTTTCTTTAAGTTAATGCTTATAGATTTATACACCACAGAACACATAAGCAACACAGTTTATAAAGCTATCAGAAAAGGCATTTCTGATGAACAATGGTGGTTTGGGGCAATATGTATCAATCTAGACTGGTAGCTCTTAAACAATTTCAACACCACTTTCCCCACCCCTGGGACATTTGGCAACATCTAGAGACATCTGTGGTTGTCACAACTGGGAGGGAAAGACGAGTAGAAGTGTTGCTGGCATCTAGTAGGTAGAGGCTGGGGATGCTGTTAAACGTCCTACAATGCACCGGACAGCCCCCAGCACAGAGAACTCACGAGCCCAAAATGTCAACAGTGCTGAGGGTGAGAAGTTCTGGTCTCAATCTAAGCTGGAATTCTGTCCCATTACATTAGAAACCATGTTCTTATATGCCAAAGGACTTGCCAAATTGTTGCTTAAAAACCAGAAGTACTTTAAAATATTAACTTTTCACTGTCCCTTCCCCATCGAGTACCCTGTCACAGCTCAAAAAAATGAGCCTCTGCTTCCTAATGCTGACTCCACTAACAATTCAAAACAAAACAAACAAACAGAAACGTCACATTTTACAAAACAATTTGGGAAAAGAGCTAAATGGGAACTTTTACATACTGTTCTGGTGCCTCAAAGGTGATTAGGGAAAGGTTTAGTTTGGGGCATAAGGAGATAACTGTACTTGTTCTTAACCCAAACAATTTGAATAGGCTGGGAAGGAGACAAGTAAAACAAACACCAAACACTGAGTTAGTGATACTGAAAACCCGCAAGGAATAAAATAACCTCATCCATGTCAAACAACAGCCACACATTTAGAATTTTAATTCACACTTTACCCAGTGCAGACTGGGTCAATTATGTTGCTATATGAAATTGACTTTGCCGTTTACATTCAGAGCCTTAATATAACTGTGCAGTGGTTTCTACATTTTTGTTTCTAAAACAGGTGTGGCACAGGGTTTATCACCACAGAGCTGCCTATACAAGTGGAAAGGACACCAGAATAAAAACGAAGGCCAACGTCCCTCTCATTCCCACTAGATGCTAATAAGTTCCTTATCACCAACCACTGAATTTCTGAAATTTAACCCACTTTATAACCTTTGGGAAAACTATGTCACACAGATCACAAACTGAACCCAACCAGAACTAAAACCATGCCCCAAAATAGCATCTTTAATGCTAAAAGCGTGACAGTAAGTGGCATTTATAGCACTTGGTATTTAAACACTTTTAAAGGGGGGGGGGGGAGTGAAAAGTAGCATTTATTGACAGTTCTCTCCAAGTCATCCTTGATTTTCTTCTATTTCTCTGTTCTTTAAAACACTCAGTTCTTATCTTGGGAGAGTGCAGAAAAAGAAAATTGGTGTGCTATGATAAACAAGTGGGAAAAGTGGGGAAGAGCTATGTGGCAGGAGAAACATCAAGGACACTACTACAGGAGTTATCTGAAAACCTCCCAATATGTGGATGGCCTCTCGCGTGAAGGGGACAAGGGTGATAAACAGGCAGAAACTGCTTGCTGGGGCCAAGAATTCGCAAGCCACTTGAAGACAATAAAATAAATAAATACATAAATCCATCGAGAGGCTCCATCTCGATGCAGGAGCCCACAGAAAATGAGATGCAGAAGCAACACTGATGGCCCGTACATAGGCAGGCACCAGGATGAAGGCCTAAAATTCTGAAAAGCATCTAAACTCGTCTTCACTGCTTCTGCATTTCAGCTAATCCGCACAGGCCAACTCATTCTGCATCACCCCCCCGACTTATTCATCCTACCTGCCCTGGGTGTCTGTTTCCGTCGTGACTTAAAAGACCTAAACTAGAATAAGTTTTTTAAAAGCCATGTTTACTTAGGTAGATCCATTTCTAAAACCATATAAGGTTTCAGTGAAAAGATGCTCGCATCATCAGCCATCAGAGAAATGCAAATCAAAACCACAAGTGAGACAGCGCGTCACACCCACCAGGAGGGCTAGAATCACAACAATGGACAATAACAAGTGTTGGGGAAGAAGCAGAGAAACTGGAATTCTCATCCACTGCTAGGGAGAATGTAAAATGGTACAGCCACTTGGCTGTTTAAGCTAAATGGAGTTACCATATGACCCAGAGTTCCATTCCTAGATATAAACACCAGATAAAAGAAAACATGTCCACATGTCCACAATCTGTACACAAATGTTCACAGCAGCATTATTCGTAACAGTCAAGAGGTGGAAACAACCTAAATGACCAGCAACTGATTGGATAAACAAATGCAGCATATTGATGCAATGGAGTATCATTCATCAATAAAAAGGACTGAAGTACTTGCTACAACATCTATAGACCTTGAAAACATTATGCAAGTGAAATAAGCCAGACACAAAAGGCCACATATCATATGATTCCATTTATATGAAATGTTCAGAACAGGCAAATCCACAGATAGAAAGATTAGTGGTTGCCAGGGGGTTCAGGGGAGGTGGCATGGGGCCTGACTACTAATGAATATGGGTTTATTTTTGGAGTGATGAAAATGTTCAAGAATTAGATAGTAGTGATGGCTGTGCAAGTCTGTGAATATAGTAAAAACCACTGAGCTGTGTGTGTTTAAAAGGGTGAATGATATGGTATGTTAAGTCATCTATCAATTTAAAAAAAACTGCATAGATCTAATTTCTAAAATGAGATGCTCAACTTTCTCTTCTGAAGATTTTTCTTCTTCCTCTGAAAAGAGGGAAAATGTTATAATGCCTTCTTCTAAGAAATCCAAATAAAAATCATACGAAAATATATGGGGAAATGAACAAGTAGACAATGCTTCAGTAAGTTTCCTGATAAATAAAAAGCACACTGCCCAATTCACTGGAACCCAGACACTGAAGCCAAGCTCTGCATTTGTCAGAGATACCTAGTTGTACCCTCAGTGGAAAAAAAAAAAAAAAAAAACTAGCTCGACCTAAAGGAGAGGTAGGATGCATAAAAGACTTCTCTGAGATACTGCACCATCTCTTTGGAAAATTAATAAAAGGGCTAGAATGGTGGAATTTAAGTGGCAGGTATGTCACTAAGTAGGAGCTGGAAGATCCATGTTTGTTGTCATCATTTTATTTACTCCCTTTGGTAGCAGGCTATGCATTATTCTCTCAGGGTGAATTTGTTTTATAAAGAAACTTACAGCTGGGTTATTGATGGGCTTTCCAGGGATTAACTGCATACTCATAAGAATAAGAGGCTAACCTCATCCTCTTAAACTTCCCACACTACAATCCTATAGATGTCTGACAGCTACAACCGGAGGAAAAAAATAATCCAACATTTTTGCTAATCCTTAAACCAGTCATCTCCTGCAACAATAGGGAGTCCTTTAGGTCTACAACTCAATCTCTCAAGGACAGAAAGGCTTCTTCTGCAGACACATCAGGAGTTTGTATTCACAGCCATCACCTACACAAATACACAGAGTCAGACACCACAGACTACCCTAGACTTCTTTTATTTCATACTAAGTTGTTTTAAAGTATAGAGAATTATAAATTTGCCTATGGAACAGGAGTATACACACATGACCAAGAACTGGTGCCCCAAACCTGAGCCCCATAGGCCTTGACAGAAGTTATATTCATGGAAAGTAAGTCAGATCACATCCAAATAAACGAGAAAGGACAAACAACGCTGCTTACATTAACCCCAAATTTCCCTGAGTTCCCTGATGTTCATAGCACTGCTATGGGAAATTGTTTAAATTTTCTTATATCCAACAGTCAGCATCAAGGCAGCTATCAGAAATCCAGCATTCTGTGGTAGGGGAACTGTTCATCTGTCCATGTCTTCTGACTCTTCTCTCCTTCCAATTCTATCACAAGGATCCCCGCCACCTCCCAGGGCCAGCAAAAGGCCTGGTGCCCTTTCCTCTCTACGTTGAGTAAGCAAGCCAGTGATGCCTTGTCCTCACATTTTTGCTTCTCAAACCCCTCCATCTGCTCCCCTAACTTAGCTTTCCGCCCTGGTTCTGAACTTTAATAAGTTTGTTCGTCAAAAGTTAAATGGCAGTGCTTTTGCACTTCTGAGTCCTTATTAAAAGTCATTCAAGCACGACAACTTAATGGCAGGAGCAGAGCATCTGGCTGGGTCTAATCTCAAACACCAACATCCATGTAACCACCAGAAAAGACAAAGGAGGAGGTGACCTGCTGCTAGGAGCAATCGCCCCTTCACAGGAGCTTGGCCAACTGGACCCAGAGATCTGCTACAGGTGCTGAGAGAAACCAGGCAGACAGAACCTCAGTTCAGGGTGTCAGCACCACATGCTCGTTGAAGGCTGCCAGCCAAGGTCTTACCCCCCACAAAAGCCATGCAAGGTAAATGGTATTATCCATTGTCCTGTAGAAGGACATTGGTAGAGGTTAACTGGCTGTACAACGTCACAAAGCTAAGAAGTGGCAGTGCCGGGACTTCCCTGGTGGTCCAGTGGTTAAGAATCCACCTTCCAATGCAGGGGACACAGGTCCAATCCCTGGTCTGGGAACTAAGATCCCACATGCCGCAGGGCAACTAAGCCCGTGTGCCACAACTACTGAGCACGCAGGCCACAACTAGACAGCCCTCGTGCCACAACTAGAGAGAAGCCCGTGCCCCGCAACGAAAGATCCCATGTGCCACAACCAAGACCCAATGCAGCCAAAAATAAAATAAATAAACATTTTTTTAAAAATAAAAATAAAAAGTGGCAGTGCAAAGTCCCAACCAAGTGCATCTCATCCTAGGCCCAGGCTTTGTCCAGGTTAACACAATACAAACGGTCTTAGAAAGATGAGCATAAAACACTGAGAAGTTAGGCAGTAGGTATTTGGTTAGAAATAGATATACAACTATGTAACTGTTTCAATAAAGAAAATCACACTCTGCTAATTATTCTTTTACTCTTCTACTTTTTAATCAAAAAGCAACCATGTTTCTTTAGGGGGGTGGGAAAACTTGGCTGAGAAGAAGCACAAGGGGACTTCCTGGGGAGGTGGGGACAATCTGCACCCAGAGAGGAATGTGGGCTACAGGGTGTGTGCATGCGCCAGTGATCAATCCGTACACTCAGGAGGTGTGCATCTCACCTGTGAATTACACATCATTTTTTTAAAAAATCTGTGTGTGTGCAGGATGTATATATCCATATCTATATTTATATGATTTATATTAATTATACGTGATATAAACCCAATTAAAAGATAACACTAATTATTTGGAATCCCAATCTCAACTTAAAATCAATTCTGTAGTATCAGAGCAGGTAGAAGAGAGCTCTTAGTTCCCAACTCCCCAAATACTACAATGGGGAGTGATCTGAAGAGCCCGTCCGTCAATTTTCCTTTCCTTCAGGCAGCCATTAGCTATCCCACAAATAAAATGTTACGTCAGTCAATAACCTACTTCGGTTTGAGCATTTTTAATAGCATTCCAAACTAAAAAAAAAATCTTTGAGGAATGCTGATTAAATTGTGGAGACTATCCTGATGTTTGGGGAAAAAAAAAAAACCACCAAGGTTCAAATACATAAGTTTCCTTCCCACAATGAACTTGTTTTCTCAAGTACAAGGGAGTTTGTGCCAAACCAAACAAACCCTGTATCTATTAAGATCTCTGCATTTTTATTGTTACAAGAACGTAACACGTTTAATAACAAAAGAGCTTATAAAAAGCAAAATTCAAAAAGTAAGGTTGCAGTTATTAGTCTGCCAATTACCAGATATGCCATCAGTCAAGCTGTTAAAAAAAGTATAACAAAAAATATCTCAATAGTTTCTCCAAGTATCAAATATCTAAGAAGCTTATCTTTCTTAAATACCAGGAATCTACGTAGGTTGAAGGCAGGTGCTGTGGTGAAAAAGATTTAAAATTCAGTATTTTCCGTCAGATATGAGAACTAAGTTTTCTATGCTGGTGAGAAATGGGCATCATTAATTCACGCTACAAAAATGGAAAAAACTATAACCTCTCTCTTCCTCCTAAAAGAGCAGCCACGGTCCCAGGACACAGCTGAGCTTACCTAGAAGCCTGGTGTCCTTGAGAAGATTTAACTTTTTCCAGGTTTGCTAAAGAGAAATATCTGTAGCCCTGTCAAGCAAGCAGTAAGCTCCTTGATTGTACCTTAAAGGGAATGAGAATGTTTCAGCTCATTTGCATTTTAAAGGGTACTCTTTCATGATCTTTCACACTTGTAATAGATGTCTAAACCGTTAAATTACTATTTCTTTTCTTAGCTTGAAAGTCGATGCAGACGAAGAGCATGGCCTCTCCCAGTGTTCTTTACCCTAAGTCGGTCCCTGAACAATACTGACAGCTGCTATCAAACCGGGCTGCATTTACCCTGCGCGCAGCTGCTGCTTGTAGGAACAGACAGCCTCCCAGAGCCTCCTCCCCTCTGGGGAGACAGGCTGACACACTGCATGTTCAATGAAGGGGTGCAAAGGTCTGCTGAATTGTCAACCCAATTTTATGCTACTTCGATTTTCCAGGACGCGCACAATTCCTTTCAAGCAAAAATCAAGCATATGCCACAGCATGAAACTTATGGTGCGGGATAATTATTGATCACTACAAACTTTAAAAGAGCCTGCTGACATAAATTAATATACTGATCCAAAAATTACAATTATAAAAGCCGCACATGCCAGTATGCTGAAGACCTGCAACTGGCGTTAGGTCTTGTGCTGGGCCCAATTCACTGATTTGGGTTATTGTTGCTAGCTATCGGAGCTAATCTGCCTTTATAATCTCAACAACATGTTTCCTGGACTAAAGCCATTCATAAAATTAGCGATTCATCTGCCCTTCCAGAACAACCTGCTATTTTTATTTTCTGATTCAACTCAAAATGAGTATTACCTATAAACATCTGGTTAACACAATTTCCTCCTTTCTAGTGGACAGGATTGGGCAGTGCCTTTGAGAATGTAAGAGTACAAAGTTTTACCATTGAGAAATGATACGTAAAAATTCAGAGCCTATCAGAAAACAAACATGTTCCACAAAGTGTAACTGGGTACTTGAGAACTGCCTTGCATATGTTTTCCTTTAATCAAAACAGGCTTTTCCATCCTCATTCATCTGGGCTAAAAATTTCTGTGCTCGAGCTACAAGTACAATTTGCTATTAGTCTTTGCTAATCAAACACGGTACATGCAAAAGTACCAGTGAATATTTGATTTGATCTCTGAAATAAAGCAATTCATTACACAAGAAAAGCGTACAGAAGGCGGCAGACAAATGCAGATGTAATTGTGTTTTTTGTTGAATGTGATTAGAGAGCCCACTAAGTAACAGTCAAAAATGTGACACTGAGGGGGAGAGATGCAGAGCCCAGACCTGTGGGGAAGAGGAGGGGAGAATTGTTTATGCAGAGCTAAGCTGTCAAGTGTAATAAAGCAGCTTGAATAAAATTTAAGCTGAAAATCCACTGAAGCTCCCCATTTCAGGGAGGAAAAAGCTATTAAAAGGAAATGAAGGTCACCCTCCCAGTTTATTTCACCTAATTGACTGCCAATAGCTTACCACAGGCAACCCGACTGCAGATCTGCAATTGAGAAACTGATGAAAGGAGAGTTTTCAAGCTGAGGCTCATTCTTTAATCCTCCTTGGCTCTTATGTTTTTTCTCCATCTCCAGTTGGGATGTAATTTTAAACCCTGATGGATTAACTGGTTCCATTGTCTGTGGCCATCACTGCACTATGGCACTCTTAATCCGTACAGCAGCATGTCTAATTATCATTACAAAGTGTCTGAGGGAACTATAAAGACCAGCAGGGCATCTTCTCACAAGCAATTAACATAAATTGATAAATGAGTGATTTGAATCCGCTCAAGGCACTCACATATGAATAAAATCAGCAAGGACGGTCGCTTATTTCAGCTACTTCTTTCGCTTAGTCTGGAAGGGCAGAAAACATGAGAACCGTCCTGGATCCTGCAGTGAGGGGGCGGGGGGATGAACTCATGCAGGGGATGGACCCAACAGTTCACCGGGCTCATTAATGCGGAGCAAATGACTTGTGATTGACAACCAGTTGCCAGCAAGGAGCACTGACTGAACTCAACCCAGGAGAGCAGAAACCTGGTGAAAGGCTAGAGGGCAGTAGGGCAGACAATCATCACTTCTTCAGCGGCAAGAGGGCTTTCTTTTCATTGGGGTGCCACTTAAAAATTCATGAAAGAGGCACAAGAAAAGCAAAACAGTTATGCATAGGTTCTAATACCCTGGGAAAGCAAAAGGCAAAAAAGCAAAAGACAACGAAATGAAATAATGCCGAGCTACGTCTTGACCTCACTGGGATCTAAAGTTTATACAACAGAAGTAAGGAAAGTACGTATTTAAAACCCTTGCCAAAGCTTTAACCTAAGGGAGCAGGATAGACTACATTTATTTTTCCATTGAAAAGAAGATTTATTTTTTCTTCCCCTCCTAAAAATGTTTCTATCATCTCCCTTATGCTAATCTTTCTTCCCCTACACACCTCAGCATACCTGACACTGCCACCCCCAGCTTATCAAATGGGTTAAGATCAAGCGACACAACATTATATATAGATAGATATATATTAAGCCAACAAATTAAGAAGAAATGAAAGCTGGTTATACACACTGTAGGAGGTAGACCTGGTAGGCCACGTACCCCGATGATGGCATTCAGCTCTGCCATGGTCACCTGTTTGGCACGTTCGACAGCCTGGGCCACCTGCTGTTGATGCTTTGAAAACAAGGAGAAGGAAAAGTGTTAGCAAGGCAGCCAAGACCTTCACTGTACCTTCCAACAATAAGACAAATGCCACATGAGGTGCAGACTGAAGTGTAATATGTCTTTAAATGTGAACTTGCTCGAGCACACATTGTTCCACAGAACACACAGACAAACGGCAAAGGAAAACAGAGCGGTGCATCCCTTAGTTCTAACCAACACCAGTTACCACTTTACTTCTGATGGGAATCTGGGGCTCAGAATGGTAGAAAGTCAAAGGAGGACATCAAAAATGGTAACGTGAGGCCTTAGAAAATAAACAGTATGGGATTTGGAAGATCACCCTGGTTCTCAGAATGGGTTTGCTATGATAAGTTTGAGCAGGAAAAGTTTACAGCCATTTAAAAACACCCCTTTTGATACTTAAAATGTAAATATTAAGCCTGCAATCACTTCTCTGGTCAACAAATCTCAACCCACCAGTTGGTTTTTGGAAACTCTGGGAATTCCTCTCCTCCTTTAACCCCTAGATGTTTCACCCTCCACAGGGGAAAGGAAAGACCCCGCCCCCCGCCCTCCCCACACACACTCTGAGATCACAGGCTGGAAATAGCCTGCGCACCTCCCAGCTGCACCCACAAATAAAAACAAAGCCACAGGTCTCTTTGGGAGAAAGGAGACTGTAGCAGAGACCAGGATTACTAAAATCTAATGAACAACAGGCTTCAAAAGGCCAACAGGGGACCTCCCTGATGGCGCAGCGGTTAAAAATCCACCTGCCAATGCAGGGGACTCGGGTTCGAGTCCTGGTCCGGGAAGATCCCACATGCCGCGGAGCAGCTGAGCCCACGAGCCACAACTACTGAAGCCCGCATGCCTAGAGCCCATGCTCCGCAACAAGAGAAGCCCGCGCTCCGCAACAAAGAGTAGCCCCCGCTCGCCGCAACTAGAGAAAGTCCAAGTGCAGCAAGAAGACCCAACGCAGCCAAAAATAAATTTTTTAAAAAAAAAGGCCAACAAATCTAAACTGTAACATCGAGTAAATAATATGCTGGAAAAGGCTGCCATAATAACAGCAGAGATGGTGCTACCCAGCATGGAAAAGTAGATGCCAATGAGAGCAAACACTCAGTATTCCAGCTCCAAGGCCCATAAGTTTTTCACTGTCTCAAGATATAAGCATCCTGTACACACTTAAAACAGTTTTGCATTTATTAGCTTGTATCCAAAAGTAAAGGCAAAACTAAAACATAACTAGCTTTGAGTCATAGATTACTCACATAAAGAGCTTTTCCCTCTCAAATATTAAGGGTAAACTTCTATTACTTTGTAACTTAATAAAATGGCTTATATATGTATATTAACTCCATAAGCTAAAGTAACATGAACAGGTAACATGAATGGTCTTATCCTTAATAGTATTGGCATCCACTCCCTCCATGGACAGCATTAAGTCAATCTGCCCCGAGGTACAAGGACAAAGGAAATACCTGCTCCCGTGGTCAAGTCAACCCTGATGGAACCATTTTTAAAATGCAGTAAACGAAAAGCTCTCTAGAGAAAGGACACGTGAATCATCAGTAGCTATCAAGCTTATTTATACTACTCCTCTGAGGAAAGAAAAGCTTTATGCTTGATAGTCGTTTTGCAGTTTTCCACAGAAAAAAATTAATTTAAGGTTGAGCTATTGTCACCACTTCTGTTCTGTTAGATGGGACAGCAGGGGGTTTACACACCCAGATCTGTTAGATGGGACAGCAGGGGGTTTACACACTTCAGCTGTAACAGATGTTCTTCACACTTGTTCCTCGTGATAAAATTAACATCTTAAAACTAGCTAATTTGCAAACAGAGAAGCAACATAATTGCACTTTAACAGCTGAACAGTTTTACTTACTTCCTGAGACAGAAATGGGATGACTTGTGCACAAATCGTATTCAATCTCTTGGCGATTTCAGTCTATAAAGACAAAGCGATATAAATGTTTAGTATATTTCATAATCAGTTCAGAAAGATAAAACTTCATACCCAACATCTGAGTCCTCTACTGCCTCACTCTTGAGGGCATAAAATTGCTTTCCCAGGCTATGTTAGCAATATTTATCTTGAGATAAACAGCAGATATTAATCCCACTTGCAAAGTAAGACATAATTGCACGCGTTATTGGTCACTTAAGAGATAATGGGTAGTTTAATTGAGCTGGAAAATCTACACGGTTTAAGGCTATGTAATCATTTAACCTGGTGGGATTGCAAACCTCTCCGAACACTTATTCAATAACGGCATATCAGGGCACATTCATACAACAAGTTCATTCAAGCCGGAGTCAGAACCCTGGGGAGCAGGGGCACCGCCAAAGCAGTCTAGCTCTCAAGATAAGGTCTAGAGCAAGTGGAAGAACACATCCTTCCCACTTGTCTCAATGCCTGCACAACTGAAAGAGGACGTTAATGTTTGGAAGGCTTCGCTGAGCCTCAAAATTTCAAACAAGCCCAGAAAACACTGCTGAAACAGGACTCAAGTCCAGAGTGACAGTCAAGTCAAGGTATTCTGGCTATCTGTGAAGTTTCACCACAATTCCACATCAAATGCCAGGACCTCACTGACAGGGCCCACGGTTCCACTGAGTTTAGGAAAATGTGTCCTGAGTGTCTGCAGCACGGGCTGTTCTAGAGAAAGTAAGAAAAGTCCCTGCTCAGCTCCAAACGCACAGCAGTCCCTCTACAAGAGGGACAAACTGGCAAAGAAGGGAATGAAGTGTGCTCTGCTCCCAGGCTAGGGTAGGATCCACATGCCCACCCACCTCCAACACCCTCCAGTAATGCAAAGGAGCCCTGCTTTCCTCTAACTCTGAAGAACCAGTTCTGCTTTAAAAAAAAAAAAAAAAAGTCATCTGAAGAGTCCCACATAGGCCTTATTTATTTCATCATTTTATGTCAATGCTTACTAATGCTGCCTCTATTACTGAATTAGGCAATGAAAAGCATTACGAGGAGAAGAAAATTATGAAGCGCAAAATCCATGCCCTTAAGAAAGAGAGAATGGAATAAGTGAGACAAAGTAGAAACCTCAGGAACTGTATAATCAAGTACATAAAAAAGAGCTGCCTTTTGTCCTCTGAGATGATTCCAGTTAACTGAGCAACAAGCCTTTGGTTTTATGGGATTGGATTTAGGCCAACCCAACTCAATTCTCCCTGACCACCAATGAGATAGGGTTACAGACAGTGCCTCGGAAGAAATGTACTGGAAGGGGAAAGGACTGGTATAGAGAACAAACCCATGACCTTGCTCGAACAAGCGGGGCAAGCAGATACGTACATGCAAAAAGGGTGCAGCTGTACTAGGTGCAAACACAGAACTGGGTCAGTCCTACCCAGTTCATTTGATCACAGCCACCCACTCAAGCTAACTCAAGGTCATGAAAGCATGGGCGGGCTACCCTTGCCTTTGCACCAGGGTTCTACACTATATATCTGGGTAGATGTAAAGGAGTAGGGATGCCCTCTGTGGACTCTGAGGTCCTTGCTCCCCACTTCCTACCTGCCATACATTCCAGCAGCATTCTGTACTTTTCCCATCTCTAAAATTCCCTTCATGTTTTCCAATTTTAAAAATGACATCCGCTCACTTTGAGCACATACACACAGATGTATATTATATAGAAATATACAAGAAAGTTAAAATAACCCTAAGTCCACCATCCAGAGATTACCACAGTAACGTTCTGGTGATCCTGGGAAGCAGCACCACAGGCTCTCATTACCTGTGTGCGCACAAGCCCAGAGTGGAGAGAGACACTTGGATACCAAGGGGTCCCAATACGTATACTGCTTTTCCGTAATTTGTTATTTCCACTCAATAAAAACAGATATGAATAAGGACATCATCAATATATCCCACTTGGGCTTCCCTGGTGGCGCAGTGGTTGAGAGTCCACCTGCCCAGGCAGGGGACACAGGTTCGTGCCCCGGTCTGGGAAGATCCCACATGCCGCGGAGCGGCTGGGCCTGTGAGCCATGGCCACCGAGCCTGCACGTCCGGAGCCTGTGCTCCGCAACGGGAGAGGCCACAGCAGTGAGAGGCCCGGGTACCACACACACACACAAAAATATATCCCACTATACAAGCGGACGGGTGTCTGAACACTCCCAATATCAGGGGATATTTATGTTTCACCTAATTTTCCACAATTACACACTGCATGTCGAATAACTCTCTCCCTGGATCTCTAAAAGGAATCTCTAGAAGTGAAATCGCCAGGTCAAAGTGTATGCATATTTTAAACTGTAACGCATGCTGATAAACTGCCCAGCAGAGAAGCTTACCAATTTACATCATCACCAGTCTATGAGGGTGCCTGCTCCCCCACCCAGTGTCAATACTGGGTTTTGTTAACCTTTTAAAAATCTTTATCCATCTAATAGATTTTAAAATGACCTCATTTTTATTTGCATTACTTGGATTCTTCCTGAAGTTAAACATCTTTTCATATATTGACTGGTCCACTTTATTTTTCCTTTCTCTTTTTTTCTTTTGGTATTTATTCATCCTTGTCTTTTGGTAGTAGTTCTTTCCATATGACAAATACTGACTTTTCCAGTTTTTCCACCTTGTTACCTGTCTTTCAACCTTGCTTATGATGGATTTTTTGCTGTGCATAACTTTGTTTCTACGTGGTCAAACTAAAAAATAGTCTTCCTACGTTCCTGGCCTTTGGGTCAGGATTAGAACACCCCCAAATTACAGAAGCCATTCTTAATTTTCTTCTAGTGCTGCTATGGCTGTACTTTCTGCAGTTAATCACTTGACCTACAGGGAATTTACTTTAGTTTAAGAAGGAAAGATGATCTCCTCTTTAATTAATAATTATATATGTTATTACATAGAGTGGCTTCAAGGTAGAAGTGAACTTGACTGTCAGGGAACAGTTAAGACCTGGTCTGAATGAAATCAACTTGTAAACCTTTAACATTAAACATTTAATATTAAGAACAAAATAAAAGAAGTACAGATTAAAGCACAGACCATATAAATTGAGTTAGAGTAGCTAAGACTGAAACAGGAGGACCAGGGTTAAAGTTCAAAGCTCAAACTGATGAAGAAACATCAAAAGCCATACCATTTGTCCTGGGAATTCTAAATAAATGGTCTGGAGAAGAAACGGAAATAAGAACAACAGAGAAGGATCTTATCCCAGCTGTCTCCTCCCTCTGCCATGTCTATAAACCCTAATCTTAAAACTAGCCTCTGACAAGTGAGTTTAACTTTGATCAAGGAGGCCTGGATTCAAATCTTACCTCTGATTTACCTTAAAATTCTCCGAGCCGGCTATAGAGTACCTACTCCTAGCAGCGTGAGGATGCATCTTATTTCCCTGACGGTGCTTTGGGAGGTCTAAGACATCACCAGCCCTTAAAATAGTCTGGATGGCAGCATAAAAACTGACAGTGATTCTTTAGTATTATCTCTTGCTTCAACACAACGGTATTCTGATAAGAACTTTAATTTAGCACAAATTAACAAGTAGTAGTGTTTTCCACCCGTGCTTCTATTCCTGACCACAGAGTTTACAAGCAGGTTAAACTGTATAGTTGACCCTGCTTAAGCAGGTGTTGAGAAAGTTCTGTAATCTTTTCAGACTGCCTTCTTTCTACCTCTTCCAAAGACTAGACAACTCCAGTGGGGGGAAAAAACAAACAAACTGCAGGCTAACTGTATTTCCCACCTGGAAATCATTTTCCTGCCCAAAGCTGAAGACGTATGTGGTACCTGCTAACAGTCATAACGTTTATAAGTAAACTTACCCTGTGCCTGTACTTCTGACACCATGTAAGGCAACAAAACTAAGTCAGCATTCAAGAGCTAGCCCTAAACCAGATTTGTGTGGAAACTTTGTGCCCAGAAACTTAACCAGCTTGGTTAAGGCCCCAGCATCAGGCCTTACTTCAGGGACAGCCACCACCCACTGAGGCAGCAGGAAGCAGGAGTCCAAATTATCTGTCTAGAACCAGCTTTTATTCTCCCTGTCAAGGCCAACTCCCTTCTCACTGACTTGCTTATGGTAACACGGTTGGCTCTCATAATCCAAACACTTGGGTTTGCATCTCAGCACACTAGTATTAGGTGTCCTGAGATAAGTCACTTCAACCACTGAGCCCCAGGGTCTCTTATCACCAACCTACTTCAGTGTTTCAGCAGAATCAAGTAAGCTAATATGTAAACTACAGCTGCACTATTACGAAGTGCTTTGCTCTTATCCCAATCCTTCAAGGCCTACCTCAAATCCATGTAGAAGCTGCCTGTCTCCCATAACACCAATAGACAAACTCTAGGCCCTTCAAGATCCCCCAAAGCATTTACCATCATTTGGCAAACTAAGACTTTATGTTTAAAATCACATCTTACGTGAAGCTTCTGGACAGTTTCCTAACAGCTTCCAGCATCGAGTCTTCTCAACATAACAGGGAAGCAGAAGGCTCTGGCTGAACGCTTTGATACAGCTCCTCGCTGAATCCTCCCCACCAAAACTGACCAGAGGGTACACATTCCACATGGGGGACTTTCAAAGGAATGCCTCGCTGAACCAAAACGGAATCCCCGTACACCCTAAATTCAATGACCAAGATGTAACCACAAAAACCGTTCCTAACCAGTGTCAGAATAAAATTCTGTTTATAGTAAGAAATTGCGTCTTAGTAGGTACAAGATTCAGGTACATGTATATTTTAACTGAGTTAAATAGGCCAAATATCTCAAAGGCCAGCAACGAACCAAACCCTGGTACATGTTGCAGAGCTCTTAAACTGAAGACATGTTCTTCTGAGCACCTGAACTTCAGTTTTTAGACTTCATGATTCCTAAAAGCTCGGCTTTCCACCTTTTCATACTCCTCCCACCTCATCTAATTTCCAGACTGAAGAGCCAGCCTGCTCCCCAACGGCTGCCCACTTCTCCACTACACACAGAGTAATATATAATGAAGGTTGTTGTAGGCTGAAAGCAGGGCGAGCACTGCTTAAGAGTAACTGCCCATGGGTCTCAAAGCAACACAATGGCACCTGGCCCAAAGTCAGCTTACGGAGGGGAAACTCCACCACCATTAAATTGCAAATTGATGGATCATAAAAAATGCCGCTTATGCTGAGGGCTGGCAAACTGATCTTTCTGTTTCCTCAAACCACGCAGGAGGCCAAGAGAAAAACACAGTGGAGAGCTGGTAAGAAGTGCCTGGCAACAGATAAACAGGCAAGAATATGAAAACAAAGCGCACAAAAGGAAATAGATAATCTCTAAATCCCTTCTGACGAGAAGGTTCAGAGTCTGTGAAATGACAGCCTTCAATACAGAAAAATGTTCAACCTCACCAGCAACCAAATAAAATGCAAATGTTGTTGTAAGTAAAGTGGGTCATTCTGCACCAGTTAAGTTAGTTTATTAAAAATAAATTAATGAAATCCAACGATGATGAGTCTTCTGGGAAACTGGAGCAATCACACATTACTGATGACAGAGTAAATCGGTACAGTTGTCTTGGAAAGCAACCGGGCAATGTGTTTCAAGTGCATGAAATTATTCAAACCTTTTGGTAAGGCTTCCCACAGCTAAAAATTTATCATAAGGAAATAGTTCAAATGAAAAGCATTCCATGCATGAAGTTGCTCACTGCAGCACGAGTTTCAAAGCAAAAGAGGAAAAGTCAGGTAAAAATATAACAGTCGTTCAACACGTCACAACCATCTGCAGCTTTTTAAAAACTTAACATTTGCCCTCCTGATAAATCAGTTGTCTAGTACTAGGAGAAAGGGTTAAATACACGACATCAACCCAAAGCCAAGGCAAGTAACCATTTTAAAGTCATGTTTATGATAATGATGCTTAAATGGCCAACACATTTACTAGATGAAGCAGGAGGGGAAGAACAAAGCTGTGCTGTTAGTGTGACTGTTTTTTGTTTGTTTTACAACATATGCATGTGGCCAAGCGCTGTAATTTGATACCCCAAATAAAACCAGTGATTATCCTGCTGTAGCCGGGTTATCAGTGCCATTTTCCCCCCTCCAGTGACCTTGTAGATGCCGCCCTTGATTTATCGTTTGGATGTATTATTAAACAGGGAAGGGAGCAAAGGGTGATCAGGCCCACCACTCCTGTGATTGACCCTGGCACTGAGTCACAAGGATGCTGGCAAACCCTGAAACCCTTTGGGTGCCCGGCCCTCTAACAATCTTCATGTCACATACGGAGAAGTCAATGCCTAAAGGAAATGATTTGCCCAGGATCATAAAGATTAAAAGCCACGTTGCTGCCTAGTCCTTTCTCCAGGAAGCAGAAGTGGGAAATTGGAACATACTCTAGACCAGAAACAAAGCTGATGTACTCAGCCTTGTTTGCAAAGCAATACAGCCCTAACAGGACGACAGCAGTACAAGGCCAAGGCCATGTCATCGCTCAGCCAACAACGGTACTACAACAAGTGGCCCCAGTCTGTCACTGACAGGGTCACTGTACTCCTGCTGTCTTTGGCAGAAGTACAGTGCAAGGCAAAGTAGGCATTTCACAAGGAGCCACAGTTATAAATTGCAAACCTTGAATAAACAAGTAGCAGCCGAACTGCACTTTTGTCCTCCCCTTCGCAGGCAAAGAGAATTAGTGCCTCAGCCCTAACATCAGACAACCTGGCCCATCAATAAAGCAAAATCCACAAAAACACATCCTCAAGTACATCTCTATTTCCTGAAGATGACATCTGATGTGCCTAAAGAAAATTCAAGGCGTTTGACTAAAACTGCATACCCAAAATGATATACGCAAATCTGCAAATAAACTTCCAACACTCCCCCACCCCTTTACAGGAGGGGGAAAGGCTTCTTGGCCTCGAGACCTCCTTCAGAACACTGGCGAGTCACCAGACCATCTCCCATCCTAGCACCATGCTTCACCAGCACACTCATGAAAAGCGAATTTTATCTGAAGTTCTAATGCATCAGAGTAGCTCTGTTTAAAATATAATGACGTCGATAAATGACTAACCACAATTTGGGGGAAATCCAAATGAAAAGGACTTGGGGTCTCTAAGCTGATGACATAATGGTTATGAGGTTATCGGCGGTTTTCAAACGTAAGAATGCATCAGGATCACCTGAAAGGCTTGGTAAAACAGACAGCTGGGCCCACGCCTAGAGTTTCTCAGCCAGGAGGTCTGGGGCCCCAGCATCTGTATTTCTAACAAGGCCCCAGGTGCTCTGCAGCTTGTTGGACTAGGGACCACACTTTGAGAACAGTGCCAATGAATAACCATGACAGCGGCAGCATCTACTGGTTAGTACACACCAGCTCCAATTACATCCAGGGTCTAAGCGTCAGTCAGCGTAGGTGCCCTTGGAGAGTGGACCGGAAGGTTAAAATAACTCACCTAGGTCAGAAACAGGAGGGGAGGTCAGGCCTGCCTTTCTCCAAAGCCTTGCCACAGTGAGAGATGACCGCCTTTCTCCACACTTTTTTTTTTTTTTTTTGCAGTACGCGGGCCTCTCACTGTTGTGGCCTCTCCCGTTGCGGAGCACAGGCTCCGGACGCGCAGGCTCAGCGGCCATGGCTCACGGGCCCAGCCGCTCCGCGCATGTGGGATCTTCCGGACCGGGGCACGAACCCGTGTCCCCTGCATCGGCAGGCAGACTCTCAACCACTGCGCCACCAGGGAAGCCCTTTTTTTTTTTTTAACATCTTTATTGGAGTATAATTGCTTTACAATGGTGTTAGTTTCTGCTTTATAACAAAGTGATGAATCAGTTATACATATACATATGTTCCCATATATCTTCCCTCTTGCGTCTCCCTCCCTCCCACCCTCCCTATCCCACCCCTCTAGGTGGTCACAAAGCACCAAGCTGATCTCCCTGTGCTATGCGGCTGCTTCCCACTAGCTATCTATTTTACGTTTGGTAGTGTATATACGTTCATGCCACTCTCTCACTTTGTCCCAGCTTACCCTTCCCCCTCCCCATATCCTCAAGTCCATTCTCTAGTAGGTCTGTATCTTTATTCCCATCTTACCCCTAGGTTCTTCATGACATTTTTTTCTTAGATTCCATATATATCTGTTAGCATATGGTATTTGTCTTTCTCTTTCTGACTTACTTCACTCTGTATGACAGACTCTACGTCCATCCACCTCACTACAAATAACTCAATTTCGTTTCTTTTTATGGCTGAGTAATATTCCATTGTATATATGTGCCACATCTTCTTTATCCATTCATCCGATGATGGGCACTTAGGCTGCTTCCATCTCCTGGCTATTGTCAATAGAGCTGCAATGAACATTTTGGTACATGACTCTTTTGGAATTATAGTTTTCTCAGGGGATATGCCCAGTAGTGGGATTGCTGGGTCATATGGTAGTTCTATTTATAGTTTTTTAAGGAACCTCCATACTGTTCTCCATAGTGGCTGAACCAATTCACATTCCCACCAGCAGTGCAAGAGTGTTCCCTTTTCTCCACACCCTCTCCAGCATTTATTGTTTGTAGATTTCTTGATGATGGCCATTCTGACTGGTGTGAGATGATATCTCATTGTAGTTTTGATTTGCATTTCTCTAATGATTAAGGATGTTGAGCATCCTTTCATGTGTTTGTTGGCAATCTGTATATCTTCTTTGGAGAAATGTCTATTTAGGTCTTCTGCCCATTTTTGGATTGGGTTGTTTGTTTTTTTGTTATCCAGCTGCATGAGCTGCTTGTAAATTTTGGAAATTAATCCTCTGTCAGTTGCTTCATTTGCAAATATTTTTTCCCATTCTGAGGGTTGTCTTTTGGTCTTGTTTATGGTTTCCTTTGCTGTGCAAAAGCTTTGAAGTTTCATTAGGTCCCATTTGTTTATTTTTGTTTTTATTTCCATTTCCCTAGGAGGTGGGTCAAAAAGGATCTTGCTGTGATTTATGTCCTAGAGTGTTCTGCCTATGTTTTCCTCTAAGAGTTTGATAGTTTCTGGCCTCACATTTATGTCTTTAATCCATTTTGAGCTTATTTTTGTGTATGGTGTTAGGGAGTGTTCTAATCTCATACTTTTACATGTACCTCCACACATTTTTACAAAACAAAACCAAGGCAAGAACACAAACTGGGGCTGGAGGAACCCATCTGACTACTGTGGGAAACCTCAAACAATATTCATTCAAATGAGTCCACCTGTGGCAATGTAATCTTGCCCCTTCTTCAACCTGATGATTAAAGCAAAACAAAGAGTACCAGATGACAGAACCCCATCAGTGGCTCAATTAATCAGAACACAAGTCGCCAATTATGGGCAGATCCTAACTTTTATGTTCCGTCTCCCCCCTCATTTGGCAGCTCCTGCAAGCAAGCATTCTAAACCCCAGCCCTTTCCAAAGGGGCACAGACTCTCTCCTTTCACTGCTCACCTTTCACACTCACAGCTTCTCTCCAAACAAGAAGGGGTTAAAATAAAGGGAATGAATAACCTGCTGAAGGCTGCCGAGGCGAGACAGCAACACTAATTGCTCCCGTACTCCCGCTCCTCGAGAGGCAGATTGCAAGGGCTCGCATCTCCAGAGAAAGCTCTGGGATCTTCGCAGCAGCTCTCAGCAGAGCAACTCAAGTGCCCTTAATTGTTTATGTTCTTAATGCAGAGCCTCTTGAATGCATTCATTTTTAATAGCAGGCTTGAGTGTGGGGCCCATCAAAGAATGACAAAGCAACTCTATTCACTGGTCCTCCTTCTTGCAATGACGGTCTTCTGATTTATTTGCAAATGACAAGCTTGGCAGGCTCCACTTGAGGGCTGCCCTCTTTTTTTTTTTTTTTTTAAGAATTCAGTTGCATTTTCCATGATGAAGTTGAGTCTGCAACGCTGTGTATTTGTGTAAATTCTTCCTCCTTCAGTTCCTTCTAATTAATGACTTAAATGTTTTGACCCAACTGTTGCCAAGCAGTGCATTTGGGCTTCACTTTGTCATTCTGGTAAAGATGCATCCTTGACAAAAGCATCGCAGCTGTTTCAGTGCCTGAACAGCACATTTCCATCATTCAGAAACCCTTGTTATGGAGTTCAGAAAGTGCTGTTCACAGGAAATTGTAATGACTTGTCCCATGATGGAAAAAGACAGCGTTCGGTGGTGTCAAAGGAAAATGCACTCTTGTGCACCACAAGAAGGGTTTCAAGACAAACGCCACGGGGTGAATCACGGAACGCTACCGTGAAGTCACCACCTATTGTTCTGGGAATGGAAAGAGAGCAAGCCTACACCTTTCACCTTCTTCACAGGTCTTAGTCATTAGGGAGCTCATGAGAAATTAGATAATATCATACAGTAGCAGGAAGATCAGTGGGAGGAAGAGCCAGCTACATCATCATGGCATGAAGGCTAAAATTACAATTACGAAAATAAAATATGCCTATGTAAAGACAAAGACTGCACGGGCATATGCAAAAACCAAGTCGCCTCGGAAAACCAGGTTTATGAGAATGGTCTTTATTCAGAACTTGGAATGTTATTTTCCTCGCAATAACACTTAAACCCTTTCCTTTTCATCATGGCAATCTTTTAGGCCTGTGTAACCCGTCTTTGGTTGGTACTGACTTCCAAGGGTCTGTGTCGCTATGTCCCTGACTTCCATCATGACAAAGCAAACACCCAGTACCCACAACTATAAAGCACAATTTATCATTAGCTTTAGCACTTCTCATCATCCCCTTCCCCACATCTTGTTTGGAAATCACTGAATAAGCAGTTTGGTGTGAATGTTTCCCTAACAGGTTGGAATCTTCAGCCAATCTAGAGAGTGGGAAAGGAATTTCCTGCCTTAGGTGACCATGGGACCGTGGTTTCCTAATTTTAAAAACATGCTACAGCTGAATGACCCACACACACGAAGGACGGCTGCCACTCTTCTTCCAGAGCAACTTCGTAGGGAAAGCAGCTACTCCGTCAAGAGGCCTATGCCATCAAAGCCGTGTGGCATGGCAGCAGAATGGCCCCAAGTTAGACAGACGTGTGTGTGTGCATGCGTTGCTAAGGCCATCTGAGTCCCAAACTCAGTCTCAGTTGGGAAGCCCCATCCCTGGGCCTTCTTCCTCACAGGCTGAGCTGCTGGAGAGGTGGTCCTCTGGGAAGGAAGGCAAGGTTCCTGGCATTCCAAGTGGAAACCTGGGATTCTCTTTTCCATCAACACCATGTGCCAAGAAACCTGCGAAGCTCCAGAATGCAATTTACCCCCCAGAGTGGCCAGAAGATGAATTTGAAGGGAGGGGGCTCTACTGCAAACTGGGAATCGGCCTCTGCCTCAAGAACAGTGCTCTGCTGAACCCAGCAAGTGCCAGAGGGGCATCAAAGGCTGGCAGCCACTGAGGCAGAGACAGAACTTGTGCGCAGCGAAGTCAACAGTGGAAAAAAGAAATATTTTCTCAAAAACACCTTAGGGGGCTTCCCTGGTGGTGCAGTGGTTGAGAATCTGCCTGCTAACGCAGGGGACACGGGTTTGAGCCCTGATCTGGGAGGATCCCACATGCCGCAGAGCAGCTAGGCCCGTGAGCCACAACTACTGAGCCTGCGCGTCTGGAGCCTGTGCTCCGCAACAAGAGAGGCCGCGAGGGTGAGAGGCCCGCGCACCGCGATGAAGAGTGGCCCCCGCTTGCCACAACTAGAGAAAGCCCACGCACAGAAACGAAGACCCAACACAGCAAAAATAAATTAATTAATTAATAAACTCCTACCCCCAACATCTTCTTTAAAAAACACCTTAGGATCATAACTGAAATGAAATCTGGGAGGCTGGAGAAAATTTTCAAAGCATACCCTTTTGGAAAAGTTTTAAGTATTTACAAGATGGTAAGTACAAGGATACTAGACAACAGACTTCATGAATGCATTCAAAAGTCACAGAATATTAACTCAGCCAGCTATGCAGGTGGAGGCAAGGAGAAATATTTTAAATACAAATTAATTCTTTTTTTTTTTTTTCCTTTGGCCGCCCTGTATGGCATGCTGGACCTTAGTTCCCTGACCAGGGATCCAACCTGCACCCCTGCATTGGAAGCATGGAGTCTTAACCCCTGGATCACCAGGGAAGTCCCCACAAATTAACTCTTAAAAAAACAAAATAAACTGATCATCACAACACAATACAATCCACAGAGAAATCTAAGCAAGAGAAAAATAATCATCATTTCTCCAAGATAACAATCAAGCTAAGTTCAGGAAAACAAAGTGTGCTCTATGAGGATAATTTACTCAGGGTTACTTGGATTGACCAGGAGTATATATAATTAAAAGTATATAAAGAAAAACCCCCTTACGACCAATCATATCAACTTGTAATTTTTTTTTAATTTTTGTATTTTATTTATTTATTTTTGGCTGCATTGAGGCTTCGTTGCTGCGCACAGGTTTTTCTCTAGTTGCGGTGAGCGGGGGCTACTCTTTGTTGTGGTGTACGGGCTTCTCATTGCGGTGGCTTCTCTTGTTATGGAGCACGGGCTCTAGGTGCATGGGCTTCAGTAGCTGCGGCACGTGGGCTCAGCAGTTGTGGCTCATAGGCTTAGTTGCTCCGTGGCATGTGGGATCTTCCTGGACCAGGGATTGAACCCACGTCCTCTGCATTGGCAGGCGGATTCTTAACCACTGCACCACAAGGGAAGTCCCTCAACTTGTAATTTTTAAATGATACAGTGTTATAACGTGTTGTCTAACATTTACTGGGGAAGCATTAAACAAGAAAGGATAAAAGAACACTGGGTCAGGCTTTCCTGGTGGCACAGCGGTTTAAAGTCTTCCTGCCAATGCAGGGGATACAGGTTCAAGCCCTGGTCCAGGAAGATCCCACATGCCACGGAGTAACTGGGCCCGTGCGCCACAACTACTGAGACTGTGCTCTAGAGCCCGTGAGCCACAACTACTGAAGCCTGCGTGCCTAGAGCCCGTGCTCCGCAACAAGAGAAGCCACCACAACGAGAAGCCCGCGCACTGCAACGAAGAGTAACCCCTGCTCGCCGCAACTAGAGAAAGCCCGCGTGCAGCAACAAAGACCCAACGCAGCCAAAAATAAAAGAATTTATAAATAAATAAATTTTAAAAAAAAGAACGTTGGGTCACGGAAGTGAGAACAATTTCTAAACCAGGGGCCACCAGAAGTTATCACTCCTATCACTCACCAGTTATTTTACAAGTGGACAAATCAATTTCTGTGCTTGTGTGTGTTTTTAGAAAGCATCCTAGATATTCTCCCATTAATTATGTGGGTTCAGGACATGTCAATTCTTGTTTCCCAGAGCACAAGAAACCAAATTTAACCCACGTATTGTGTTACACTGGTCTGCACTCGTGTGGTTCCCACAGGGCTGGGCTGGCTCAATAATGTCGACCTCCTTCTGGAAGAACAGAATAGACTTCCTGCCATTTGGACTGTGAAACACAGTAATCCACCAGGAATAAAGGTCAATGTTGCACTTTTGGTCATTACTGAATCATTTGAGATGATCTGCGGTGAGGATGAGAGGAAAATCGAAGGCTGTGAGAACGCTGCAAATGGCTTGACCTCAGACCAATTTCCATCTCCATCTGTCTAATAGACATGTGGATAAAAAGCCTCCCTCCTTCTGGGCTACTCGGCTGTTTTCAAATCCGCAGCACAAGCCAGGAACCAGTTAAACAATACATTAATAAGGGGAAATAACCTTCTAAGCCCCAGACTGACACTTACTCAGGTTTTAGGTCATCAGCTCAAGTTTGGAAAGTAATTTTCCAGTCTGCAAGCAGTACTGCAAAGCAGAAATTTTAACAAATACGGAGAATCATCTGCAGAGCTGGGGCATGTGCCAGAAATCTCCTTATTTGTACATGCAAATATATGCATGCTTACACCTCCACCCCCCCACCAAAAGACATCCACACGATTTCTATTACGTCTGCTAACACACACACAAAGGGGAACAGCAGTTCCAAAAACTGCGCTGCTGCAAAATAAGTCTTTTTTTCCAAGTGTCCAATTAATGCTGCTTAATCCTTATTAAGGCATTTCAATCCTTAAATACAAAATATTCCTGGGAACCCAGAGCCCAATTATCATTTAAGCCGTGGAATAAATGTTAATATCCTAACTTTACACTAATACTCCCCTTTACCGGTGAGGCCAAGCTCCTTTTTTGAAGGTAATGGCTGCACCATATATAAGTTGAGGCCCCCACAGTATATCAATGTCAAACAACATCGTGTCAAGCTAAGATTCAATTCAGGTAAGTGCCACTGCCAAATTTTCTTGTTCCCAGACGGGCTTTAAGATTATTTTATTGCTTAAAATTTAATTTGTTCCAACTCGTGTCTCCATGACAACGTTGGCTAACCCTGCAAATCATTTGGGTAATTGGATATCTTATCTTTCTATTGCTCTCAAATCGAATGATTCTGCTAGAATTGTAACAGCCAATCAAATTTACAGTCCTCCTGAGTAATAGGCTTGGAAAAGTAGCCACATTCATCTCCTCTTTACAGCCATATCAACCAGTATGCAACACACAGTAGAATCTGGTCTTCAAACTGTACTCCAAAGTATAAGTGGTGTCAATACCAATATTCTCACTGTGCAAACTCTACTCAAAAGCCCCCTTTTATACTATTTTAATTTGAGAAGGAACAATTGGTGCTCATTCCATATAAACCTTGATCAATTTCAGTACTTTGAGGGAAACTGACAAGAATAATTCTGCATGCTAATCAGAAAAAATAATAATAAAATAAAAACCACAGCATTTTGGGGTTATTTGCCCTTATGATAAAATCATGAGCAAAACAATGGCTGCACAAGATGACAGTAGTACACCAACACTGATTTGCCTGGGGCTCTTTTAGGTGGGTAAAGCTACATCTGATACATTGTAAGAAATAAGAATGAACACAGATTTAGCAACCAGTTCAAAAATCTCTGCACCCTTAGAGAAATCCACAGTTGAAATGTGACACCCCCTTATTATTTCATTTAATTCATGAGTATCACAGCATCCAGGGCAGTCAATTATGAAATACAGATTTCTTATAAGATTTCAAAGTCAGCAGTTCCGCTCTTGAGTTAGTGGTATGATTTTGGCCTTTGGTCAGCTAAAAAGTACAGAAGTTGGACACATTTCAGTGGTCCAATTCCAATCTCCTCAGTAGCTGTGCAAAGAGATTTGCTCCGCGGGAGCTCAGGGCCCAGGCACTGTAAGAGAGCCAGCCGGGTTACAAAAGGAAAAGGCTCTGGAACCCAGGCCAACTGGCAGGCCGAAGGGGTTGTCAAGAACCTCGTGCTTCCCGTACAGACACTCAGAGGACTTCAGGACTCAAGCTAAACACAAACAGACGCAACGTGGAGCTTCTCAGCACACCGATGTCAGCAGGCAGCCGAGCTTTCAAGCAAGTGTGAGAGCAGGTATTGGCAGGTATTGTCGACTGTGTCCTCTTTTATCCCAAATACTTACAAAAAGTTGCTACTGCATCATGCTTGGCAATAAGAGTCAACAGCCTAAACTCCCAGTCTGTCTAATCCCAATGGCCCTGGCTTTTCTCCCTCCTGTGTTTTCCCTGCTTCCTCAAATATTAGCACATAAGCAGCAGCTGTGAATTGACAGTCCACAGAAATCTCAAGCCCACGTGGTACCTGGAGAATACTGCAACACAATTATCTACTCAAACTTCTGCACGCACTTCACAAGTTTTCATAGCCAAAATAAAACTATACATATGTATACATCATCAAGGCGCACAATTTTTTTTTCTCCAACAAAGCAACAACTCGGTCATGTAATTCATACGCACATACACACACACACACCCCGTTTTTTTCAAGATGACAAAACTCTCTTCGAATTCAAAGTTGGATTTTCCACATTTCATTAAAAATAAAAAAATCAGAAACGTACCTCCCAGCCTTTATTTTGTCAAAACTCACTTCAATAAAATGAACCAAATCCTCTTTGTTGTTCCTCCATCCCCTTAAATGAAAAAACTCAACACAAGGCTATTCTCACTGGTAGTCATATTAACTTAAGGCTGTTGCCTTCCAAGGGTACATTTTGCTGTTTGGCTTAAATAAGGCATCTTAATTTCTCTGGATTCTTTAGACAACAGATTGCCAATAGGAACCTAAAAAGAAGTCTCCTTTTGAGCTTAGAGATAAATGCTTCTGATCTGAGAATAAAAAAACTTTGTAATTGAGGAGAAATAATGAAAAGTGAACAGTTCAGATGCAGGAAGGAAGGAAACTGGGCTTGGAAAAACAAGATGGAATCATGGCCTAGAATTCCAAGGGCAGGGTACAGTTTTAAAGGGACAATAATAGATTTAGGTAACAGATTTTGAGAACAGCTGTCCTGAGAGTGCCCAAGTGCCAGACTCCTGCACACAGAAACTCACTCAATCCTGATAACTACCCTATCCAGTAGGTGCTACTGTCATCCCCTAACCTTCTAGCCCAGCGGTCCCCAACCTTTTTGGCACCAGGGACTGCTACCGTGGAAGACAATTTTTCACAGACTGGGGGGCGGGCGGGATGATTCAGGTGATAGTGCGAGCGACGGGGAGTGGCAGATGAAGCTTTGCTTCGCTTGCTCCCCCGCCGCTCACCTGCTGCTGTGCGGCCCGGATCCTAACAGACCTCGGACGGCTAATGGACCCCCGTTCTAGCCTGTTCTTTCTTTGTAAGGAGGAATAATTAGTATCCAAGGGAGACTGGAAGGATTTACAGAGAGCGCCTACAGTACAGTTCCTAGGGCACAAGGAGCTCAATGGATGGAGCTATGACTACTTACTCTAATGTCCCAAATAAGCTTACTCTACAATAAACCCAAGAAGCTGACTTTTGAAAGCCAAACTGATGAAATAGACAACTGTCTGAGAACCGAGCGGGCACCTGTAGCTGTAGGCTGCGCGGGCACTGGACACCCTTCCTCCATCCCGGTGGCCCATCCATTATTCTGTCCATACCAGACCAAGATGCAGATCAATGTTAAGACCCCCTTCCCTAAACTGAGAGCGACCTTTTTATTTTCACTCACTAATCCATAGAAGCCTTTCAAGTGGCACAAATAAAGGCGGCTGCATTTTGTTCTCTAAATCAATTTTCTCCCCAGCCATCAACTAGATGTTCCTGCACAGAGAAAGAACAGCCCTTCCCTTCTAATTCAAAAATCCATACTGCCATTGCCCTTGCAAACTGCTAAACAAGCAGTATCGGCAAGTCACTTGTGTTCTGTAATATATTTACTGCAAATCCCAATGGCTCGCCTCCTAATGCAGTTTTCTATTGTGTCTGTGCGTGTCAATACACTGGCCGGTCACCTTACTTGTAAGAGGCTCTGCCCGACTGTTTACTCAAGGCATCAAGAGGGCGCCAAGGACAGACAAAGGCTGCGCTCCTGGAGGCCCTAGCCTTGGAGAGCCTCCTCCACATGCTGGGGTCCTCAAAGAGGTTTTGTTTTCTGGTACTTCACACCCCTATACCACCCACGGCCTCTGAGGCCAACCTAAATTCTCCACCAGGACAACTTCCATCCACACAAAGTTCAAAATCAGAGTCCTTTTGCACAATCACTTCCTGGTTTCCCACCCATAAACACTAAAGCTGTTTCCCCAGTGAATATGCTGATCACATCTTAAAGGGGTGTCATCAAAGGCCAAAAGGTACAAGGGCTTGGGAAGGGGAATCTGGCTTTTCTGTTTAAGTACAAACCTCTGCATTCAGGTGACAGCTGAAAAGCAAGCACCCTGACACCACATAATGGTGCATCATCTAATACAACCATGCCAAGAACGAAAAGGCAAGTTAACGAGGAAAATGTTATAAAATGCTATGAACACCCGTTCAGATGGAATTCTTAAAGTGTACCTGAGAAACTCCCACTTTCATGTGCATCAGTCTCAAATGGAGTTGGCTGCTAAAGAAAGCCTTGAATTATCTATCTATCTTTCGGGGTGAGGGGAGGGCAAAAGCTATATGCAAGATACGTGACAGGCAGATATTACAAAAACGTTACCTTATAGACTCCTGGTATCAAATAGGTGGGTATAATACAGGGTGTTCACTGTACTCTCTCTCCTTTTCTGTATAGTTGAAATTCTTCATAACAAAAGTGTTTGGGGCGGGGGGAGGGACTCTGTAAAGACTTTTCAGTAAATAATCAGTGGGTATAATCATTATTATCAAGAAACCGGGTGACTAAGTCAAGTCTAATGCCTTGGAGAAGCTTGTAATGCAACGTATCCACAGCTCTATTAGTGGCTGTGGTCACCCTTAGGAGATGAGCAGTGGTTCCCAGGGCAGTGATGCATAAACACATTCAATTCACAAGGAAACCCAGGCCTCAGAAACATGCTACTTTTGTTTTCTCTCTCTCTCTCTTTTTTTTTTACTACAAACCCAAATATATTACCATAATTAAACTCCCCATTAAGAAGCCTCAGTGGATATTTGACTATAAATCACTTTTCCAAAAGAAAAACAACTGAGCAAAAGTGCCTGGATGAGATTAGAACTGTAATCCGATAAAACATCTAGTGAAACCAAACATTTCCTTCTTAATTTTAGCATAAGGAGCCACACTGGTACTGCAGATCCAAGTTTTTAATCTGGATTCCAAGGACTTGCTGAAAGATCTTAAGATGTCCACAAACAGCCAAAATTGTTGGGCAAAGCTATCTTGTGTATTAAAAGGTGTACTTTTTTTTTTGCCAAGCAGCTTTCACCTGATTTTCATACGGGTTCAGGATCCAAAACAGTAACAACTACCGCTCTACCTAAGGGGCACATTAAATGCTACTTAAAT
The DNA here is from genome assembly GCF_964374135.1 of Grampus griseus. NCBI lineage: Eukaryota > Metazoa > Chordata > Mammalia > Artiodactyla > Delphinidae > Grampus > Grampus griseus. The sequence continues at coordinate 38,733,082 of NC_139000.1, read as the reverse complement.
GCCTACTCGAACTCACTGGGAAGGGAAGATGCAAGTCTCAAATTCAAGCCTCAAGCAGACTGCAACACAGCTGGAATAACAGAAAAAGGCACATGAAAAAACAATACTACAAAAGTCAGAGCAACAATAAGCGATGTGACAGCCTCCTGTTGGAGCAGCCATGGAAGACCTTGAAGTAAACAGGCAGCGTTGGTATTTGAACTAGACCTTGAAGGATACTGAAGGAGGCCATGTGAAGTTTGACAAAATAGCCTGGACTTTTAGGAAAACAGAAAAACACAAAACATATTTTAGGTATGAAGGAGGGACCCATCTAGCTGGATTAAAGGGCCTGGAGGGAAGAGGACAGAGGTAACCAAGTAAGACTGGCAGAGACAATAACCAGAGGCAGATACACAAGGCTGTGAGTGATGGGCAAAGAGGCAATTACCTGAGTGGGAAGTCAAAATCAGAAAAAAACAGGCATACCTAGGAGGCCAAAAGACCCACGCCCCTAAAGGAATTCTGCATTCACCACCTTAAAGGTGTTCCCTTCCAGGGCGAGCGTTCCAAGGCTGTTTAAAATGTGGGCTAGTGGTCTTGACCGTGGAGTGGGAGTGTCCCAGGGGCCACTCTGGACAAGCCAATAGGGAGCACTGAGAATATAAGAATTTTGATTTTAACCCCTTCATTTAAAATTTCCATGTATTATACATGTATACAACATACCAGTACAGTAACATATTTATAGAACTTATAAATTATAAGTAAACAAGTCTGGGGATATGTTTTTAAACTTTTTACTGACAGGCTGCACAAAATACTGCAGACTAATAAGCTAGTTAGATCAGCAATGACACTAATATCAAACCCAGTCCAGTGAATTCCCTGGCTGTCCATTGGTTAGGGCTCCACACTTTCACTGCTGAGGGCATGGGTTCAATCCCTGGCTGGGGAACTAAGATTCTGTAAGCTGTGCGGTGCAGCCAAAACAAGACAAAACAAACCAAAACAAAGAACCCGGTCTAGTACCACATGTATTTCAGCGGTTTAACAAACTGCGTGAGTTGGACCCACAAGTTCAAATGTACCTACATTCTCAAAGACAACTGATTCTGCTTTATCAAGTGAATAATGATTATCTAATAAGTATCTATTGGAAATAGGTGCACTACCCTTCCGGCGTGCACAGCAATGTACACCTACCACACTCAATAGCAGTTTTTCTCTATTCGGCAGATGAAAAAATCGATTCAACGCACAGAATTCTTCTAGCTTACTTTTTCCTTATACCCAAACTAAGCTTCACACTACCCTTTTTTCGCGAACATATTTTGTGGTCAAAAATGACTAAGTAGCAAATAATACTACTAGAAAAACTAAAAAACTGTGTTTGTTATACTTAGTATGAAAACATGCTGGGGAAGGGGGGTAAACAATGTTCTCATGGTTATGACTGTATGTTGCTTTAAAGCAGACAAACAGAATTAAAAACTTAGTAGTTACTAAAAATTGAAATGCAAAATAGTGAAATACAGACTTGTGTGAAATCACAGGTTAAAACTTTCTGTCAACGTTTCTTGGAGTTTCACAAAAAGTGTTATGGTGACTGGGTGCTCTATAAACTGAGCAGTTCTGTAATCATGGTGGTTTTTCAAACAATTTTAGGGACCATTTTTTCTTTAACCAAGTGAATGGTAACATATGAATCTCTTAACTTACGTTAAAATTTTGGTAATCTTTTTTCATTTTTCTGATCAAACCATGCCTCAGAAAAAAATTAGAAAATCTCTCCCCCACCTGAAGGCCCACGCCTACACCCACACCCCCCCACAAACACAGACTCTACTTCAAACATCAAAGCCATGTTCATGGAACAATCCTATGGCACACTTCTCACTACAGAACTCACCGATCCCATCAGCAAACACTATGCTGAAGCTATAAATGCCTAATCTTGTCCAGTAAGCCAACTTCCCAAAACAGCTCTCTAAAGGTTAATTAAAAACCATTACACCAAATATTCCACATTAAAAGTACTAGTCCTGAGAATTTCAATTCTTAAAAACCTGAAGCAACAGTAAGCACCATGGATAGGAAGGGTGGCGGGGGGGGGGGGCACGAGACATGACTGAGTCAATCAAACCTCAATGAGAGTCCAGTCAGTTTCTTAGTTTAATCCACTTCTAGAGACCACAGAGGTTTAATAATAGAAAAGCTGAAGACTTAGATCTAGCGAAACTCAAAATGGTTCCAGGAGCCAGTAACTGAATATATCTTTAGGGTAACTACCACACAACATGATTTATTTAAATATTTGCTAAAGGAACAGATTTTCCTTTCTGTGTTTCTTAATAAACACTGTTTGGAGGAACATCTGAAGCCCCCTGGGCAGACTCTCCTTAACTGACACACACAAGGTGCTGCGTTCCGAAGCCTGGCGGGGACTCATGCCTCTGGAGGCATGAGTCCCCTCTGGTGAGAGGAGCCCTACTTTAGGGCCTGCCTAGTCTAACCCTTTTTACAGAGCGGGCGGAAACCAGGGCCAGGCAACTTGTTAATGACTCACCCAGTCACCAACTGAAATCCCTAAATAAGTGACCTTAACCCACTCTATCTTACACCAAGGTAGATCCCAGGGATCAGCGGGGACATTCGGGCCTCAGCCCAGCCCTCTGGAGATGGCAGAACAAAGGGAAGGGGAGGGAGGTTCTCTGACCCAACACGTGCCTCCCTGGCCTCACCCGACCCTATCACATCCTGTCCTTACATAAAATGCTGACATTTTGTTCCTCATGGGTTTTTTGGTTTTAATTTTGAACTTTAAAAATACTCTTCACCTTGAGTGCTAAACTTTTTGACACCTCCTTTCAACTCTGTGCCGGAGGCAAAGGCCTCACTCACCTCACCCTAGGCCAGGCCCTGGACAGAAATCTGCAACTAGCCCAGCTGTGGAAGGGGTCAGGAGGGTGCTGCTTAAGGAGTGAAGAATCCGCCCCGCTTGCCAATAAAAAACAAAGGCTAATCTTGCACCTCGGAATCTAGGTTCTAAACACAGGGAGCTTTATCTCTTAACTCCTACTTGTAAAGGACAGGCCTGGCTAATGAAATCAAGTGGGGGACCACTCCAACCTTGAAGACAGCTACCTTCTTTGTATTACAAGGTGGGGCTTAACTCTAAGTTCCTATACTCCAGCTGGTCAGTTCCATTCTGAGATACTGACTTAAAAAAAAAAAAAATCTCAAAATGAGAAACTGCAGACTGAAAACCCAATGGTTTAAAAACAGAAAGAAAGGTAAAACGTACAAATAGTAAGAGTCCCATCTAAGGAATTAACCCACAGGTGAATCCCTAACCGTTCCACCTTAACACTTTTAAAACACTACTAAAGAACCATTTCTTTCTAAAGAGAAACTTTAAAGCACACATCAAAACTGTGAAAGCAGTTTCACTCCAAAATTTATATGGTCTGAGACACTGTGCTTGCTGAACTATCACACAGAGTTTGGAAATGTTCAGCTCTCGTCTGGTTTTTTTTTTTCTCTTTCTCCTCTCCTTCCCCACCCCACCATCAGGATTGCAGAATACTTTCCTTTCAGAGCTAGTCCTTTCATTTATTTTTAAATTCTTCCACCACCCTGGAGAGCCCTAAGCACTCCCTGCCTGCCTTCAGAAGAACACAGGCACAGAGAGGCAAAGTAAATGATCAAACTCACTGCGTCACTGGGGCTCAACCAGAGCCCCGATAACACGTTTCAAATTTTCTTTGGTTCTTCGACTCATTTTAACCTGCGGACAGTACTGCTCAGTTGGTTACAACTTCCTACCTACCCACAGCTGTGGTCCCCACAGACCAGTCAGTACTGCCGATTTTCCTAATTTTTAGAACATGAGGCTCACCCCAAGGTGTCTCACAAATGATGAAGTTGATCAAAACAGACAAACACTGAGAACAGGCACGCAGTGGGGTAGACTTGGGTCGCTAAGCACAGGCCCAAGGGTGATTCCACCACTGGCCTCATGCTCCAGTGGCAGTGGGGGACGAGGGAGACAGGGAAGAAGCGCTGAATTGGGAACCAAGTGAGCCAAACTCAAGCTTAAATAGATGCTTGGCCCTGACAAGTCCCAGACTCTGAGCACGCACCCAAAGTTGCAGGCAGAGCAAAACACCTACCCAATCTAACACCTACCACCCAATCTACTTCACAGGATGAGGCAAATCGCTTTTGAAAACTAAGTGCTGTACAAATTCACGCCACCAATGACAACTTACGGCACGGCTTCATCAGCGTGCTGAAAAGGTATACAAGTGGGATAAATCAGGCTTATATAAGTACTTACAGTGCATCTTATTCCCCAAAATATCAAAGGAGGTAATACCACTCCACATGACAGAAAAAAAACTTTAAACATCACACTGCCAAACACACTAGGCACAGCCCTCAAACACAATTAGACTCGCGTTAACCTGCTACTTTTTCATGTACCCTAACACTGGTGGTATCAGAATGGCTCCATCTTTCATGAAGAGTCTCCACCTCTCTGTATAGAGATATCTAGAGTTTACACGACCTACCTGAAAAGAGGACAGGCAGGAATCTATAAAAGGCTCAAAGGAAAAATATTTTTGTCTTCATGCTACGATTAAAGATTTAAATATCCATGACCATCCTGATTTCATTGACTATTCGGTAACCAGCCACAAATAGAAGCAGAGAAAGTGAGGGGAAGGCTTATCAGGAAGTGTTGACACAACATAAACACAGACTGCGGGCACCAAACCAAGTAAGGAAACCACAATTATACCATTCTTGATTTGGACGCACTTCCACTTTAAAACTTCCACACGGAAAAATCGGTGGTGAGATTTGACACTGAAACCTCTCAAACTCACTCCTCCAACAAAGCCGCTGAAAGGTGGGGAGGAGAGCGGTCATCACACTGGAGACAAATCTTAACAACATTAAAGCTCTCTCCACGGAAAGTTTCCCCATCACTGCATTTTTTTTCAGTAACAAAGATGTTGTCAGAAATGACAATTTTTTCTGTCCCCTGATGATGTCTTGCTAGCATTTGGTTATAAGCCATAAAGCAGGACTAATTTCAGCCTGTCAGGAGTCTCGCTAATGCCCAGTTTCCCCCTAGAGAGAATTCCTGTCAAATCTAATGAGAGCTCCAAAGGCTCTCTCTACAATATAATGAGCACTTAGGCCATGCTGGTGATCAGGCGGCAAAAAGCATCAATTTGAGCCTGGCTACACCCTGGGGGCCAGACGTCACCAGTTTTAATAAGAATTATGATTACTAGCTGCACCAAATGCCTCCTCAGAACTTATTATTAATGTGTGACATTCAGAAGCATGTTTTTCAAATGTAAGGCCACTTTAAACTGAATTACAGCACTGTTCTGCATACCACTCTAGTTAAGGGTCTGTCAGCATTTACAATATAAACTAAGTTTCAGGGGGCTTAATATCCTACTATGAAGAACACAGCGTCTCTCAGCTTTTCACATCTTTCAAATTACTAAGCATATTATTAATGCACACTGGCTCACGGACAGACGATATATACCCACAAATGCCCGACGGAATACAGAAACTCATTAGAAAACTATTTTCACACCATGGGGTTCCCGACCCTCCTCGCCCCTTCTTCCTTCTTCCTACGCGATAAAGAAGAGGTCACTCCACCAAGCAACCTACAGGAACCCAGAAGAATTTCACACCTCCTGTAGCTCCCCCCATAAATCCAGCACCAGCACACATCACACAGAGGTGGCATTCCCTTGTATGGAGTCGGTGAGGTTATTAAATCCTCTGAGTTCATGAGTTTAAGAGAAAGCTCAATCTCCCCTTACCCTTCCAGAATATTTGTTGGGGAAAAAAAATGTGCCTTTACGGTAACGTAAAAAAAAAAGAAAAAGTGGCAGGTTAGAACTGCTTGACCAAATCTATTTGTGTAATTAATTTAAATCACCATATATCTTCTAGCTTAATTACTATCAACAAGTTACAATTGCCTCAATCAGGCACTAGCCATTTAAGCACACAGAAACAAAGGCACAAACCCAACATAAACTAGGCTACCAACTTTGCAAATCAGAATAAAATCAGCACTTTTAAAGGCCCAATTACATTGTTAATGAAAGGCCCTGAACTTAACTATCTCCTTCCAAACACATAACTGAGAACAGATCTAAGGTACTTGACGATAAATTAACATTATGAAATCTATGATGAATTAAAAATCAAAGAGCGCAGAGTTACAAAAGCAGAATTCAACTCTGAAACACACTTGCTTAATGAAAGTCTTTGAATATAAGGAAGATCTGAAGGCTGAACTAATCAATTTCTCCACCGTGCCCCCGCCGGTCAGCCATGCTCTTTAATTTAATGAAACAAGGGTTTGAGATGAAATAGCACATATACATCAAGTAAGAATTGTATTGTTGCACTTTGAAATGTGTCCAACTGTGCAACTTCATCTGATGATAATTTTTTAAGAGGCAATCGATTTCTAAAAGACTTATTGTACCAGAGTCTTGATGAAAAAGTGAATGTCAGCATATCTCCGAAATACTTACACCCTGCCATTAATGCTTTCTTTGGCAGACAATGACTACTCAATCGAGGGTCCTTTGGGCTGAGCAATCATTTAGCTTTTCTTCTCTTATGAGATCCTTAGTGCCTTGTTCCAGCTCAATACTCTTTTTATACACCATTATAGTAGCCATAAGTGTGAATTTTATGGGAACTTGCAAACTCATAGTCATAGCTCGAGCTTTCCAGTCACTAATCTTTTCATGCTTTTAAAACCACTAGAACTGAAGCAACGCCCAACATATGCTGTGGTCATAAAAGGATGCTTTTTTCACCTCCAAACCTGCATCAACTGAGACATTTTTCAAAAAAATGTTTGCTAATAAGCCACTGATCCTGAGTGTTGCTTTATGCAGCCCCAAAGCATAGGGAGAACTCCATAGTTAGTCATATACCTTGTTTAACCTGAATAAGGACACTCCCGAATACCCTTCTTTCCCACAGAGATTCACGCTTCTTTCCAAATCAGCATAAAAACATTAGCTATTATGAACTTCAGAACTCTACAGGATACACAGATCTTTCAAGAGGAAAATAAATGTATCCAGGCAGAAAAGTCAAGTCAGAGCCTCAATTCCTACCTGCCTATAAACAGGCTAGTTTACACTTCCAAAGTACCTCTCACCTAGTAACTTAAACATTCTATAATGTCAAGAAGCAGCTCCTGCTGCAGAATACTGCCACCAATTTGCAGGAAGGGAAACCAAGGCTGAAAAATGGCATACAAATCCCCCCCACTCTTGAGGACAAAGCCAGTATAATAAAATCATGACTTACTTTGCATTTCAATTTGAGATTTTGCTAAAGCTTACCTGTTTATGCATTTCTATGTTTAATCCATATGACATTTCATAATACTGTAAAAAAGAAAAAAGAACCAAACATTTCATTAACTCACATTTCGTAATGCCGAGAACCCATATTTGTTAATATTATGTGAAAAGGAAAAAAGCCTAATCTTTGATACCTACCATCACATAGTGCCTCTGCATTTCTGTCTTTTCACTTGCCAGTTTCTCACATTCCAATTTAAGGCTACGAAAACAAAACAGGCAACTTAATGTAAACATTATGTCCCTTGTTTTAACATCTGCCTCACATATTTGCACTTCAAGTAAAAACACAGACCAATTTGGAAAAACCATAAACTATCTAGGTAAACACCCAAAAGCTTTGTCCTTGCATTTAATAGGGAAAAAAGGAATAAGGAGAACAGTACAAGGTATCCACTCTGCAACTATTCTTTTTCTTCTTGGTGCAGACCTGGTCTCATGCCAAGAACGAAAAAAATCTGTCAAGACCTCTGATCTACTCAGAAGACTGATTTCTCCTCATGGTCATCTGTTCACTCGTACTTGCTTCCCTGCATCAGAGTTTGCTTCCGTGGACTTCACCAAAACCTGGCCTTTGCACAACCTTCAGTCTCAGGCATAGGCCATCTCTGCCAACTCAAATAGTCTCTAGGTTTGAAAACTGTACCTGTAAAGTTACTTCTACAATTGTTGGTCCCTTTTAAAACCTTTGTTTTTTAATTCCCTGCCAAAACATGTTACATAGCTTCTGCAATGAGGTACGTTGAAGTCTTCCCTGCTTGGTAAACATAGTGTAGGCAGGTATGCTTCAAGCTCTAGAGATTATTATCTTCAAGTAGACAAAAGGCCAATAATCACAAAGCCTCTGCAAAATAAGAAAATTCACACCCAAGCATCTGTGTTTTTCAAGTGTGACAAAAAATAAAAACTGTCATTACACAGTTATTTCTTCGCTCTAATCAGCTAAGACTTAATAGAAACAGGGGAAGAAACTAACATTTCTAGAAAGTCCACTATGGACAGGGTGCTTTACAAATAGTTTACATTTATAAATTTTCTGAACCAGCTCTCATTACATGAAGACGCTAAAGCTGAGACGGCTATAAATGTGACTCCAAGCCCTGTCCTACCCAAACCAATCCAGAATGAAGCCAAAGCAGGTGGGCTTCCCCCTACACACATCCACCCCACCCCCCCTCACCACCGCTAATGATGGGCACAACTGAAAGCATCTACCCTCCATAATGGACTTTGCCTCAAAGAACTCAATTCTAGTATGGCCAACAGTGATTTCAACACCCGCCTTGCCTCCCTGAACCTGTACTCCTGAACTGGGGCATCGACTGAACCAAGGTTTCAGCTCAGCCTGTTGCAAAATAAATAAATGAAGTGCAAATATTGACAGTTCTCATGCAACTCCTAAATACACGAAAAAAGGCTCCCTGGAACACAAGTAAACGGGCAAAAGGGAAACAATGGGAGGAGGTGGAGACAAGAGAAGAGGCGGCCCGGGAAGAGCCGGGAAAGGGGGCAACATGAATGACAGGTCTTAACTGCGACTCCACACGCCACCGCCTGGACGCAAGTACTAAGTACAGCCGCCGCCACCACCAGGGGCACGGAGCTGCCGGGGCAACCGCTCAACGGGCGCGGCCGGACACGCACCTGTGATACTGCGCCTGCAGGAACTGAAATTCCTCTTTAATCCGGTCCAGGGACTCCGGGATAGTGAACTTGAAGGGCTGGCCTGCAGCCTGGTGCGGCGTCTAGGGACGACCAGCGAGGGGGACCGAGGGACGGATATGAGGGCGGTTGGATAGAGAAGTCAGAGAACGAAAGAGTGGGTGGGACATAAAAAATAAAGTTAGAAGTGGCGGAAAACAAAGCCCCAAACTCGAGTTTACACTTCACTTTGGGGAGAGGGAAGGTGGACCCTCCCAGATCCGAAGCTTCTAAAGAGGCTTGGAGCCTCTTCCAGCCTCCAGGGCGGGTCGCGCGGTAAGCGCGCCCGGGTCACCTGGCTGAAGGGACAGGGGCTCCCCGGCGGCGAACGGGGAGGACCTGGCCAGATTGTCGTCGACACCGCCGCCCTCTGCCTCACCGGGGCGATAATGACCCCGGGCACCAGAGGAGAAAACCCCCTTACGCTCCTCGTTTCCAGTGTCGCCGGGGCCACCTCCAGGCGCGCCGGAACGGGGGCCGCATTGACATGTAAATAGGCGAGACGAAAAACAAAGGGGGGGGCGCCCTACCCGCCTCGGGGAAGGGAGAGGATGTGGCCGCAGGAGAAACCCCAGTCTCCCCGAGCGCCCCGCCCGCCCAGTCTAGACGTCAAGTAGGAGGGAGCCCAGAGCAAAGAGGGGAAATTGAGAGTTTCAGTCCACTCCCCACCACAGGAGGGGAGGGCCCGGGACCTCCCAAGCCTAGCACCCCTGGAAGCCAGGGTCTCCGCCAAAATGCAGCAGCCACCCACCTACTCACCCAAAGCAATAGCACCCACCCACCCCCACTACCCTGCTCCCTATTCAGCCACCCGACCGCGCCTCACCGGGTGCCGGCTCTGCGGGAACATCGCTCTGGCGGCGGCCGCGGCTCTGTTCCCGGGCAACTCAATTCTCCGCTCAATTTCCAACTTTAATCTCGCCGAGGAAAATTAAGCCGGGAAGCCAGGCAAAAGCGGGTAGCGCGCTGGCCACGCACGCAGGCGCGCTCGGCGGGGCGTACAGGCCACTCGGCGCCGGGCCGCTCCTGATCCCGCTGGTGCGGGCTCCCGCGCTCAGGGCCACATCACGGGGCAACCCGGGCCCGGCTGCACCAAAAACCTGCGGGGCGCCGCCGGCACTCGGGAAGAGGGCGCAAGGGCTACGCTCCAATCCGCGGGCCTCGGCCGCCCGTGCTGGGAGGTGGGGGCGCGGTGACTCCCGCCGCGCTCCCCTCGGCGATCCGCGTGCGCCGCAGCCGTCCCGGGCAAACAAATCCAGGCGGGCTGCTCTCCTTCGCTATTCTCCGGGTCCGCCTCTTTTCCGGGTTTTCCCTGCGGCGCCGGCCGCCGGCGAGGTGCAGGTGGCGCGGCGCTCCGGGCTAACCCCACACAAACAAACGTGACGGTGTACAGGGCTGACCGCCGCGGGTCCGGGCAGCGCCCACAACCAGGCACCCGCGGGCTCCCTGGAGGCAGCGGGGTGCGAGGTCCCGGCCGCAGGAGAGGCTCCGCGCCCGGCGCTCCGCAGCCTTAATCCGAGCCGAGGAGCGCGGGATGACGATGAGGCGGAGAAAGTGAGGAGGGCGCGCCGGGAGGCGGCTTGGCACGCCCAGTGCGGCCGGCTCTCGGTATTCTCCGCAGTTGCACAAACCCTCCTAACCCTCCTGGGCTACTCCGCGGAGGGCAGTCCCGCAGCCTCTCGCTGCTCCTCGAGCCCTGGGCGCATCCGGGCGCCGCGGCCCGCGCGCACTCGTCCTGCACGGCCGGCGCGACCGCTCCGGACCTTTCCTCCGAGCCTCTCTGTCGACCCCCTTTCTTTCCTTTTCTTCGTCCGCCTCTCCGCAAAGGGCGCTCCAGCCCACTGCAAAGTTCTCTCACGACCCGGGGAACGACATCCAAGAGATGGTGGGGAAAAGTCCAAGAGTGCTCTCCACCGCTCGGCCTCCCTCCCCGGCGGGCAAACTCCGCGGGCGAGTCCGGAGTATTCGCGGCGGGGGTAAAGTCGCCGAGGGCCACCGGAGGTCCGGGTTGGTGGCGCGGGTCCCGCCCGGCCGTGCGAAGGTGGGGGTGGCGCAGTCGGCTGCCTCGGGGACGCGGGGCACAGGGTACCCGCCGCCGCCGCCGCCGCTGCTCCTGCAGCCGCCGCTCTCGCCGCCGCCGCCGCCCGCGCCTCTCGCGCCGGTTACATTAACACGCGGTTTCACACTCCGGAGCTAACCAGCGCCGGCCCCGCCCAGCCCCGCGCGGGCGGGGGGCGCGAGCGCCGAGCCGGCGGGGGACGTGGGCCAGCTCTGGTGGAGGGGGGAGCGGGAAGGCCCGCGTCAGCCAATCGCGTGCGCCGTGCCCAACGTGGGTTGCTGACGCAACGCCTCCTCAGAGCCTATGGCAGCGCGGCACCGAACGGACTGTCTCCCCCTCCCCCCCTCCTCTCCCACCCCGCTCGCTTCCATCTCCGCCATCTCCCCCGTCTCCCCTCCCGTCCACCCCCACCCCTCCTCCGCCAGCCGCGTCCTCCCGGGCTCGGTGAGGAACTGTTCCTGGAGGAGCCGCGGGACGCCGAAACCAGCCAATGGGAAGCAGGGAGACGCGGAGATTGGCACTGTAGATGGGAAGGTCGGTGAGAAGGAGAGCGGCGGGGCTGGGCTGTCAATCAAAGTAACGTGGGACAGCCGAGGGAGCGCGAGGGAGCGCGAGGGAGCGCGCGGGAGCGCGCGAGCGGGAGGGACCCGCGAGTGTGAAGCCGCGAAACCTGGGGGCTCGAGTGTGCAAAAATCCTGCCACTTGTTCACTTTCCCTTTAACGAAAATCCTCAGATCTCAGTGAAAGTAACTCAGAGACTAACCGCGTAGTTTCTAATGAGGTAGAGTGGGTGCTTTTTGTTGGTTCGAGCCAAACGCGTCTTTCGAAGCTGGCCCCTTGTTTGATGCTACTCTTGAAAGTGAGGTCACATTCAAAAATTTCTCTGAGGATTGTTTTTCCTTGAGCTGCCTTTTCGCGGACTCACGAGGAGTGGACTGTGCACTTTGTGGAAAATGCATAATGGGCAACTCATTGGCTGGCGGCTTAAGACTAGGCTTCTGATGCCCACGCCCCCTTTTGCACCCAAGGTGGTAGGAATTGGTTTTTATTGGAGTATTTCAAACCACTTTGCAAAAAGATTGGCCTGACTTGGTTTGGCGGGAAGGATACCCGCGGTGCTGCCAGGGTAAGGCACACGCGTCCCAGTCACAGATGCGTTGTTTTGCCCGCGGCGCGAAATCTCGGGTCCTTCTCTTGATAGTCCTGATTTCGTTGTGTTGGGAAGTAGAGGGCTGCTGAGAGTTTTAGGGGCCTCTCAGCGACATGACCACGAGTCTGTTTCCAATTACTAGAAACAAAGGGAGACAATGGGATAAACAGCACTGAGACCTGAAAAACCTGTCCTGCCCACCCCATCCCCATAGTTCGGGTGGTACCCCCCTCCCCGGCAGAAATGTGTAAGGAGCTGAATGGGAAGCGTTGGGTAAAGGACGTGGAAAAAATTCTTATGAGGTGGAACTTGACTTTAAAAGGATTTTGAGATTTTAAATAAACAAGGCATACTGCGTCAATCTCCAGTTTTTGTCTGTTTTTCTAAGTACATCCCACAGAAAACCTTCAATATTGTCGCATTTATACTTGAGTTTAAAGAGCAGTTCAGTTGAGCTATTTCCACATGATTGGTACGTGAATAATGCTGTTTTAGCCAAATGGTGGTGAATTCTTCCATGAGAAAGACACATCCTTGACAAGCATTCATCTTATGTTGGAACATACTAAGTTTTTGGTGTTAATGGCCTCCGTGTTACCATTATTTTACTTTCAAGAGAGTTATGGGAACGCATTTATTTAAACAGAAATACAATTTATTCGAAGATTTGCTTTTACAGAGATCTTTTTCTTGAAATATTAAAAGAATCATTTTAGATAATACATTTCACTGGTGGAGTTCTTAAATATGTATGATATTGATTTGTCTATAATTGGATCAATCCCAAATATCAATAGAAATGAAAAATTAAAGGAGTGATTTTAGCCAGTCTGTACAACACCATAGTAATTCTCAAACAAGTTCAGCATTGTGGCTCATTAAGTGGGGTAAGGGAGGGGTTCTATTATTCATTTTGCTGACATGAGAAATGAATAGGAAGGAAGCACTGCCCCTTTTCTTGGCTAAACTTGGTGATGATGAGAACAGGCTTGCTCCACATACAGAACTTTCTGAACCATACTGCCATGGGCAACTAAGCTTTGCCCGTTGGCAACCTGTGTGCCTTGAAATCATGTAATGAATGGGCCACCTATACCAGTCTGTGGTTGGTTCATCCCATAATCAGCTCCAGGATTGTACAGAAAGTGCTTAGATGCCACAAATATGCCTGTGCATGCTGGGACAACTAGGGCAACTGAGACTTTTCTCTGGCTTACCCAAGCTTTACTTTGATTTACTGGCACACGCTGGTACTTAACTTTAAGTAGAGAAGTTAGAACAGGAACAAAACTGTTGCTACTTCTTTTTCTCTCCCCTCCCCATCCCCTTCAAAATCAGTTCTAACACATTGTTTTTAAATGTTCTCTAATATAACTGTTCACAGCAAACATGTCTACTCACCATATTTCCTAGTTTGCCAAGGGTAAAACATAGAAATTCTCTTTTAACTAGTGCTTCATTACCAGTAGAGTTTGAATCACCAGGCTTTCTGATTTACTTATGATGTAGTGTCTGGAGAAAAGAAAGAGTTCTGATTTGAAAATTGGAAGGCCTTTAATTGTTTGCATGAAGATGGTCGATTTTTGATGGCTTCTTTCTCTTACAGCACATTCTCCTTAAGACAGGAGGCTGGGCCCTTTTTCAAGGTCATGTTTTCTATGTGATTGTCATGCTGTAATAATTATACTACAAAACTCTCATCAAACTGCATTACAAATGATGCTGTTTAAACAATCAAGTAGCTTTAATCTTATGTTTTAAATAAATAATATATGTGCAGATTGCCTACAGCCTTTTTAAAGGAAAATAGTCCTACTCACAAAATCTATAATTTTGGTCTGTTGTTTAAAGTCTGTTAACCACAATATTCTTTACCTTTAACATATTCATATGTTGATGATGTTTTTTACATGAAATAATATTAAGTACCCCTTGTCCATAGGAAATTGTCTCTGAAAAAAGTTCCCTCTTTATCCTCTGCAAAAGAAACAAAAAGATTGCCAGATTATTTATTTTATCATCGATGCATATATGAGTATATTTCCATTCATTTGTTGCTGAGTTATCAAATTTTCAACTCACCAATAGTATAAGTGATTACAAAAACTAGGTCCTATCTATAGTACAGGCGCTAGACACAATGGGAAAAATTATGAATGCTGATCATAGAAATTATGCATCTTTTAAATCTATTACTGTTTTATTTGAAATAAATAATAATTATGCACAGTTTTAAAAGATCACTTTTGTCATTTTCTCTTCCTTTCACCTGTTATACATTTCCTCATTTGACTTTTTTTTTTTTTTTTTTTTTTTTTTTTTTTTTGCGGTACGTGGGCCTCTAACTGCTGTGGCCTCTCCCGTTGCGGAGCACAGGCTCCGGATGCGCAGGCTCAGCGGCCATGGCTCACGGGCCCAGCCGCTCCGCGGCACGTGGGATCTTCCCGGACCGGGGCACGAAACCGTGTCCCCTGCATGGGCAGGCGGACTCTCAACCACTGCGCCACCAGGGAAGCCCCTGACTTGTTTTTTTTAACTGGAAGTGTTCTTAAACCTAAGAATGTAGGGTCCAGAAGAAATCTTCCGAGCATTTGCTTTAAAACCTTTTTTCCCCCTCACCACTTTACCAAAGAAAAGGGCAGGATGGGCATGGTGGGTGGAGGGGAGAAAGCAAAGAAGAAAGAAAAAAAAGTCAGTAGCAGATCCATGCAGCAGTAAAACCTCAAATAAAATCACATCCAAAGAATCTCTTGCGGTTTCACACAATATGGTAAAATTAGAGATTGCAGGAAACCAACTAAATTAAACTGGGAGCATTTGAAGAGAAACGAGCAGACTTTATGAAAATGACACATTGACTGACCAGTATGCTTTTTTTATCAACAATTTCTTTGTTAAGACGCAAATCAAAGGAACCTGCATATGTTTTCATTTTGTTCTAACTAGAAAATTACATCCAGATGTTTAATAGGCATTTGGTTGGTTTTTCAGCATTGATTAGATATGTTGGTTCTGTTTGCTTACAAGTGTAGCCGGATCATTAGCTAATGCAAAGAAATGTTTGCTGTGAGTTGCTAATTAGGGCTTTTGGAAACCCTCCATGCTCAGGAACAATTTGTACAGTGGCCAGAGAACTTGTGGGACTTCGGGAAGTTGTTTTCCTTTCTCTGTCAGGGTGGGGAGAAGCAGACAGCCCAGTTCCCTAATCTCTTTTTGCCTAGGGGGATTGCGATGCTATCCCTGAGGACTGGAGTGCAAATAAATTAGGAAGAGACCACACAGGCACTCCCAAACCCAGAGATAAATGTGCTCTTTCTGGAACCACCACAATGCTGTCTTTGGGGGTTGGGGGAGCAAACATCTAAAATGCTGAACATTAACATGTCGAAGATGCTTGGTGCTAATGTTATCAAATACACAGCCTTTTAAAGTATACTTTAGAGACAGATGGGAAAGCCCTTTATGATAAACGAGTGTACTTGAATTCATTACTGTAGTACTTATAATTGAAAATGTCTCCTTTGCAATTTCAGTACTTTTACAGGGTACAAGAGACCAAGCTTTGGAAGGGGGAGGCTGGGGTTCGCGAAAGGAGTGAGGGCGTGTAATTTTGGAGACGAGGATGAGACTAGGAGGAAATGCAGTGTTTACTTTCACAGCCCACCCATTTGTTTACCTTGTTGAAGCCCCAAAACTTGTCGGAGATTAGCCGTTCACACGGTGTTCAAATAAACTGAGAATTTGAGGCACCAGGCGGATAAACTTCTTAACTGGCCAGTCATGTTTTTAAAAACACTTGGCCTGCGGAAGAACACCACCTCAGCTGGGGCGAATTTTGTTTATGTAAGTCTGAACTTCTACAAAGGTGTAGGTCCAAAATAGCCTGTGTTTAGAAGTCCTCCTAGAGGTGCAGATACAAATGCTCCTCTACATCTCACCGCCCCTTCCAGGCCTGCTTACATCTCTTGCCCATGGATGGCACACGTGTTAATTTGTTAATGTGGACTGGTAAAAGTTGGGATAATACACTTTTTTTTTTTTTTTAATCCTTTCGGTTTAGCATTTAGCTCAACAGAAGCTGAAGGGCATTTGGTAGACAAAAGAACAAGTAGTTAAAGGAAGTACCTTTGACGGCTCCTTCCTACATATTCGCATAATAGAGCAAACCCTGGCCACTTAATACCCTCTGAAATTACCCACCTTGCTGCAGGCCTTGGACTTGCTAGGAAACCAACCTTAAACAGGGGCACCTTTCCTCTGGCCTTAAAAGCCTTTGCTTTTGACAGTATTATTTAAATAACTTTTCTTCCTGAAGCTAGCAATTTCTCTGAAGGGTTAAAGCTGAGTTCAGCTAATCTCTGATCACTTGGTGCCCCTCACGGTTGAAGGCAGGTGAACTCTGGAGATGACAAAGGGGCTAGAAAGCAAGTGAATATTCCAGATACCTCCATGGCTTCTAGAATGCTAAGTCTAGACCTAGATGAACAAGCCAAGTGACATAATTACAGAATGTTGGAACATTTCACAAGACGACTGGCCTGGGCTCTTTAAAAAGTCAGCGTCGTGAGGAGAAAAAAAAATTGGGGAAGGACTGTTCCCTAAAAACAAAGACATATGATGAAAATGCAATGTCTGAATCTTTATTGGCTCCTGGTTCAAAAAAGCCCAGCAACTATAAAAGATGTTCTTGGGCAGTTTTAATGTGGACTGGATATTAGATAATACGGAATTATGGCTAATTTTTTTTTTTTTAATGTGAGAATTGTGGTCGTGTCAGAGGATGTTCTGAGAGGATGCATGGTGTTACATGCAACATCAAATGATGTCTGCAACTGCAGAAAAAAAGTGTGGAAAAAGAGAAAGCAAATCTGAAAAAAGTCTACAGTTATAGAATTTAGGGATAGAATCTGCAGCTATTCATTTTACTATCCTTTCAACATTTCTGTATGTTTGAAATTTTTCATGATAAAAAGTGGAAAGCCATTTTAGGTTCATTGTCTACATCTTTTTCTTCATATGTTAATGGTAATTCCCTTCGTAGTTAAAAGATTGGCTTATGGGCTTCTCTGGTGGCACAGTGGTTAAGCATCCGCCTGCCAATGCAAGGGGACATGGGTTCGAGCCCTGGTCCGGGAAGATCCCACATGCCGCAGAGCAACTAAGCCCTTGCGCCACAGCTACTGAGCCTGCGCTCTAGAGCCCACGAGCCACAACTACTGAGCACGCACGCCTAGAGCCCATGCTCCGCAACAAGAGAAGCCACCG
Source organism: Grampus griseus (assembly GCF_964374135.1). Classification (NCBI taxonomy): domain Eukaryota; kingdom Metazoa; phylum Chordata; class Mammalia; order Artiodactyla; family Delphinidae; genus Grampus; species Grampus griseus. Next base: position 38,715,492 of record NC_139000.1, on the reverse strand, counting down.
CAATGAGAAGCCCACACACCACAACGAAGAGTAGCCCCCCTCGCTGCAACTAGAGAAAGCCCGCGCGCAGCAACAAAGACCCAACTCAGCCAATAAATAAATAAATAAAAAGGTTGGCTTATGATGTTTCTACTTTTAAAGAGTACGAAAAAATTGGCAATCTTTTTCTTTCTTTCCCCGGATCATGCTAAACCTATTGTACTAACACCCAAAGTATTACCTGGTGTTTTTCTCTGGATCTTTTAGTTGTTGTATTATGTATGATATTTTATTTTTGTTTGTTTTTTCCTGCAGTCTCAAATGTCCCTTAGTTATCCATTAACATACAACGGAAATCTTTAACTAAATTAGGACATTACATTAGCAATCCTCTAATGCATCGTCCTGTGGACCATCAAGCTCTGAATCACCAGAAAATCTACCATAAAATAAACAACTGCTTACATATTAAGAATAAGGTAGTAGCAAATAAATTTTATTTCAGTTTCTTAATTCCCATTATAAATAGTTGTTCTCCTCACCTTTTCATCACTTGAACCCAGAAATGAAATTTATAAATTGTTAGTTTGATTTGGAAATTTCCTTACTATTTTAAAATATAATGCTGAAACAGATTATTGCTCTGTGTACTAAGCTTTAAATATTAATCTTGTAAAGAAATGAAAATAGCACTACATCTTGGATGCTGATATTATGAACATCTAGAATCACAGAGGCACATATTTCTGATGTGCAAATAAACAGTTTTCCAAAAAGTTGTGAAAAGTGACAAGGCATAATCTGAGGGTTGACAGTTGGAATGCCCCATCCATCAATTTTTTCTCTTTAATCATGGCTATTTAGCATGATTTTGTTTTTCCTCTCACCATTATGTTGACTGAAAGGAAACATTCTGTGACAATGGTAAGCAGATTCCAGTCTGTGCGTGAACAGATTAAATTCACAACTTCCAGTGAAAAACTTGAGTGCATTAAAGGGAGGCAAATATGAAAATATAGGAAAACCAGTACTTTTAACACAGTGTCCAATATATCTAGCCACCATCCACATAAGCAATGCTTATGTAAAATGAAAAAGATAAAAATAACTCTCCCCCTGACAGAAAAAGCCCCATGGGGACAGAGTTACCATTCTGGTTTCCCCCATTGGCAGTCTCCACACTTCAAAAGAACTGGCAAGATACAATTGGCACTTGAAAAAGTGTTACGGAACATTGACAAGTATTAGAGAAATGTTGATTAATGTAAACAGCCTGCCTCAAGGAATAATACCTTTCTTAAGAAAACTGGTTTCTAATTAGCATTCCTATGGATATGGGTATCTCCAGGTAACTCCAGGAAGTTTTTCAAGAAGTTATTTGCCTTTGCTGTTGAGTGGGGGCATCAGCATATTTATATCTTTAATTTCTGAAAACTTTAAAAAATTGGTAGGTTAAAAAGTCAATGGACCTTCATAAGAAAGAACAAATTTTGCCATTGGCAGAAACATGGATGGACTTGGAGGGTATTATGCTAAGTGAAATAAGTCACAGAGAAAGACAGATACTGTATGCTATCACTTATATGTGGAATCTAAAAAATACAACAAACTAGTGAATATAACAAAAAAGAAGCAAACTCACAGATACAGAGAACAAACTAGTGGTTAACAGTAGGTAGATGGGGTGGAAGGAGTGGCAGGTATAAACCATTGGGTATAAGAAAGGCTCAAGGACATATTTTACAACACAGGGAATAGCTAATACTTTGTAATAATTGTAAATGGAATATAAGCTTTATAAAATTGTATAAAAAATAAGTGGTCAATCAGTGGACCTTAAAAAGGAAGGAAATTCTGACACACACTACAACATGGAGGACTTTATGCTAGTGAAATAAGCCAGATACAAAAAGACAAATACTTCATGATTCTACTTATATGAGGTACCTAGAGTAGGCAAATTCATAGACAGAAAAGAGAACTGAGGTTGTCAGGGGCTGGGGAGAGGAAAGGGTGGGGAGTTATTGCTTAACAGGTACAGAGTTTTAGTTTTGCAAGATGGATAGAGTTCTGTGGATGGATGGTGGTGATGGCACTACAACAGTGTGAATGTACTTAATGACACTGAACTGTGCATTTCAAAATGGTTAAGATGATAAATTTTATGTGTAATGTTACCAATTATTTTTTTAAAGTCAGTAGGATTCCTTTTTTTGGTTATGTACCAGTTTTACAGTGGATTCTTATCCTATTCATTTCCTGCATACCATTGTTTGTTTATTGAGCACTTAGTACGCCTCAGGCGCTGTTCTAAGTGCTTTATTGTTTGTATTACCTCATTTGACCCTCAAGGCATTTCTATTACCATCCCTATTTTACTGACCAGAAACCTGAGGCCCAGAGTCACTTGTAGGAGAGCTGGGTTTTGAACCCTGGTATTCTGGAGAACTCACTATCAGCCACTGGCCACAGTGAGTACTAGTTACCCTTCAGAGTGCCATTTCTTATTCTCTCCTCAAATCCCTCATTGATCTATTGATAGAAAAACACATACGTATTTTGCTCACAAGCTTCGTAGGCTTTCTTAGTACTTTGGAGGTGAGGTTGATAATTTAAGAATATATATTCCTGCAGACAGAGCTCCCTCGGGGCTCTAGAACTGTGTCTGCCAGCAGAGAAATGCAGCCACCTTCAGTTGTGTGCTTTCTGGCAGCACCTGATCCATACACCAAGTTACAGTTCATCAAGAAAAGATGGGCTCAGTAGCCAGCTGAAGCAGAGGAATGCTAGAGACAGCAAATTTAATTTCAACTAGGACGGTAAAGCTACTGTCCTGATTCACAACGTTGCAAATATTACACTTTTAAAAAATAAAAAAAGCAGGGGGATATATAGAGTTCTGTGATTAATGATGCTTTGGGATGTCCTGGTAATGGTAGACGTGTAGTCTGGGTCCTGATAATATGTTTGGAAACATTTGACCTGTTGAATGTAAATGGATTGTTTCTATCCTCCAAAACCCTCTTAAAATCAATGGATTTTGAGTATCTTTGGCCATGAACCATACTAAGAAATACATTTTAAAAGCCTCAGTTCAGTTCTCTCTCTTTCACATACACAGGGGTCATATACACAGGTAGCAACACAATTTTAAAACATTACTTTAAATTATGTTATTGTACTAGTCAGTGTTCTCCAGAGGAACAGAACCAATAGGAGAGAAAGAGAAGAGATTTATTAAAGGAATCGACCAATGCAGTTATGGAGGCCGTGAATCTGCCATCTGTAAGTCAGAGAACCAGGAAAGCCAGTGGTACAATTCAGTTTGAGTCTGAAGACCTGAGAACCAAGGGGCTACTTGTGTAAGTCCCAGAGTCCGAAGGCTAGGGAACCAGGAGCTTGACATCCCAGCTCAAGAAGAGAGGAGAGCTCGCCCTTCCTCCTTTTTCTCTGTTTGAGGCCCCCAATGGATTGGATGATGCCCACCCGCATTGGTGATGGTGATCTTGACTTAGTCTACTGAATCAAATGCTTACTTCCAGAAGCGCCCTCACGGACACACCCAGACTGCTTTGTCAGCTCTCTGAGCATCCCTTAGCCCAGTCAGGTTGACACCTAAAGTGAACCATTACAGCTATAGAATTTTTCAATTTGATTATTAACTACTTCAGCTTATGGAAAGTCATTAACCCCAAAACCATATTCATGCAAAATGGTGACACAAGTCTACTCAATAACATTAGGACAGATTGTTCCTTCCTTTACATTTTTGGCAATGATAACTCATAATCCCTACCTTAAATGCCGCTGCAGAGTTCCAGATCAATAGGATTCGAAGCTCTTCAGAGAACTTCCTGCATAATTCTTTTGTCATTCCCTTCTCTGCTGGCCCTTTTCTGCCTCAAGTTTCCATCTCCGCTCTCAGGATCCCCATCCTATCACCCACATCCCATGGCATCCCTCATCCTCCTTCCTGCCCCATCCCACCCCAAGCCTAGAGTGTTTTAACAAAAAGAGTACCAGACTCAGAAACAGAGGGTCCTGAAATGGAATCGCTATCTGCCTCTTACTGTATGACCTTGGGCAAACTACTCCCCTCTCTGAGCATCAGTTTCCTCACCTATAAAACCAGGAAAACAGCACAGGTCTCTCAAGGTGGTTGCATGGACTGAAAGAGATAAGCTGAGATAACACAGTATCCTACTTCACTCAGTGCTTGATCCTGAGAACCTTGTTCCTTTCCCTCTTTTGCCTGGGGCTTGATGAAGGCCCTACCCTAGGTTACTAGGAGCTGGGGGATTACCACCCCTGCTATTATGCATCCTTGAAAATCAGATAGCACAGATTCTAAAAGTGTGTTCTGTGGAACTCTAGTCCAACCATGGCCCAATACTCTGGGGCCCAAGAAATACGTCACCATGGTGTTTCTTGGAGGCAGGAACCATGGATCTTGAATGTCTTCCCATTCATAGACTGTCTCATACTCAAGGAAAAACACCCCTGGTACATATATCTTTTTTGGAAGTGAAAATACAATTTGGGGTGGGAGTGCTATGAAAACAAATAATGAACAACATACAATGGTTATTCTGGGTGGCTAAATGCCCTGAGTTCCCCATTTAGATAATATAATAAGAAAAATGTGGCTAATCAGTCAGAGGTTAATGGAATTATGTCTCAAATACGCTCTTCTTGAGTGCCACACCATCTCACCCAATGAATGTGAAGCTGTGCGTTGGAAAGACCTTGAGAAACACATATAGAAATTATAATATCTAATCAGTCAATTAGATATTTTTTTTGGGGGGGTAGGAGTTTATTAATTAATTACTTTTGCTGTGTTGGGTCTTCATTTCTGTGCGAAGGCTTTCTCTAGTTGTGGCAAGCGGGGGCCACTCTTCATCGCGGTGCGCGGGCCTCTCACTATCGCGGCCTCTCTTGTTGCGGAGCACAGGCTCCAGACGCGCAGGCTCAGTAGTTGTGGCTCACGGGCCTACTTGCTCCGCGGCATGTGGGATCCTCCCAGACCAGGGCTCGAACCCACGTCCCCTGCATTAGCAGGCAGATTCTCAACCACTGCACCACCAGGGAAGCCCGGTCAATTAGATATTAACTGAACTCTTTTGAGGAATGTGATCTGGCCTAGGATTCTTTTTGAACTGGGAACTTCCACTTTGCTTTCACATCATCTATTTTATTAGCGATGGCCGCAGCCTCTCAATCTGTGAATAAGGTTCAGTGAGAACTGATGAGCCCTGCCTAAGTAAGAATCCTAATGGCCATGGGTTGCTGTTCTGCAGTAGAAGTCAAACTCAATTATCTTTAAATTCAACAATTCTCTGTCAACCAAGGGTCGCTTTAGGACCTCTTCTATGTGTCTTTCTTCATTGGAAATCTTTTGTTTGAAATCAGGCCTACTTTAGAAAGACAAAAAAATTGAAATACAAAACCTTCATGTATGAGGAGAGTGAAAGGAAAAGAAGGGATTTTTCTTTCTAGATTTGGCTTTTTCCAGTAAGGATGATTAAACCATCGGGTAAACAATCTTGGCTACTCAGATCAGACTAAAAAAAAAAAAAAAATCCAAAACCCTCATGATTTATAAAGCGTAGTGTGCTTAGCACTGCTGTGTACAGAGACCAATTCTACCAGCTTTTACATCTCTGTTGCTCCCTCCCCCGACCGCAGCCATTTAAGGGGGAGTTCTATTTGGGAAGATAGAACAAAGCCTATTTTTATGCTGTGAACAGTGCAGAGCTCCCAGTGGTGGAGGAGGGGAGAAGAGGAACGAATAATGGACAAGGAAGAGAAGGTGGTACATAGTTCTCCTTAAATTTTACTTAGTAAGAATTCCTTCAGTGTCAAATGGGAGGCATATCTAGAATCTGCAGTCTGTCAACTCGTATCCGGTGTCTTCAAACAAATCCCAGGAAACACAGACCTCTTTTTCAATAAACATGTTCACATAATAATACATTAGCAGACATTAGGACCAGCATGGACTGGAAGGTCTACAGTTACATTGGGCTAGAATTATGAAATTCTTTCTAGGAATGAAGTATGCTCATTTCCATCATTCTTTTGGGTTGAGTATGGAAGACAACATGGTTTGGGGGAAGGGCCAGGGGTGTGGGTGTTGGTTGTGGATGGAAGATGTTAATGATGGGAACTTTTTATTTCTAGTGCAAAAAGAGCATAAGATGTTCCTCCTGTGAAGCCTATCATCCACCTTCTTGAAAAGTGTTTTGAAAGGATTCTGCATAGTTCTACAATCTCATCAGATACCCAGTAGGAATCTCAAGCTGGATTTAGTTTCACTGAATTTAGCTCAGTGGTCTATATGGTTCTTCCATACGAAAAGGGAATCAGTAGGGCAACAGCCTCTTCAAATATTGGCTTTAGTACTCAGAAAAGTACAGATCCTGTGCAATCCAGCAAGCCTTTAAAGTGAATGGAATTTCTTTGGTGAAGTGGGGTTTTTTCCAGCCACAGCAACTCTTTTAGGGGCTAATGCCCTACTCATGAAGCTCCATTTGTAGACCTTTTCACGAGGCGTCTAGATAGTATCATTCACCTGGGCTGTTGGTCCTCAGTAGGTGGACATTTTCTACTTTTTTAATTCATTAAGACTTAGCTGCCCCATGTTTCATTTGGGGGGATTAAATGGAAATTAAAAGTTATGATGCATAATTCATTCCAGGTAACAAGTTACGAACCAATATGTTTATTTGGATGTACCAAAAACACGGTTCTGTCCTGGCTTTGAGAACATCAGGGACTATATAAAAGTTAATTCCTCTTTCAGAGAGCGCACAGTATAGCTGGGAAATCAAACTTATACTTCATTTTTTAAAATTTTATTGAAGTATAGTTGATTAATAACGTGTTTAATTTTTGCTGTACAACAAGGTGACTCAGTTATACATATATATATACATTCTTTTCCATTATGGTTTATCAAAGGATATTGAATATAGTTCCCTGTGCCATACAGTAGGACCTTGTTGTTTATCCATCCTATATATAGTAGTTTGCAGCTGTTAATCCCAACCTCCCTGTCCTTCCCTCCTCTCCGCCTCCCCCTTGGCAACCACAAGTCTGTTCTCTATATCTGTGAGTCTGTTTTTGTTTTGTAGATATGTTCATTTGTGTCGTGTTTTAGATTCCACATATAAGTGATATCACATGGTATATGTCTTTCTCTTTCTGACTTAACTTCGTCCTTGTTGTTTATCCATTTTAAATATAGCAGTTGTACATGTCAATCCCAAACTCCCTTTTTATCACTCCCCAACGAGCTTCCCTCCTGATAACCATAAGTTCGTTATCTAAGTCTGTGAGTCTGTTTCTGTTTTGTAAATGAGTTCATTTGTATCTTTTTTCTTTAGATTCTGCATATAAGTGATATCATACGGTATAAGCGATATCATATGGTATAAACAATATCATACAATATTTCTCTTTCTCTGTCTGACTTAACTTTACTCAATATGACAATCTCTAGGTCCATCCATGTTGCTGCAAATGGCATTATTTCATTCTTTTTAATGGCTGAATAATATTCCATGTCATATACACACACACATATACCGCATCTTCTTTATCCATTCATCTGTCGATGGACATTTAGGTTGTCTCCATGCCTTGGCTATTGTAACTAGTACTTCTATGAACATAGGAGTGCATCTGTCTTTTTGAATTATAGTTTTGTCTGGGTATATGCCCAGGAGTGGGATTGCTGGATCTTATGGCAATTCTGTTTTTATATACTTACACTTTAAATGATGAGTACTAACAACAACAAAAAAACTTTAAGACAGTTCATGCTAAGGATCAAATGAGTGTTACGTTCAATGAGCCCTGTAGGAATTAGTGGAGCCATGTGCCCGGAAATGGTATCATGAAGTCTTCAATACCTCACTGAGGGACTCAGATTCTTTCAGGTGGCACTGGGCCTTGATGCTATGCTCCTGGTAGGGCACAACCAAATACTGACATATTTCATTCTCTCATACAAATAAAGACTAATTTTACTAGCAGAAAATGGCTCATAGCTATGCAGTTTAAAGTAAAAGCCATGAATACAGCTTCATGAAAAATCTGGCTATCGAGCTAGGCCTGGACAACTGTCTTTGAGCTTTGCCAATAATATTTGTTTTCTACTCCTTAATTCCTTCCAAATACTCATAGCACCAAAGGTATAAAAAACTTATAGGGGGGCTTCCCTGGTGGCACAGTGGTTGACAGTCCGCCTGCCCATGCAGGGGACACGGGTCCGTGCCCCGGTCCGGGAAGATCCCACATGCCGCGGAGCGGCTGGGCCCGTGAGCCATGGCCGCTGAGCCTGCGCATCCGGAGCCTGTGCTCCGCAATGGGAGAGGCCACAACAGTGAGGAGGCCCGCGTATGGCAAAAACAAACAAACAAACAAAAAAACCTTATAGGGTGAAGACTTAAGTGTAAAAGTTCTATCCATTAACTTAATTGGATCTTCAGTTGGTGAAGAACGGGCACAGAGAAGGCTGTCATTGTTCGATTTTAGCAATGAATTACTTTGGCCCAGCTCCTGAAACACTCGTATCCCCTGAAGCATAATTTTGGGACCATTTGCAAACTGTAGGAGTGATCAGAGGGGGATCTTCAGGTGCCAGGTTGAAGGAAGATGCCTTTTGGCACCTTTATAGTCCTCCGCTATCATCATCATCATTTTCTGGTGGTCATTCCTGAGTTCACTGGTCTAAGTACTTTATACATGAATTCATTTATTCTTCACAACAATTCTAAAATCGGTACTATTATCACCTCCTGTGCTGGTTAATTTTACGTGTCAACTTGACTATGCCCAGATAGCTGTTAAAACATTACTTCTGGGTGTGTCTGTGGGAGTGTTTCTGGAAGAGATTAGCATTTGAATCAGTAGACCAAGTAAAGAAGATAGTCTTCACCAACATGGGTGGGCATCATTCAACGGATAGAACAAAGAGGAAGGGCAAATTTGCTCTTTGCTTGAGCTGAGACAGACATCTTCTGCCCTCCAACATCAGCACTCCTGGTTCTAGAGCCTTAGGACTTCGACTGAATTACACACTGGCTTCCCTGTTTCTCCAGCTTGAAGACTGCAGATTGTGGGGCTTCTCAGCCTCCACAGTCATGTGAGCCAATTCCTATAATAAATCTCCCCTCATCTCTCTTTCTCTCTGCATATATGTACATCCTATTGCTTCTTTTTCTCTGGAGAACTCTGTTACAACTCCATTTCACATATGGGAATACTGAGGCACAGAGAGTTAATAGCTTTCCCCAAATCTCACAGCTAGTGGGTGGCAGAGCCGCTCTGCAGTCAGCATTCCTTAAGCAGGGTGCCTGCCACCCCTCAGGTAGATTAGTGACTACCCCTTTGAGCTAAGTCCTAACTTCTGGGTTTAACTGAAGGAGCTGGACCTGGAGAAGTCCAGTTTGGAAATGGTTGGAGTTCCTGTCACCCAGGAGCATGAGAAAAGCCCTGGAAGAAGAGAGTCCTCTTGAGCTCACGGACAGTAGCGGCAACACAAAAGTGGCACATTTTTGAACAGGCGCAAGATTTGTCAAGATAAACTACATCTGCTCTGATTCTTTCCTGGCATCCTTTTTCTTCACTTCCAGTCCTTAAGGAAATTGAAGCAGCTTGTAGTAAGGCTTGTTCTTTCCCAGGGCTTCTCGGTCTCCTGTGCAGTTAGTCTGAGTGGGCAAACGTGCGCTTTACCACAGGGAAGGGAGAATAGACACGGTTGGAAAATGTGCCTGGTAGCGCTTCTAGGAGAGGGGATTTCTCCTCCCTCTCATCACAAATGGTTACTCTGGGAGACTCCCTTTTGCCCTTGGATTTCCACCCCCTTTCTACTCTCTTCTTGGCCTCCTCCCTCACCGTCCTCCATTCCCTCCAAATGACAACCTTGGACACATTTATTGAAGGGTGTCGTTACTGTAAGACACTGTGTTCCGTCTTTCTCTATTTTGCTTCCTGCCGTCCTGAAGCACCAGGCTAGTGTTCCCAGTGCATTCTGAGGATACTTAGACTAACGAGGTAAACAGAGGTAGGGAGCCTTGCTTAGGAGTCCTGGCCTTGGCCCCAGCTTTCTCTACACGTGAACCAGAGACGCACTGATTTCGAAGTAAGTAGGTGTGGGAGCTGGTTATGTCACTTGCCCAGCTAGTTCTTTTCCCCCATTTGGCTGTTCAGGGTGTTTCTGTTCTTCCCTTCAGCAAAGATCCCTGGAGGAGTAGAGAGGGCAGTGACAGCAGCTGTACCTCAGAACCCTTTTCTGAACTTCTGATATCAGGAGGACAGTGTTAGGTAATGCTAACTGGCTGGGGTAAGAGAGGCAAAGGTATGTAGTCCCGACAGAGCCCACAAATGGACTGGCTGTACCTTTGTCAATATTGAATCAAGAGCCATAAAATATTTCATCTTCTCTAATCCAGTAATCCCACTGTTGGAACTGTGTCCGAGGAAAGAGTTCAAAGTAAGACAAGATAATTACAAGTATAGCTGGTGCCCAGATCTTAGTTTCTAAATACTGTTATCCATGGATGGGTAACACAGCCCCTTGGAGAAATCACTCATTCCGATCTGGGGCAGGGAGACCTCTCACTGTCAGTAAGTAAAATGGTGCTCAGAGGATGAAGAGTTTTGGGTGGAGAGGTAGTGAATTCTGCTTTGGCTTGAGTTTGGGGTAGCTGGGAGATACACAGCTGGAGATGTTCAGTAGGGGATGCATAGATGTGGATGTGTAGGTCTATGTAGACATATAGGTATAAATATAGACATGGTGCAAATGGATAATAGGGCCGAACAGTTCCCTACATCACTTTGCAGAAAAATTCTCTCAGATGCTTGGGAACATGCGTATTTCTGGGACCCACCTCGGGGAGCAGGACAAACTGCATTTTAAGGTATTCTCCAAATCACATTTTGTGCACGTATCAGTCTAAGAAATACTTATTTAAAAGATTGTGAAAATGCAAAGAGCCATTATGAGACTGAGAAGATAGAGAAGTAAGAGGTAGCCCTGGATAATGCAGTCCACAGAGCCAAGAAACAGAGTGTTTTACTGCAGAGCCCTGGACCATGTTGCTGAGAGGGCAAAAGAGTTACTACAAGCATAAATGTAGAAAGAGAAGCCATAAAAGAATAGAAGAACATATGGTAAAATTTTACCTGATCACAAGATAGAGAGCTTTGTAAGCATAAAAGCAAAGGAAGAAAACAAAGTATTGCCACGTTTAACCACGTGAATGTTAAATACTTCAGCAGGTGAAAAAAATGACAAACATTAATATAAGAAATGGGGGGAAGAAAAAGAAAGGGGGAAATCTTGTAGCATAGATGACCAAGTAAAGTAATATCATTAATATATGAAACTTATATAATCCACTCAGGAAACTATGACTATCCTAGTAGAAAAATGAGCAAACACACGAACAGGCAATTCCCAAAGGAAATACAATTGTCAAGTATATGAAAAAAATGAATATGAAATGCATATTAAAGCAAAAATGAAATGCCTTTTTTTCCCAGATTCCCCATATAAGTGAGATCCTGCAGTATTTGTCTTTGTCTGACTTATCCCACTTAGTATGATGCCCATAATGCCATTTTTAACTCCTCAAATTGGCAAATACTGGTACCAAAAAGTGTAGTAATGCTCTGGCCTAGAGAGTCAGGGAAACAAGCAAAGTCCTCCACTGTTAGTAGAATGTATTTGGTGCATTTTTTCTGAAAGGCATTTGGAAGTATATACCAAAAATTTGAAAATATTTCTACCCTTCAAAAGCAATTCTGCTTCTAGGAATTTATCTTTCACAGTTATGTAAAAAGATGTTCTTTCCAGTATTATTGGTAATATCAACAAACTGGAAACAACTTGAACGCCCAACAACGGTGATTTGGTTCAATAAATTATGGAAGTCATATAATGCTATATTTTCAAAAGCCTTTACAAAGCATGCTTCAGTAAAAGGATTCCAAACTTGGGTTCCAGGCAGTAATAGAAATGATTGAAGTAGTCTGGATATAAAGTGAAGACATGGAGAAAAGAAGAACTATTTCATTTTCCTTAGTTCTATCACTTTTTTTTTAAGAGTGTTAAGTGAAATTATAAACAGCAACTGACAATCTCAGTTGGAGAACAATAGGGAGCAGTGGGGACTGCAGTAAAGTAGAAAGCACAGTCCTATCTCGGATTGCAGTAAAGTAGAAAGCACAGCCCTATCTCACAGGATCAGCTGAGCTCCATGTGGTTGAACACCCTGTGAGCCAATCAGATCTATTTATTGGCTACCAATTTACAACCTTTGCTTTCAAATTTTTTGGCAAGAAAATGTTTATAATTGTTAAGTGAAAATAAATAGGTTCCACAGTAGTAACTGTCTAATAGTGAATGTAGTATATCATACTGTGATACTGAATTGGATAATACTTGTGTGTGTTTGTATGTGTGTATGTGTGTACATCTTAATATATGCACAGAAAAAAGCCTAGAAAGAGATAAGCCAAAATGTGACTTTATGTAGGCCTTTGTGATCACAAGCTGTTTTAATTTTTTCTTTAATATCTTTGCATTTTTAATATTTTCCATAACAAACGCATACACATTACTTTTAAAAACAACCAAACCCACCAACAAAAGTTTATTTTGAAAACACCTAGGCTCAGTTTTGACGTTCAGGAAGGATTTTCCTGAAAAGCACAGATGGAGTCCTCTCTAGCAGTTGTACTGTCAGCTCTTCACCTGAAGCTGGGTCTGGTAAGCTTGGTTGTTGTTGTTGTTATTATTCTATTGTCTTTGAAATGCTCACTGGCTTTTGGCAACCTTGTGCTCATCACCATTGCCAAGAAGTTTATGGAAGTGTGAGCCAGTGAGAGTTTACCCACTCTAAGTTTTGAAAAGGTTCTATTTCTTCATAGTTAGAGATGTACACTTTAATAAAGATAACCATACAAACGTATACTATCAACTCCAGACCTGGCAGTGCTATTAGTTTAAACGGCATGAATCCCTGTGCTATACTTCAGTTGTTCAAACGTCCTTATGAAAACAGTTACGAAAAAGTTGCCATTCATACAGGTACGTGGGCAGTCTTTTTTTTGTTGTTCTTTACATCGGCAGTCTTAAACATCAATAAGTTGGCTGTTTTCCCCTGAGCTGGAGAACAGCGGCCGATTCACACTTTGGAAGTCAGGCCAGCAAATCTAGAGAAGGCGAATACAGAGTTGCGAACCTGTGAGTGCTTTTATTCCCTTCACAGACTTCCAGAGCAAAATGGATTGCTTTGCAATTGTGAAGGGGAAAAAAGAAAAGAAGGAAAGAATGTGTTGGCCTTGTCTGCCTGCGGTTTGAGTAGAGGGGATTTTTTTTTTCTTTTTTTGGACGAAGAGTGGGATCTTAATGGGCGCTCCTAGTCGGCGGAGGCAGCCTCTGAAAGCTCCTCTTTGTCAGAGGAGTCCAAGATAGAAGGATCCATTGTTTCCCAGTCTGAAGTTATCACTCTTCCCTTTATCCTTTCTTTTGGACCTTTTAGTGTTTGCTTTATCAGAATATTTTAATCCCTACTGCGGTGACTGGTGTAATTTATCTCATTAAGCCTCTCCTATTTTCTTCTGTTTACATGACCAATATCATTATGTTTTATGGGGCTTATACCAACAAGCCACTCCTTTGTCCCATTGTTTCAGCTCTAGGCCAAAAATCAACAAACGGAGTTTTATCTTTCCAATCTTGGGCCTCACCTACTTGTCATTCAGTTTGTACAGGTTGCGTGAAGAGCATGTTCCTTTGAAAACAAAGCAAGGATTCATTTTTATGACCTAAAACCAAACAATTACCTTTCTCAAAAGGTCCTGGTCATCTCTTATAGACTGGCAGAGACTCGCCTTATGAGGTGGAAAAAAAGCAGATACTTTCCTTGTGGGTTGAAAGCCCAAAGTCCCCTAGCAATAACGCCCTGCTTCCTAACTAGTGTATCTTCCATAGTGTATGGAATATCCTAGAAGCAGAGAAACTGAGCACTGGAAGGCACCTGGTGAGGTTATCTCATCCAAACCCCTGCCCTTCAGCAAGACCACACCCAGGCCAGACTGAGGCAGACCAGAGGAGAATCAGTCGCTTTTAAAGGTATATGAAGGAGAGCCTTCACTCAACCAGTCACAAATATCATGTCAGAAAATTCCTTCTCTAAAAAAACAGCCCAATAAAAGCTTTGTCATTTCCTCAGTCACTCTTTTTCTTTTCCAGATCGAAAATAACAGGGTACCATCCTCAGGGAATCAACAACAGTTTAATGAGCAGTAACTTCCTACAAGGCAGTGGTTCTCAGATGTTAGTGCACATCAGAACTGCCTGGAGGCTTATTAAAAACACACATTGCTGGACCCCACCCCCTAGAGTTTCTGATTCCTGAGATGGAGCAAAGCTGGAGAATTTGCATTTCTAGCAAGTTCCCAGGTGATGCTGATGCTGTCAGACCAGGGATCCCACTTTGAGAACTGCTGATCCTAGGAACTCGAAAGGAGAAATATGAGGATAATTAAGAGGCAGAAACAAGTGGAGTAACAGCAAATTAAACAAGTTAACCTCTACATAGAAAATGGTAAATGCCTATCAGATAAGTTCTTTGCTGTCAGACAGAGGCCAGTGGGGGAAGGCTGACCACAAGCGGTGATTTAGGATGTTAGCCATTAACACAGGGACCTGTGGGAGCACAGCTGAGGAGCGCGGTGTTCTGGGTAGGTGGGGAAGAGGCCAGGAAGGCGACCTGCAGAACTGGAGGCCTGAGGAGTAATTGCTGGGTTGACTTTTAAAGAAGGGAAAGTATCCAGGCAAAGGTCAGGGCTAGGCATGTGCTCTTCCAGTGGAAGGAACTGTATGGAATTAAAGAGGAGTCGTGGAGTTTTTACGGAAGAGCAAGTCATCCAATTTTCTCAGAGGGGAGAGTGGCAAACGAGGTTGTGATGACAGAACTGCAGAGGTAGGCAGGGGCTAGATCACGAAGGAACGTCAGAGCTGGTTTAAGGAGTCTGGCAATATTCTAAAGGCCATTATTTGGCATGTAATATAAAGAACAATTTAATAAGACTCCATGAACATCAGAGATGAAAAGAGAATACACAGCTATCCCCAATCCTTGTACTTCCTTCTCTGTAACTAGGACATCTCTACCGGGTTTACTCTGGTTTGCAGCTGATGTCGAGGCCTTGCTAAGTTTCTAGCCTAAGTGTGGACAAAATTCCCTTTCCTTTTAGTTTAGTTGAGAGCTTTTGGAGTTTCATAAAGGGAAATTTGTAAAGACACTAGGCAAACATATATGAAGCCAAAGTGAATAGAGAGAATACAGAAGTTGGCTCTAGAGATAAACAGATGCTTCTAGCTCCAGCTTTCACTAGCTATACAGCCTGAGCATGTTACTTAACTTCCTGTGCCATAGTTTCTGTATTTAAATAGAGACCTACTTCCCCAACAAGATCCATAAGATCTTATGTGTTCTGGCCCCTACCTGCCTTTTCAGCCTCATCTTATGTCCACTGATCTTACTCTTCTATTTATTTATTTTTGGCTACATTGGGTTTTTGGTGGTGCACGCAGGCTTTCTCTAGTTGCAGCGAGCAGGGGCTACTCTTTGTTGCGGTGTGCAGACCTCTCATTGCAGTGGCTTCTCTTGTTGTGGAGCACGGACTGTAGGCGCACGGGCTCAGTAGTTGTGGCGCAGGGGCTTAGCTGCTCCGTGGCGTGTGGGATCTTCCCAGACCAGGGATCGAACCCTTGTCCCCTGCATTGGCAGGCGGATTCTTAACTACTGCACCACCAGGGAAATTCCTGATCTTACGCTTTCTGCTCCATCTGCATAAATCTTCCTCAAGCTCGTGTTTGTCATGCTCCCTTCTACCACAGGGCCTTTGCACATACTGTGTCCTCTGTCTGCAATAGTCTTGCCTCCCTCTTCAGTAATTACTAGATTTAGATATAAGGCCCACCCCCTCTAGGAAATCTTTGATCTCTCTGAATAGGTAAAATCCCTCCATAGGCTTTTTTACTATGAGGAACTTATATGATAGCACTTAATATTGTTATTTGTGTAACTGTTTGCTTGATGTTTCTCTTCTCCTAAACCAGGGGTCAGCAAACTATCTCCATCTTTGGCTTGCAGCCTGTTTTTGTAAATAAAGTTTTATTGAAAAGCAGCCATGCCCACTTATTTCGATATGATCTGTGGCCACTTTTGTACTACAGTGGCAGAGCTGAGTAGTTAGAGCAGACTTTATGGCTTGAAAAGCCTAAATATTACTCTGGCCCTTTACAGAAAAGAAGCTGCCAGTTCCTGTACTTGACTATAGTCTCCATGAGAGCACGTACAAAGTCTGTTTTTGCTTACTCACATATCTTCAGCATCTAGCCCAGTGTCTGCTACATGGAAGATGCACAATGAATAAATAAATGAATAAACAAACAAACAATAAATGCAAGGAGATTTCTTTAAATGTCTCTTTTACTAGAGTGTTGAAAGGGTTAAATAAGATAATATATGTTAAGAACCCAGCAGTATAGTGCCTGAAACATAGCAGATGGTTAATAAATGTTGGTAGTTATTACTATTCTCAATCTTTCCTTAGTGCATTTTAGTCTTCTCTCTGGGTCTGGACCTAAGCTGTCCCCTTGGCCCTGGGCTGAGTTGCATTCCTGTCGTTCACCTATCCTACATTCTCTTGCCCTCTGGCCTTTGCATGTCTATTTCTGACTCTAGGATTCTTTTCTTGGTCTCAGATTCTTAGGAATGTCTTCTCCACTCTTCCTAGAGATTTCCTTCTAGGATGTTCAGTCTATTTGAAGCATATTATTCTCAAACCTTGTCGTAGCCTTAGGGTGACCCTCCTTTAACCTATCCCGGGGGCTTGGCTCCACGAGGGTCATCTAAGTGATGGCGGTTTCGTCTTATTTTATGGCCACCTCTTTCAGGGACAGCAGACAATTTCTTCTCTTCTGGTTCGGCAGGAGAAGCTGTAGGATTGGAGGAGAGCTCCTAATAAGAGAGCAATGAACAGAGGCTCGGGAACTGAACCTATGTGGCTTTAAGGCAGAAGGGATCGAAGCGCAGCCCAGAGGCTGTTCAGCCTGGACACAGGCCCAGCTGGCGCAGAACCTAAAAGGAGGGGGTTTAGTAAAACCAGGGGTCAGCTAACTGTAACCTACAGGCCAAATCCAGGCTGTCTCCCATTTTTCTGTCCCTTTCATGCTAAGAATGTTTTTTGCCTTTTTAAATGGTTGGGGGGAAAAAAATCAAAAGAAGAAGACTATTTTGTGATACATAAAAACTATATGAAAGGGCTTCCCTAGTGGCGCAGTGGTTGGGAGTCCGCCTGCCGATGCAGGGGACGCGGGTCCGTGCCCTGGTCCGGGAAGATCCCACATGCCGCGGAGCGGCTGGGCCCGTGAGCCATGGCCGCTGGGCCTGCGCGTCCGGAGCCTGTGCTCCGCAACGGGAGAGGCCACAGCAGTGAGAGGCCCGCGTACCACACACACACAAAAAAAAACAAAACTGTATGAAACTCAAATTTCAGTGTCCATAATAGAGTCATACTGGAACACAGCTGTGCTCATTCATTTACATCTGTGGCTGCTTTCACGTCACAACAGCAGAGTAGTTGGCATCAGAGACCATAAAGCTGAAGATGTTTACTGATAGGCCCTTTAGAGAAAATGTTTGCCAACCTCTGAGTTATACGCGTAGCCTGAGCTGTGGACAGTGACTTTGACCTGAGCTCGTGAGAGCCTCTTTTGAGCTCAGTGTTGCATGGCCTCTACAAACCCCACCAGATCCCAGCCCAGGGTGCAGCCCAGGGTGAGGTAGGGAGAGAATGGGTTAATTAGGTGGGTTAATGAGAGGAATCATTCTTGAAGGAGGTGGGAAGGGATGAGATGAGAGAACACAACAGTCTGGTTCAAATGCTGGTTTCGCCACTTAGAGCAGTGGGAACTTGAGCCAGTGTCTTACCTTCTCTAAGCAGCAGTTCCCATATTTTAAAATGTGAATAATTATCCTCTCAAACATACAGTGACATGGTGAACACCAAATGAGCTAATGCGTGCAACAAAGCCTGGGGTGTGGTAGGCACTCAATAAATATTCACTACTATTACTATGTGCGGATGGAGTACACCCGTGGAAGAGTTGGCTTTGGGGAGGAAAAAGCCATCTCAGTGCATCCCGTGGAACAGTGTAAAAAAGTAGACATTGGAGACACACAGACCTGGGTTCGATTCTGCCTCCGCTAGTGTACGCATCACTGTTGTATGACCCTAAGAAAGTTGATTAACTTCTCTGAGCCTCAGTACCCCGCCCCCGGCTACCCCTCCTTTATGTAACTCAGATGTCAAGTGGGACCTTCCTACTCTTTGATTTAGGAAACATTTCCTTATGGAACCACCTGCCACTATCTCAAGTAAAACACATGGGGCTCCTGTTTCACCCTGTGCCAACAAGGCCATTCAGAAAATTCTCTTTCAACAAGCATTTCACGAATTGAGTAAATTTACTGGAGATTTGAAGAGCTATACTTCTGAGCGTGGGATCATATGGTGCCCCACACAGTCTTTTTCTAAACCTCCTCCCCTCCGCTTGCTTCTACCTCCCTTCTTTCTGAGTGCAGAGCCCACAGTACACACCCCCCTTTCTCCACCCATTTCCCTATACACCCCGTTGTAGCCAAAAGAGGCTGGTCAAGACATTTCCCCACAAAGATGGTTCTGTCCCCAAGAGGAATCCTCCTACCAGCTGCTAAAAGGATAAATTTCCTCTATCCCCTAACAAGCAAAATAGGGATAATTATGACTACCTCACAAAGTGTTTGGGGGAATTAAATGAGGTAATGTGTCTGCCAGCTCCTGGCATGAAAAAGGCATCCCCTCCCCTCTTGATTCTTACTTTGAGATTTGAAGGAACAAAGAGAGAAGCTGGGAGATATTTTGACATAGGGGCGAGGGTTGATAAAGCAGCCAGGAAGGTCATCTCCTTGACCATCACCCTCCAGTGAAGTAGAAGAGATTATTTGCCAGGAGAAACTGGGAGAGGTGGAGGGACTTGGGGCGGAAGCCAGACAAGTCTGGTTTGTCTTGGAGTCCATCCAAAAGGGTTTAGTTACTAAAACAGCAGTTCCTCTACATAAATCCTTCAGGTTCTTGAAAAATATTATTAACTCACTCCTGCATCATAAATAATCCTAATTTTATTAATTTTGCCTCTCAGGCCGAGGCATAGCTCCTGCACAGCCCCCTCTCCTGAGCATACAGCTGAAGGGGCAAGGTCCCCAGGCAGAGGGCAGTACCTGTGCCCTGGGCTGAATGGTGTTACGTGGGCTGCAATTTAAACTGTCATTCCCTGAGGTTTTCCAAGCCCTTTCAGAGTGGGCTCTTCTTAATAATCTTTCCTTAGGTGTAGGACTCAGAATGGGTGGTTTATTGGCAAGGTTCTGCGTGCAGAGGCATGGGAATTCTGTTACTTGTCTACTTGGCCTTGTTTGATGTCCTGTTTGCATTAGTATTCTTTTTCTTTCTTTCTTTTTTTTTTAACCGCAGAAGTTTTTGGTTTTTTTTACTCCTTCCGAAAGAGCTGATAGATGGCTCTCTTCCATTTTGCTTTGGGCCAAGGATGTTTCTACCCAATGTTGTGAAAACAAATGGTCCTGATTAGTCAATGCCAAGTTGTATCCTCTACCCAAGTTGTTTCCTTTGCCCTTGCTCTCCTCTCTAACTGCCCCTACCCACCTCCCTCCCTCCATCCTTCCCTCCCTCCATCCTTCCCTCTCTCCCTCTCTCTCTCTCTCTCTTTTTTACTTTTTTACCTGAGATTTCTCATAGTTTTCTTTCCAAAGCAAAGCTAAGTGGAAGGGTTAGCAACACCTGTCTCTTTATATGGTGTTGTTTGGGGCTTAAGGAAAAAAAAAACAACCTAGGAGTTTAGGAAACAAGTGTTCAGTTCCTGTTAGTCCACTGTGTGTCTTCTGAAAGAGGCTTTATTAAATGTTTTGGTTTTATGACTTACTGTTTTCCCCAAATGTAAAAATAATTTGTGTTTGTGTGTAAAACATGGAGACACCAAAAAATATAAAGAAATGTAAATAAAAACCATGTACTGAGTTCTTCCCCTGTCGGAAACCCCACTGTTAACATCTTTTTTTTTTTTTTTTAATTTATTTTTGGCTGCGTTGGGTCTTCATTGCTGCACACGGGCTTTCTTTAGTTGTGGTGAGCGGGGGCTACTCTTTGTTGCGGTGCATGGGCTTCTCACTGCAGTGGCTTCTCTTGTTGTAGGGCACGGGCTCTAGGCACGCAGACTTCAGTAGTTGTGGCACTCGGGCTCAGTAGTTGTGGCACGTGGGCTCTAGAGCACAGGCTCAGTAGTTGCGGCGCATGGGTTTAGTTGCTCCGCGGCATGTGGGATCCTCCCGGACCAGGGCTCGAACCTGTGTCCCCTGCATTGGCACACGGATTCCTAACCACTGCGCCACCAGGGAAGCCCTGTTAACATCTTGATGCATTTCCCTAGACTTTTTTCTCTGCAAATGGGCGTACATAGTTACCAAATGAGATCCTATTGTGCACACAGTTTTTTGTTTTTTTTATTTTACTTTATTTTATTTTATTTTTTAACATCTTCATTGGAGTATAATTGCTTTACAATGGTTTGTTAGTTTCTGCTGTATAACAAAGTAAATCAGCTATACATATATATACATCCCCATATCTCCTCCCTCTTGCGTCTCCCTCCCACCCTCCCTCTCCCACCCCCACCCCCCACCCCTCTAGGTAGTCACAAAGCACCGAGCTGATCTCCCTGTGCTATGCGGCTGCTTCCCACTAGCTATTTTACATTTGGTAGTGTATATATGTCCATGCCACTCTGTCACTTCGTCCCAGCTTACCCTTCCCCCTCCCTGTGTCCTCAAGTCCATTCTCTAGTAGATCTGCGTCTTTATTCCTGTCCTGCCCCTAGGTTCTTCAGAACCTGTTTTTTTTTTTAGATTCCATATATATGTGTTAGCATATGGTATTTGTTTTGCTGTTTCTGACTTACTTCACTCTGTATGACAGTCTCTAGGTCCAACCACCTCACTACAAATAACTCAATTTCATTTCTTTTTATGACTGAGTAATATTCCATTGTATATATGTGCCACATCTTCTTTTTTTTTTTTTTTTCAGTACGCAGGCCTCTCACTGTTGTGGCCTCTCCCGTTGCGGAGCACAGGCTCCGGACGCGCAGGCTCAGTGGCCATGGCTCACGGGCCCAGCCGCTCCGTAGCATGTGGGATCTTCCTGGACCAGGGCATGAACCCGTGTCCCCTGCATCGGCAGGCGGACTCCCAACCACTGTGCCACCAGGGAAGCCCCACATCTTCTTTATCCATTCATCTGTTGATGGACACTTAGGTTGCTTCCATGTCCTGCCTATTGTAAATAGAGCTGCAATGAACATTGTGGTACATGTCTCTTTTTGAATTATGGTTTTCTCAGGGTATATGCCCAGTAGTGGGATTGCTGGGTCGTATGGTAGTTCTATTTTTAGTTTTTTGAGGAACCTCCAAACTGTTCTCCATAGTGGCTGTATCAATTTACATTCCTACCAACAGTGCAAGAGGGTTCCCTTTTCTCCACACCTTCTCCAGGATTTATTGTTTGTAGATTTTTTGATGATGGCCATTTTGACTGGAGTGAGGTGATACCTCATTGTAGTTTTGATTTGCATTTCTCTAATGATTAGTGATTTTGAGCATCCTTTCATGTGTTTGTTGGCAATCTATATGTCTTCTCTGGAGAAATGTCTGTTTAGGTCTTCTGCCCATTTTTGGATTGAGTTGTTTCTTTTTTTGATATTGAGCTGCATGAGCTGCTTGTATATTTTGGAGATTAATCCTTTATCAGTTGCTTCATTAGCAAGTATTTTCTCCTATTCTCAGGGTTGTCTTTTTTTCTTGTTTATGGTTTCCTTTGCTGTGCAAAAGCTTTGAAGTTTCATTAGGTCCCATTTGTTTATTTTTGTTTTTATTTCCATTTCTCTAGGAGGTGGGTCAAAAAGGATCTTGCTGTGATTTATGTCATAGAGTGTTCTGCCTATGTTTTCCTCTAAGAGTTTTATAGTGTCTGGCCCTACATTTAGGTCTTTAATCCATTTTGAGTTTATTTTTGTGTATGGTGTTAGGGAGTGTTCTAATTTCATTCTTTTTCATGTAGCTATCCAGTTTTCCCAGCACCACTTATTGAAGAGGCTGTCTTTTCTCCATTGTATATTCTTGCCTCCTTTATCAAAGATAAGGTGACCATATGTGCGTGGGTTCATCTCTGGGCTTTCTCTCCTGTTCCGTTGATCTATATTTCTGTTTTTGTGCCAGTACCATACTGTCTTGATTACTGTAGCTTTGTAGTATAGTCTGAAGTCAGGGAGCCTGATTTCTCCAGGTTCGTTTTTCTTTCTCAAGATTGCTTTGGCTATTCGGGGTCTTTTGTGTTTCCATACAAATTGGTGCACACAGTTTTGAAGCCTGCTTTTCTGCTTAACATTTATTTCATGAGCATTTCCTCATCATAAAAATTCATCAAAAGCACCCCTCTTAATGGCTATGTAGTACTTGTAGTATTTGCTGTCCCTAACCTAATCATTCTCAGATTGTTCCACATGTAGCCTGTGTCCAGTTTTCCACCATATAAATAATGCTGCAGTGAGCTTGTTTGTACTTTGTCCTTGTGTATCTCAAAATTCCCATGGAAAGTATTCCTAGAAGTAGGATTACTGGCAAAATGGAATCCTGGAACTTCACATTAGTCTTTACTGACTTCAGTCAGCCCAAGGTGTTTCTCGTTGGATCACATAACAAAGTTTTTAGTAACTAAAATAGCAAAAGGACTAGCTGATGTTTGCATATTGCTGGTTTCATGGTATGCAGCTTGGAGACAATATAATATAATGATGTTGTGTCATAATTATGATTTGGAGATATTCCAAGGTGATAATAGTAATAGCTAACATTTACTGGGTGGTTAATACGTGCTAGGCTCTGTTTCGAGTGTTTCACAGGTACTAACTCATTTAATCTCACCACAAGTCTAAGAAGTAATTAGTATTATTATCCCCATTTTATAGATGGGAAAGCTGAGGCAAGAGAGGGGTCAAACTACAAGGTAACTGGCTGAGCCAAGATTGAAACCCAAGCATTTTGGCTTGGAATCCATGCCCTTAAAGCACTTGATGACCCTGCCTGGAAGTAACCAGGCGGGTAAGATTCTTCACCCCCGACATGCCACGGCTGCAGTGCAGCGGGAAGCGGGATGGTGAATCCACTGCTCACTGCCGAGTTGCAGCCCTCCTTCCCCCAGCTCTCATTGCCCCCTTCCCTAGCTGTGCACCCGCCTGGGTAAGGACAGGAGAGAAACCAAGCTGCAAAAAGCACCCAGTTCTGTATCTGAAGGGGAAGAGGAACATATATCAAGGTGGTCTCAGGAAACTGCTTATTCGGGAAGGGAGGGAGGAAATAAATGAAAAAACACTGCTTCAGGGTCTTGGTTTTTTTGTTTTGTTTTCATTTTTGGTTTTGACAATCATTAGAGCATTAGACTTGCCTAATTAGAAGCAATGTTTCCCTTACGTTTTTCACCAATTTCATTTCAGTGGGTTCCTGGCTCATCTGTTGATGCAGTGCCAGAAGTGAGCTGCAGAACAGGAGTTACTGGAGATGACAGTGACCATGAGTCCTGAAGGAGGTAACTAATCATTTTTGGTCCTGTCCACTGCTGAGCGCCTTGGTTACAAATGACCTCTAGACAACTGTTCAACGTGGATGGTTCTAAAGGCACCTTGTTGGAGAGAGTGCTGCATGGGACTGGAGTTCTGATTAATGGCCATTTTCTTTTGTCCCACCTCCTTGTGTTTCCTTAAAATAATACTGGTGTTACAAAAGACTACACAGGGTGTTTCTGTTTAGGTAAAGTCGACTGGTGCCGGGGTGAAACAAAACATAACACAACCACTGCAGCAAAACACAAACACAGAGCAAATCCATCCTGCTTCACCTCCCCCTGGCCAGGTTCCACATAAGGAAGCCCAGCCAGAGGAGTTCCCTCGGTTCGCACTGGCTCAGGACAGAAATGTATAAAACTTTGAACAGCAGTGACCCAGGGAAGAAATGAATCACAGAACCTTTCAGGGATGTGGCCAGCCTAGAACTCTTCCCACGGGTGTAGGTCTCTGCAGTGGGGGACCTGGAACAGCCAGAAATATACCTTCAGTGTTTGCTCTGCCCGGATCGGGCACATAGAGGCATTCAACCAACGTATGCTTAATTGCAGTGGGTTCTGTTGGAGTGAATGGAATAGTAAAAGGCAGAAGTAGACATGCTTTTTCCTTTTATTTTGAAATAGTCTAAGAGCACTAATAATAATAGTAGTAATAATAATAGTTAACACTGTTTCCTGTGGGCCAGGCCCTGTTCCAAGCAGTCTCTCCTTCCCTCAGGGGCAACCTCTATCCTTATCTATAATACCATAAGTTAGTTGGCAAAAGGAGATGTTTATTAGGGGGGAAATTATCAATGTTCATCAAGAGTCCTCAGTTTCCCTGACTGCCTCTGTGATCTCTAATCGGCCCAGTTGCTCAGAGGCCCTAACAGCTAAAAGGTAGTAAAGTAAGGAGTCAAGTTCACATTACAAATTGGGCCTCAAAAAATAAAAATGAAATAAAAAAGGTTCATTATTGAGTTCAGCCTCCTTGAGGTCACATCAACCTAATCCACTTCTTTGTTGTGGAGATCCAGAAGCACCCTTTCAG
This sequence comes from Grampus griseus, assembly GCF_964374135.1. Taxonomy (NCBI): domain Eukaryota; kingdom Metazoa; phylum Chordata; class Mammalia; order Artiodactyla; family Delphinidae; genus Grampus; species Grampus griseus. The sequence continues at coordinate 38,690,669 of NC_139000.1, read as the reverse complement.
ATCATGAGGATGGGATGGGAGTGGGGAGGAGGCTGTATCCACCTACCTAAGCAGGTCTGTAAACAAACGACAAGCAAATTAAAGAGGAGTCCATGGTAGAGTTTTATGTACAGCTAAAAACATCCAAAATGCCTTCTAAAACTCAAGAATTATATAAGGTCTGCTGTTATGCGTAGAAGCCTCTGCGCCCCCCTTCTAAGAATTCTCCCAGGAGGTTGGGGGTTGGGAGTAGCAACCATGTTGGTAACATGTGGTCCTTCCCCTTGTTGACTGAGGGGGCTGGAAGCAGACACCGGACTCAAGGCCAGCCAATTAGATCCTCTCTCCCAGGAATTTATCACTGCAATGAAAGGATGCTAGTTAGCGTGGGCTGGTCTCTTAAACCAAGGACATACAACTCAAGAGCTGTGGTACTGCCCCATAGGCAGCAGAAGCACAGAACACCTGACTGCAGGGAGAAGGAAGCAGATGTGCAGGGAGACAGATGAGGGCCCGGAAGTAAGAGACTGGAGAAGAGGACAGGAGGAGAAAAAGAGACAGCACTGGAGCAAAGTAGCTGATTGGCCTCTGCTGGTTTTCTAATTTAGTTCCTATTCAAACCATCCTGAGACCCAGCTGCGCCTCTTCTTCTGGGGCACCATTGGCTACTCTTGAACCTTTATACTATAACCTCTACTGTTTTGATAATGCTAACTTGAGGGGCTTCTGTTACTTGCTGTTCCGGCTACAATGGCTGTGTAACAAAAACCACCCCAAAACTGAGTGGCTTAAAATAAGACCACTTATTTTGCTTAAAAATCTGCACTCTGAGCAAGGCTTAGCATGGACAGCTTGTTTCCACTACAACTTGGTTTCAGCTGGGGTAGTTTGAAGGCCAGGAGCTGAAATTGTCTAAACCCTTAAGTATGCCTGGCCTGGGAAGACTCAAGCAGCTGGGGATTGGAAGAGCTGGAGCTATGTGGAAATCTCTCTGTCCATCTATGGTTTCTTTATCATGGTGGCTTCAAGGTAGATGGATTTTCCCCTGGAGGCTCAGGGCTCCAAAGGTACAGTTCTCAGGGAGAGAGGGCCAGGTGGAAGCCATATCACCTTTTATGACCTAGCGTCCAGAGTCACGCGGTGTTATTTCCACTTCATCCTATTTGTGGAGGAAGTTACAGAGATCCACCCAGCCTCAAAGGGCCACTGCCTCTCAATGAAGGAATGTTATCATCACATCGTGAAAAGAACATGCGATGTATATTAATGCGGACATCTTTAGAAAATAGAATCAGTCATACTTGTAAAAGAACCTTGATTAACATATAGAGTAATCCCAAAAGCTCAAAAAGGTATCAGAGTTCCCATAAGATTATCAGCGTTGTGATGGAAAATATGCTGGTTTCTGCATACAGTGAGAATTCTTTCTTTTTCTTCTGAATTAGTGAACATCAAATTTATCCATAGGTGGTCTCACTGGGTTCTGCCCAGGAAACAGTATTTTAAAGTTGACTTGTCTCCCTGATTCTGGAACCATCTTGTCCTTAATTTTGCCATATAATTAGATGTGGATTAAGTAAAAATCCCTTGTTGTTTGTAGCAGAAAGTTTCTCGGCATCTTATTTTCAAATGTCATTTGCAAGTATATCCTTTCTTGCTTGGTGAATGAGCTTTTTTCTCAAACTGGACTCTGCTCATACTTTTAATAAATAATCAGGTTTTCAGGGTCCAAAATACTCGAGAGCTGTAAAGTATGCACCGCTGAAAGATGTGTTAACTCCTTCGGACCTCCAAGGTGCTATTTCAAATGTTACTGCTTCATATCCCATAATAGAAGCTTGAACCTTATCGATGGCCTTTCTTTGTGTGTGTAGAGGGTGAAGGCTAGGAAAGGAAGAGTCGGTGACCTGGAACGGGGAGTTGAATTAACTCTTTCAGCAAGGCTTAAAAGAAAAGATTTTAGTCTTTTATAAACTCTAAAAGATACTGAAGTTTCCAGAATAGATCAGTACCTAAGATAGTGTTATTAGATGCAGTAATTACTGGAATGATAAAATCCTTGTTGATGCTAGCTGAAAATAGGTATGTTCTATGCTTACTTTATAACAGCACTTCCAGTACTGTCCTAGAATGAAGTTAACTATAAAAATATGCACATCCTGATTACATATAGGAAACTTCAAATTGTCATCTTTTTTATTATTAATAAAGTTTACTCAGGTGTGTACACAATTCTTCAGTTTATGGGTTCAGCCTGTTGTTTGATTTGTGGAATAGAAAGGTAACACCATTGATGGCAAGTTTTCAAAATTCTACCTATAATAAGTGAATATGCATGAATATAGGGCTAGCCTGAATAATAGGTATATTTTGGATTTTGTACAACTAGTGGTCTGGTAAATATTTAACAACCGGCTTAACCAAGGCTGGGAGTAGGAGGGTCTTGACTTACAGCATTTCCCAATTTCTGTGATGTAAATATTTCCACCATAACTGATTTCATGCTACCAACGTGGCATCACCGAATGCAGAATTGGGAGGAGACATGTTCAGTGGGCTCTTCTGAGCTGTACGAGCCAGTCCTGCACACCACTGGTTACAATTATGGGAAAGCCAGTTGGATGACTCCTGGATAAACCTTGTTATAATACTACGGGGATAATAAGAACTTACTGTATAGCACAGGGAACTCTACTCAATACTCTGTAATGACATATATGGGAAAGGAATCTAAAAAGTGGATATATGTCTATGTATAACTGATTCACTTTGCTGTACAGCAGAAACTAACACAACATTGTAAATCAACTCTACTCCAATAAAAATTAATTTTAAAAAATACTAGGGGGAGGGGCATCCCTGGTGGCGCAGTGGTTAAGTATCCACCTGCCAATGCAGGGGACACAGGTTCGAGCCCAGGTCCAAGAAGATCCCACATGCTGCGGAGCAACTAAGCCTGTGTGCCACAACTACTAAGCCTGTGCTCTAGAGCCCGTGCGCCACAACTACTGAGCCTGCGCTTTAGAGCCCGCGCGCCCCAACTACTGAAGCCCGTGTGCCTAGAGCCCATGCTCCTCAACAAGAGAAGCCACTGCTATGAGAAGCCCATGCATCACAACGAAGAGTAGCCCCCACTCGCCACAACTAGAGAAAGCCTACGCGTAGCAATGAAGACCCAACACAGTCAAAAATAAAATAAATAAATAAATTTTTAAAAAACTAGGGGGAAAAAAAGACAAATTTTAGGTGGCAAGATCTGCAACAGAGACATTTAATGCCCATTGACTTTCCATTTACTCCCCCACATTTCTCACTGACCAGTGGACTGGGAACAGAGATGGAAGCATTTAAAAGTTGGTATGCAACCAGCAGCCCTCTCTTCCCTTGCCACTGCACCACTCCAATAAAGGAGGTCACATGTTACCAGTGGTGCAGATACAAGGTGGGAGGACCTGTATCAACATGGTTCCATGAATGTCTGTGTGGAGCTCAATCCCCTTACACCAACACTGGATGTGTACCATGCTTCGGTGAGCGACTGATGCCCAGCAAGCCATCCCATACAGAATGGCTTAAGACAACACTTTATTGTTTTATCTCCCATTTCTGTGTGTTGGTTAGGCTCCACTGGGCATTTCTTCTGCTTTTCTCACTTAGGGTCTCATGTGGTTGTAGTCAAAATGGTGGCTGGGGCTGGAGACCTTGGAAAGCTTGACTGAGGATGGCCTCTTTGCTGAGGTCTGGCACCTAAGTGCTCCTCCACGTGGAGTCTCATTCTCCAGCCATCTGCGTGTGGCCTCTCTTTGGCAGTGGGATGGTCAGACTTCTTATGTCATGAGTGACTTCAAATGCAGAGGCTGTCAAGATTTCCTAAGGCTTCTGCTCCATTTTCTTGGTTAAAGTGAGTCATGGGATCAGCGCGAGACAGACTGGGAGGTGACTAGACAAGGGTGTGACTACCAGGAGGTAAGAGTCATGGGAGCCCGCTTTGGAGACTAGCTACCACATACCACAAGTAAGGATTAAGCCTTTGTTATGTTAAGCCACTTAGATTTCAGGGTTAATTTGTTCCCTTGGCAAAACCTAATCTGACTGGTCCAGAAATTGGTACTGTATTAGTGAAGATAAGGTAGACGGTGCTGCAAAAATAAACCCCTAAATCTTAGCAGCTTAACACATGGGCCTCTGGGCGTCTTCTGGCTCTCTAGGACTGTTGCTTTCCAATGATGACTCAGGGATCTTGGTTACCAAAGTGATGACTCGGGCCACTTGCATTTTGTTGGTGCACCATCTGGAACATGTGGCTCCCAGCTCACCTGGGCAGGAGGAAAGAGGACAAGGGGAACTCATGGCTCTTAAGTACCTATTGGCCAGAACTAGTCATATGCCTCTTGCCCCAACTATAAAGAGGCTGGAAAATTTGGGGGAGCACATGGATATTTGGTGATTAATAAATATCTCTGTCATAAAGTTATATGGAGCTCTTTGCCTCTTTCATTTTTCCTCCCTTCTCACCTCACCCTCTATAAAAAATTTAAGAAAAAGAGAGAGTTGGGGGCAGGAGAGGGAGATAGGAAGGAAGGAGGAAAGAGCAAGGGAGGGAGGGAAAGAAGGAAGCAGGGAGGGAGGGGTGGAAGGAAGGAAGAATACCAGAAGGAATTTACAGGATGCAAATACAACCATTAAACTATTAACAAAACTATTAACAATTACTACTAAACAAAATCTATTAAAAAATAACTAATAGCAAAGGCTTTCACTGTGTTTTTAGCCGTTTTTTTTTTTCCTTTTAATCAGCAATGATAAGGAAACTAAACCAGATTAAGTGCTATCTTATTGGAGATACAAAGGCAAACAAGGGGAAAGAAGTGATTGAAGAGCACTTCAGAAAGCTCAGTACATTCAAATCAGCAGGGCCTGATTACTCACATCCAACGGCACTTAAGGAATTGGCAACTGTAATTGCAGGACCACCAGCCTTTATTTTAGAAAAGGAAGGTTGGACAGGAGAAGGTCCTGACAAGTAGAATCTGCAGATGGAGTATCTTTGGTTGTTTTTTTTTTTTTTAACAGAGAAAAGCACAACTGTAGTAATTATAGACTATTCAGCTTATCTTGGATACCTGGGAAGATACAAGAACAAATCATCAAACAATCAATTTGCAACCATCTAAAAGAGCACAAGGTACTGGGTAGTAATCAACATGATTTTGTGAAGTACAAATTATGCCAGACCAATTGAATTTTACCAAGAGAGGATGATGAGCCTGATGGAAGAGGGGAAAGCAGTACCCACAGTTGGACTTCAGTAAGGTTTTTTCGTTTTCTTTTCTTTTTTTATTCCATCCCCTGACGTTTTCAGCATCAACTCTCCAAGAGGATGCTACCTAGATCAACAATTGGGTGGGCACGACTCTGGATGAGGCACTCAGAGTGATAAAAACAAGCATTCTGCTCCGGGTTTATTAGTAATAATTATTGTTATTTTAATCAGTTGATGTGGACAAAGAAGATGACAGTGGTAAAGAAGATGCTGAGATACAAATAACATTCTCTACTACAGAGGGGACGTATGAGAGAAAAGAGGAGATATAAAAACCAATCTAAGAAATCCAGCAGCTAAATAATATGGGATCCAGGAAAGGAGAACAGAGAAAATGGCAAAAGGGAAATTACTAGAGAAATTATATAAGCAAATTTCCCAGGAAAGGACATACATGTTTACATTAAAAGAGCCCACTGAGGGCTTCCCTGGTGGCGCAGCGGTTGAGAGTCTGCCTGCCGATGCAGGGAACACGGGTTCGTGCCCCGGTTTGGGAAGATCCCACATGCCGCAGAGTGGCTAGTCCCGTGAGCCATGGCCGCTGAGCCTGCACGTCCGGAGCCTGTGCTCCGCAATGGGAGAGGCCACAACAGTGAGAGACCCACGTACTGGAAAAAAAAAAAAAAAGAGCCCACTGAGGGCCAAGTACAGTAGATGGGGAAAATAAGCCACTTGGATACAGCTTTGTAAAAATTTAGAACTCTAAGAATAAATAAAATTTCTAAAAGTTTCCAGAGGGAAAAATTAGGCCACCTACAGAGAAATGAAAATTGAGCAGCCAAGTTCTCATTAGCATCTCTGGCTGCTAGAAGATAATAGAGTGGTCCTTTCAATTCTGGGGGAAATTGAATTTAAAAATAATTTCTATATTCAGCCAACCTATCATTCAAAGAGTAGAATATAGGCATTTCACATAAACCAGCACTTGGAAAGTTTACTTCCCAGACTCCTTTCTTAAGAAGTTACTTGACTATGTATTCCAGCAGAATGAGGGTATTATCCAAGAAAGAAGAAGGTGAGGGTCCTAATATTGGAAACAGAAGTAGAGTATAATACAAAGTCTTCCAGTTTAGAGCAGGAGAATGAAGAGCTCCAAAGGTAAGGACTCTTGGGCAGAGGAGAACTCCCTGCAGTTCATGGTGTGATTGAGGGAACAAAAAATAAAAACAAACAAAAAACAGAAAAGACTTGAGTGTTATGATAAAGTCTATATTTAGACAATAAAAAAGACAGGCAATTAAGAATTCCAGAAAAAACAAAAAGCTAACTGAGAATGTTATGGTCCAATTTTGAAGAAGAATATGTATGATTTTCAATAATATATAGACTGTTAGAGAAAAACTAGTACATGGTGTTAAAACATTATCCTTTGAGTAGGTGAGGAGTTACGACAGTGCCCTCATAGAAAAGGAAATGGCAATCCTAGCACGCTCCTTAGCTTGGCAGTGCACAATGTTGTTGTAGTCTTAATAGTGTAAGTCCTTTGGCTTTAAACTCTTGCAGTCAATGGACAGAGTAAGGAAGATCTCGGCTATGTTGCAGAAAAAAGAGGCAAACATTAATCTTCATAATATGAAAGTATAGCTGACCGAAGGTGGGAAGTGCAAAATGAAGGAAATATGAAGAGAATAGTATCACTGACACCTTCAACTTCTATAATGAGAAGTCAAGACACTCAGGTTTTCAGAATGAGAAATTGAGGCATAACATAATATTTAAAGTTACAAGGGTAACCACAACAAAACTTTAAAATAATGATATAACTACCCCAAACTGGGAGGAGTTGGGAGGAAGAAGAGGATAACATAAATGAGTTAAATGCTTATCTTTTGTAACTGGAGGCCACCCATAACCAAGAAATTGAAAAGAGGAATCATATATTCAAAGAATGTATAATTCATGAGTGATTTTTCATAGGCATACATTGAAGGTCATGGGCGCAATCTCAGAGCACAGGTATCAACCGTCTCTATAGCTTAAGGACACATTATAGTGCTGATGATCTTGCAGCCTGGCATTTTTTCCCATTCCGTTATCCATGCCCAGTTAGAAGATTATACTTGCAAACTTAAAGCCCTATCTGCTTTAATGCTTTTTAAGTTTTTCTCAGAATTATCTCTAATATTTCACAGAGTACTGTCTCCAAAATTAATAGCATGGTATATGGCCACGTGGCCTCTTTATGGTATTTTATGGTATCTAATTTCTGTTCCCCAAGAATATATTCTCAGAATTAGGGCTTTGCCTCCACTGGATGAAAGCTTAGATGACCTTGTTATAGGAGAAAAACTATTTTAATGTTATAACTCTAAAACTTAAAATAATACAAAAGTCACTTGAATCACTTCTAGACGTTCCTGTGCATTTAAATAACAGCATGGTTAACAAACTCCTGTTAAACGATGGCAGATGCAAGTAGAACTCTGCTGTCACTTCATAACTGAGGTCCAAAAAATTCAGTTGTGTAATGTGTGGGACCCACTTAGTGCAGAGTTCGTGAAATGACCAATGTGAACTGGCTCCAGGAGGACAGGAGCCAGTCAGCAAACTCGGCATATCCAAATTTCCATTATCAAAGAGTGTGTAATTACAGGCTCCACTGTACTTCTGATTGCTGACTAGAGTGGCATGCCACATAGCCACACACGTAAACTCAGTTGCCATACGCACTGCCTACTAGCTTTAAATTATGCAATTCTTGATTACTCTTGGCAAGAGTTAAACTATTTCAAATTTCACATGAAATTGGTACTTACCCAGTAGGCCAAATATTCTTCAAATATCTTCAAATATTCATTATTCTAATTTATCTACAACATGAGTATATTGTAAAAGAGGGGTATTTACTTTTTTAAATTAGGGAAAGTCAGGGGGGTGTTTGCAACCAGAAGAGCTAAAAGCAAAAATCTTTAAAACTGTTCACAAGAGGTGGAATTAGGGTTGGGGATGGATCATCATAAGCTTCTCTGTATCATTTCGTGTATACTGTTTAACTTATTGTAAGGTGTATTTACTACTCTAACACAGTAAGTATTATAGTAATTAGATTCATAAAAACGGTAACGGTTGCCGCTCTTAATATTTCTCAGTGACTGGTCCCTGCAATACTTGTATAAAAGTGCAGAATCCCTGGTTCCAAACACAGTCCCAGTGAATATGACCCCCTCTACTGGGGCCCAGGAATATGCATTGGAACCAGTGGTTTAGACCCAGATCTTACTAAAGGCTCACTTGTATGTCTTCTTCAAGCATATTTCAGGATTGAACTTCTTGTGAAACCATCACATGCTGCATTGCCTTCTGTGGTGTTTACCATATCCCAGCATCCTTCCTTGCATTTCTGTACCACTAAAATGAAGGAAAAAAACCAAAATGACCTCACTGTCTCTCTCTTTTGGTGGATGATATTATCTAGGGGAACAGCATTTCTTTTCAAGATCCTTTAAGCTGTGCAACCTCTTGAACATGGAACAGCTAAGAAAATCTCAGTTTTAAAATTCATGACAATGACTGGTTTCTTAATTATGTAAGCAGAAAGATTTTGAGACTGTCTTTGTATCTTATTTTGGTGCTAATCATTTTTTCTCATTCCCATGACTGCAGGAATATTGATCTCAGCGTTACTTTGACCATTAATGAATTATGATGGCAATAAGCAGAGACGCACACCTCCAGCCTCCTGGGAGCTTAATCTTCTGCTACAGCGTTTGCATTTGTAAGTCAGCACCTGTGTGATCCATATTCTATCTGTTATTCTCCTTTAATTACATATTGGTGGTGGTCCATCTTAGCCTGAGAGCAACCAACTGGAGACTCAAAGAAATTATTAAAGCATTAACTTTAAATTAGAAGGCCAAAAGGAAACATATTGGGTTTGTTCCTACCCATTCCAGTATGATATTTCAGGAACAGTTTATTCCCTTTCATGTCAAGGAAACTTGGGTCTAAAAAGTTAGTACAGAACTTTTATTTTCAGAGAAGTTTTCACCTTAAGTATTTCCTGTGTCACCAGTATTTCTGTTAGCATCAGCTTTACCTCATCTGTCAAATACCATTTTGTTTGGTAAGTGATACATTTTAAATCCTGTACTTCCTACTTGGTCCTGATCAGTCACTCAAGTCGGGGTTTAGGGGATTGTAGATGGTCAAGTCAGTCCCTGAAAACTTTTCCTTTTAGCATTTTGGCAACTTTTTATTTTGACATAATTTCAAATATCTATAAAAGTTTCAAGAATTGTACAAGAAATCCCCTTTACTGAGATTCATATTTATATCTTGCCCCATTTACTACCTCTCTTTCTATGAATCTGTCTATATTGCACACTCTCTTTCTTTCCTGACCCATTTGAGAGTAAGTTGAAGACGATGTACCCGTTCACCCTGAAATATTTTGGTATTCTCCTAAGAATAACATTCTTTTTAATAACCATGGTTTTATCAAAATCAGGTATTTTAATGATATAAACCACAGTCCAAATTTAAATTCAGATTTTCTCAATTGTCCCAATGATGTCCCAATAATTAGTTGTAAGCTGATTTTTTCCCCAGACCAGGATGTAATCCAGGATTGTGCATTGTACTGAGTTGTAATATCTGCTTTGTTTCCTTTAATCTGGAAAAGTTTCTGAGCCTTTGTCTTAACTTGACATTTTTTAAAGAGGGAAGATCAATACTCCATTTTTTTTTGCTTTGTCTTTCTTTTTGTGGGGGGTGGGGAGAAGACTCTTCATTCTGGGTTTGACTAGGATGTCCTCATGTTTAGACTTGGGTTATGTATTTTTGGTGGAAATACCATTGAGGTGAGGTCCTGTCCTTGTCAGTGTACCATATCGGGGGTACCCAGTGTCCATTTGTGATGTTAACTTTGATCACTTGATTCAGGTGCTTACTCCACTGTAAAGTTACAGCTTTTCTCTTTGTAAATTACAAGTGTTCTGTGGGGAAATATTTTGAGACTGTGTCAATATCCTGTTTATAAAATTTTTTCTGACTACTTTGCACTGATTGATGATGTTCTAACTCCATCATTCCTTCTAGATTTATTAGTTGGCATTTTGCTGTAAGGAAGAGCTTTCCTTCTCTGCATTTACTTTTTTTGCTTATTTAAGTCTGAACTCATGGATTCTTAGGTTATTCAGTAGGTTATAATCTATTCCTGTCCTTTTTAATTTTGATGCTTAAATTTTCTCAAATTTGGCCAATGACAGCCCCTTCAATCTGTTTGTCTTTTTGACATGTTTCCATGATGCTTTGAAGCACTACCTTAGTTTCTGTAGCAACTGGCTCATCTTGTATTCCCTCTGCCCCCTCCCTGGAATTAACCATTTCTCCAATGAGCCCCCAGGTGAATTTTGGTAAGAAAATCAAATTTATCTTTTGTACCTGCCCCTCCCTTTTTCTCTTACCTTTCAGTAACCTGTCCCATGAGTCCCTACTGTAACTGTGATTTTCAGTATCTCTAGGTAGAGAGGAAATTCTGATAAATTCATTCACCTTAAAATTGTTTAGGAATCATTGCATTACCCTTCTTAGAAATGTTTGCATTTTAAAAAAGGAAACCAGTTAGAAAGCAATGCTCAATTAAACAACAGTATTAATCACAGAATGTTACTGGTGAAAGAGACTTTAGATCACAGGGTCACAGACTCAGCCCCGCTCAGCCCCCTAAGAGTTAGCGTGAATGTGTGTGCAAAAAGCCCAGTGACGTCAGCAACAGAGTGGTACAGACTGGGCTAAACTGGAGGGTGCAAGCCCACCTAATGATATTTAAATTAAAATAAATAAATAAACACTGGGCAGACCAAGCAAAATTTGTTTATTATCCTTATTTAGCAGAGGGCGGTCTATTCATGACTTTTGTGTTAAAGTAAAGCTAAACTAATGGTTTTAACACTGTGCTTCAGGGGGCCACCAAGATGCTTTATAGAACTTTCCTGGGGGTTCTGGAAATGCTGTGGACAGATCCACTCTCTACCTCCCAATCCTCTTCAGCCAGAGTCGCTTCCTTATTATCTGTTTGATGTGACAGGCACTGTGCGAGTCTCTGTTTGAAGGAAGGGATATGTGGATTTTAAAACAAGTTCAACAATCACTGATGTAGTCCAGCCACCTAACCTTGCAGATTCTTGCAGATAAGCAGACTGAGGCCATCCGGGGATAACCGTGATTGTTACTGGCAGAGTTAAGCCTAAAACCCAGGTCTTCTGATGCTTGGTCCAAACTTTCTTCCTTACATAAAGTTGCTTCATCTAATGGTGGAAAATCAGGTGCTAGTGGCGAAGGTTATCCTAATGTCGTATCATGTACACAATAGGCCGTCTCTAACTAAAGATGTCCCTGGTTGATACACAGCCTTTCATGCTCTGAAGACAAATACCCGTCCTGATTCTAGAGCTCTATAAATTGAGCATGTAAATGAATATTTAGGTAGAAAAATCAGGTCATCAAACACTTTAGTCACTGATTGGCATGTTAAAATGATACTTTTATCCATAAGGAGGTATGATTTCTAATAAATACATCAGATAATTTTTTCAAGTATATTCTTAAAACTCCTGGAAGATTTTTGCTAATTGATAGAATATCGAAGACTATTTCCTTTTCCATTCTTAAGAAATCATCTTTTACTATGATAAAGTTTTTCATTTCTTCAGTTAAAATGTATATGCTTAAAAGAAAAATGGTAAGATCTAGTATAAATCACTACATAGACATCATAAATCATTTTAAAGAGGACTGTTTTAGTCAATGTAGAGTTCTACTCAATCCTGTAGTTCTATTACAGTATAATATTTAACAGCTGGCAAACTCTTGCCTAAGTACTTTACTTTTTAAATTTTTAACCTTTATCTCTGCAAAACTTAAAACTGGAGTAATTTTCTGAATGCTCTCACAAGCCAGTTCAAAATTCCTGCATCTCTTTCGTTTTTCAAATGAAACAGAGCTTTATCTTCAATTGTCTAGTTTATTTTTCTTGGTAGAAATAATATTTCTCTAAGGTTTTAAGAGGAAAAAATAGTATTAAAATATAAGTTGAATGTTAACACTTCTGATTGTTTCTAACATCCTGATATGATTAAAAGAAGACAGAGAGGCCAGGAAAGTCCTTGCAAACTAGATTTAAAATATTGCTCATTTAAAAATCTGAGATCAAATGTAGTTCTGTTCAAGTATAATTCACTACTGGTAAATGCTAAATTGTTTTTGAAGCAAGCATTACTTCAACTTTTGTGGATTATTTTCTTAAATTGTAGACTTTACCATTCATTCCTTTCACTTTTTATTGTCATTATTCCCCTTTTGCTCATTTTGCAACAGGGGAGTTTTTGGTTTTATTTTTTTTAAGGAAATACTAAGCGTAATGAATGAAACACATGTTATTACTGAGCCTAAAATGAATTGCATGAGCATTAGTATCTTTTATCTAATAAATTATAGTGCATATATATGCTTACCTTTTAAAAAATTTTAACTTGTGGATACTTATATTCTAATTAGTGTTCTTTTTTTTTTTCTATCAACTAATTTATCACTGGATTTGTCACTTTACTAAGCCAGTTTATTATTATTATTATTATTATTATTATTATTTTTTTTTTTTTTTGCGGTACGCGGGCCTCTCACTGTTGTGGCCGCTCCCGCTGCGGAGCACAGGCTCCGGACACACAGGCTCAGCGGCCAGAGCTCACGGGCCCAGCTGCTCCGCGGCATGTGGGATCCTCCCGGACTGGGGCACGAACCCGCGTCCCCTGCATCGGCAGGCGGACTCTCAACCACTGCGCCATCAGGGAAGCCCAGCCAGTTTATTATTGAACATGTGGGTTTTCCTCTCTTTTTATTAATTTCATCATCCTAAGACTATATGCATAATTATTCTGTTTCATCAAGAAACAGTTTTAAATGCTCACAGTGTTCATGGATGTATCCAGTTGTTTGTTATTCTTTCTTTCCTTTCTCTTCCTTTTTCTACCTTGAAGTTACCTTTTAGCCATAAGAGGCAGGTCACAGGCAGTAGACTTTGTCTGTAGAATATAATGCCTACTTCACGGGGCTCTTGGGAGAACTAGACACAATAATGGAAGCTCCTAGCACAGTGCGTGACATCAGTATTTACTTTTACTTTTTGGTCCTTTAAGGAGTTGTACTTCCACAAGTTTGACAAGTTCTCAAAACTGCTGTTCTGGGCAAAATTTCACTTTCAGTAAAATGAAAGCCTGTGAGTAACTAAGTATGGCTCTTTGTCGGGGTTACATTTAAATGTAATAGGTAGATTTAGAATTTTGCCAAAAATGGGAGTGAGACAGCTTAGTGTGAAGGGAGGAGCCTTGGTCATGGGACAGCTACTACCCCCTCAGTCACTGACCTGCCAGGTGACCTTATCCACTTTGCTTTTGGGCTTCAGTTTCTTCAGCTGTATTAGGATGTGGACGGTCTCCAGGGTGCTTTTGGTTCTAAAACCTGATGATTCTACAAATGCAGCACTTTTAAAAAGTGGATTTATCCTTGTGGTGAAAAAATTCCTGGAAGATATATACCATCACATTCATGCTGGGGGTGCCCGGGTGATGGCAGGAGGGATGGCCTTCTTTCTTCCCCACCTCTCTCCCTCTTTTCTTCCCTCCCCATCTCCTTCCCTTCTTTCCTTCCTTCCCTGACTTGTTTCTTCTTTCAGCAATTATTTATAGCACCTTCCATGAGCCAGGCAAGAGTGAGCAAGAATGTTTCAGTCCAGCATTCATAAAGCTAATAGTCTTTTTATCTATTTCTTTTCTTTTTCCCCTAAAAAATGTCAAGCATATAGAGAACCAGAAGGAACAGTAACTTGAACATCTATATCTCCTAGATTTACCAACTGTTAACAACTTTTATTCTCTGTGTGTGTGTGTGTGTGTGTGTATATACACCCATATGTATATATATACACACCCATATGTATATATATATGTGTATACACACACACACACACACGTTTTTCTGAACCATTTTAAAGTGCAGACACCATGCTTTGCCTCTAAGTAACTGAACGTACATCTCCAAGAATCAGTACACTCTCACAAGTAACCATAATACCATTATCACACCTAACTTAGGTGACCCACCCCCAAATTAGCACCAATCCTATAGAATTATATAATGTCTATTCCATATCCAGATTTCTTTAATTATCCCAAGAATGTCTTTTATTGCCCTCTTCATCAAATCCTGATTCACCAATCAAGGTTCACATGTTAATTTGGTTTTTATTCCTCTGTCTCTTTTAATATAGAACTGTTCCCCCACTTTTTCTTTGTAATGACATTCACTTTTTGAAAAGTGCAGGCTCATTGTCTTACAGAACATACAAAATTCTAGATTTGTCTGATTGTTTCCTTATGGTGTCACGTAACTTATTTCTGTATTCTGTGTATTTGTTGTAATCTGGAAGTCTAGATGTTTGATTAGATTCATGTTAAAAGTTCTTGGCAAAAATATTTTATAGGTGAAGTTGTGCTACAAAGTTATATATATTTGAAGTTTTCTACAAAGATCATCTATTACTAATGATGAAGAAATAGAAATAAATTTAAATTTATATAATACATTGAATATAGTGGAAAAAGCATGAGTTTGCTAGCAGAGGCCTGGATTTGAGTACAGATTCTGTTCTCTCTAGCACCTTGACCAGATTAATTAGCCTAGTAGTTTAGCTCTCCACAAAAGACCAGAGAAGACAGAATCACTCCAGGAACCTTCTTGAAATATGCATGCTTGTCCCTCCACTCCACTCCCTGGTATTTTTTTTAAAAGGGAGACTTTTTTATACCACCCCTCATCCCCAGGCCACCCTTCTCACCCCCACCAGGCTTAAATGCCACCAATTCTGTGTGCCAGGTGTCCTTATCTGAGAAATTTGGAAAATCTCTACCTTGAAGGGTTATTGTAAGTGTTGGAGATTAATAATAACATGTGTAAAGTACATAGCACAGAGTCTGCCGCATTATTATATGCTCAGTTCACCACCACTGTTACTGTTATTACATCAGTAATTTGCAAAGAAGGGAGAGAGAATTTGAAAAGGGACAGGAAGTGGTATAGTACAGAATATTCAGTTTCTAAGTGGTTACTTCAAAAACCTTCCAAGAATGTTTGTGCTCATGCAGTGACATCAATAAAAGTTCAGCTGAGACAGTGCTATGACACAGTAATCATTAACATTTATGCAGCCCTTTACAGTTTACAAAGCACATCCACATTCATCGTTATGTTTGATATATGCCCTCTTTCGCGAAGATCAGCTGTGCTTAATGCTTCGCCCAAGGACACAGCGTAATCAGTGGGGGAGCTCAAATTAGGAGTTCTGATTGTAGAACAGACTTCTTTTGCTGAAAATGTGCAGCCTGGAACAGACACCAAATGTCTCTTTTCTAAATTCCTGACCAAGGGACTCTTTCCTTATGGTGTCGGTTACTGAAATGCTTAGTTTAAAACTCTTTGAGTCTATTTCACACTTATAGCTCCTCATCTGTCGTATTTTCTCTGCGTTGGGTGACATTTCCTGTACTGTCGTGCGTTGTCACTCAGCCAGAAGGCTTTAGTTATTTCTTGCTCTTTGCTGTAACAGAGAGAAATACTGTTTAATGAATCTGAATTAACGCCATCAGGTGCATATTAAAAATGCATTCGAACCTTTCAGCTGGACTAATTTCCTTCCTAACATTGTGTAGCACTGGGCAAATTAAAGCCTCATCCAAAGATTGGCCCTTGTTTTCTGAAGCAGTTAGAACTGGTGTTTCTTAGTGTTGACCTTGATATTTTTTACCTGGTCATGTATAGCTCTTTTTTGGATAAGAAAAATATTACTATTTGAAACAAAAACTGACTATCTTTGGTTTAGCAAGCTAGCGTAGCATAAAACATCTTAGAGGAGATGACTTATTCTTCATTATTCAGTTTAAGGTATTTTCTAGTTTCTTTTTTGTATCACAAGATATTTAGAGTTATATTTCTTCTCTTTTTTTTTTGCGGTACGCAGGCCTCTCACTGCTGCTGCCTCTCCCGTTGCGGAGCACAGTCTCCGGACGTGCAGGCTCAGTGGCCATGGCTCATGGGTCCAGCCGCTCCACGGCACGTGGGATCCTCCTGGACCGGGGTACGAACCCGCGTCCCCTGCATCGGCAGGCGGACTCTCAACCACTGCGCCACCAGGGAAGCCCCTTGTGAACTTTTTAGTTAACTTGTTGCTAGTGGTATCTACATTTCTATTCATATTAATGTTTTAGCATAATTCTGCCATGTCCAGGGAACAGATTCTGTGAGATTTCAGTCTTGTAAAAGCAGCTGAGACTTGCTTTGCTGTCCAGCATTTGTCAGTTTTGTAAGTGCTCCAAGTGCACTTGAAGAAGGAAATGTTTTCTGTAGTTATTGGTAGGAATGTTCCTTGTATATCAGTTACACCGTGTGTTAATCTTGTTCGAATCATGTGTATTTGCTGATTTGCTTTTTTTTTGCTTGACTGTTTGCTTACCCTATTATATCCCAAGGGTTAAAATGTGTGTTAAAGGGACTTCCCTGGTGGCACAGTGGTTAAGAATCCGCCTGCCAATGCAGGGGACACGGGTTCAAACCCTGGTCTAGGAAGAGCCCACATGCCACAGAGCAACTAACCCCATGCGCCACAACTACAGAGCCTGTGCTCTAGAGCCCGCGTGCCACAACTACTGAAGCCTGCACACCTAGAGCCCATGCTCCACAACAAGAGAAGCCACCACAATGAGAAGCCTGCACATTGCAATGAAGAGTGGCCCCCACTCGTGCTCAGCAACAAAGATCCAACACAGCCAAAAATAAATTTAAAAAAAAAAGTGTTAAAATCTCTCACTAAATGTATAAATGCATTTCTTTCTTCAGTTTTTGATATATATATATATATATATATATATTTGGAGGCAAAGTTATTAGATGCATACAAAATTTAGAATTGTTCTGTCTTGTGAATGTCTCAGAATGAAGTGTCCCTCTTTGTCTCTAGGGATGCTTTCTGCTTCAGACACTACTTTGATACTAATACAGCTATACTGTGTTTCTTCTGGTTAATATTTATATCCTTTTTGTCATCCTTTTCCTTTTTCTCTCCGATTATTCTCAATCTTTTTAATATTTCACATGCGTCTCTCCTTATATTTTGCCATATTTCCTTTACATAATTTTTGCTCATCTTTTAAAATTAAGTTGTAGACATTGTGACTTCAGCATACATCTTCCCAAATAATCCCCTAATATCATCTAATACCCAGCCCATACTGAAATACCCACAATTGTTCATAAGGTGACTTTTATAACTGTGTGGCTGCAGTTATAACTGCATTTGACTGTGTGGCTCTTAGTCTTTCAAAATCTAGAATAAGCTAACTTAATCGATACACTGTTGTACCAAATGACCACAAGGAAATGAAACATATTTTAAAGATTACTCTTAAATATATGTAAGAAATATAGTCAGTACATCCCATTTGTAATAATAATTTGAAAAACACAGAAAGTAGAAATGAAAAAATAGCAAACACTTTTATATCTTCCACCAATTGTGAGCATGACTACCTTCCTGGTATTATATTTATCTATTTCTGATTTTTTTTTTTTTTTTTTTTTTTTTTTTGGCGATACACGGGCCTCTCACTGTTGTGGCCTCTCCCGTTGCGGAGCACAGGCTCCGGACGCACAGGCTCAGCGGCCATGGCTCACGGGCCCAGCCGCTCCGCGGCATGTGGGATCCTCCCGGACCGGGGCATGAACCCGTGTCCCCTGCATTGGCAGGCGGACTCTCAACCACTGCGCCACCAGGGAAGCCCCTATTTCTGATTTTTGAAGAAATCTTCGTCTGTTTCACATTATATGCTCATTATAGAGGCTTAGGAGTGAAATTTCTGAGACTAAAGGTATAACCTCTTTTAAGGCTTTCCAGGACGGTGTTTCAAAGTTTAACAATCCCAGTGTGCCAAAGCTTCCTGCCTTAGAAGGGATGTCCTCCTCAAAGCAGACACCACATGGGTCATTACTTATCATGGGCATTTAATTATCGTGGAGAATTTGTTACCACACACCTATGGTGGAGATATCCTGTGGTAAAAACGGAAAATGCCAGATACCTTCTCAGGCTCCCTCGAAGCTAAGCCATCAGCATGTAACCTGGGATTAACCAGTCAGATCAGCCCCCTTCAGACTTTCAGGCTGAAGCCATGTACACGAAGAAGCAGGCACAGTGGAGACTCCTTCTGGGGGATATAGGGGCAGCCGCTTTGAGCAAATCAGCATCTGATATTCAGTGCTGAGGTAGTGATTCAAGTCATGAGGTCCAGAATTCAGTGGTGGTGGCAGCAGTGTCCTCACCAGAAGGACTCTGGCATGATTTTGGCTCTGGTCTTGGCCAACGTCTTATTCTTTCCCATTTCTTGAGCCTGGTTGTCCAGCCTTCTCTGACCCCCTGTCAAGTCTCAATATCCTTTAAGAAATACTTCTCTATTGAAACCAGCCAGAGTTTGATTCTATTGCTTACAAAAAAAGAACTTGACTAACTTTCCATGCAGGGATTCTCCCTTCTATATAGCAGGACCTACTTCAAATGGGAGGAAAATTGGCATGCATGAGGGAGATCAGGGAGAGCAGAGAGGGCTCAGCAAGTTAACTTCTCAGGACTTGGAGTTGGGAAGAGTCTAGTTGAAACGGGGTCAATATTGGAAGGAAGGTAAGAGCAGCTTCTTAAGAAGGTAACATTTATCATTCTTGGGTACCTGACCTTGCTGTCAGCAGAGTGATTGCAGGGCCAGTTCAGGAGTCCAGCCCTTGTAAATGTGACACCAGAAATGTTAGACCTCCAGATGGGTGGTAAGCCAAGTGGCCTTGGTTGAGACTGTGACTGTGCATCTGAGACTCTAGGTGGGATAGAGGGACAGTGGCAGATGAAGCTGTGTAGGCTTGAAGTAGAAGCTAACAATCACCACGGAAGGCCATGCCCCCACTTCTAGAAATTCTCTTTGGCAATTTCTTCAGAACCAATTTGCAAGTAGTACAACCAAAGCAGTCTCATTCCTTAGGAGGCCAACTTTGTGTCTGACCAAAACCGGTATTGCCCCAGCTTGTTCACCGTTCCCATGGGGATTGACTTGGAATTGAGTAGAAATTTAAATAAATTTTGGCAATTTCAAAAATCCGGAAAACCAAGGTCGTAACCACTGAGATATTTTTAAAAGCATTGCCAGCTCTACAGGCAAGCTTTAGAGTAACTATTTATTCAGCCTTTATGTATTTCCAAAGTTACATCACTACTTCACATCAACTGTCTTATTTTAATCTCTCAACAACCCTGAAAGGTAGGTGTTAGTAACCTTGTTTTATGGATGAAAGCACAGACTGAGAGGTTAATTATCAGATAAGACAGCACGTCTTAAAGCGAGAATTCAAACTCAGGTCTGGTTCATTCTAAAGCACATGCTCTTTTCAGCATTACTGTTGTCTCCTCAGGAGACTGCTTTAAAGAGAACAATATACAGCTGACTATAAATTCCAGCTTTTAAAAGTCACAGTTAACATATCCAGAAGCCCATTTGTGAAATATCTCACAGCATTCTGCCGAAATGCTGTGAAATCTTTGATTAAGGGCTTAAAAATGGTGAAAAGTAATAAACAGTAGGTCTGACTACAACTCAAGTAGTAAAACACCTTCACTAATTTTCATACTCAGCAAAAATATTTTTAATGATTAAAAAAAAGTCATAGTACTCACTCTACTAACTCAATGACATGCTGAAATATTAGCCTAGCTTGTGTAACCTTAAACGCGGCCACGCTCTCTGTTTGGGCATGATGCTTTCTGCCAAGGGGCGGAAGAGTGGGCCCAGTGAAGGGGTTCTTTCTGGGCATTTCTTTCCATGATTCTTTTTTTCTTTCTTTTTATTTTGGCTACATTGGATCTTCGTTGCTGCACGCGGGCTTTCACTAGCTGCAGCGAGCGGGGGCTACTCTTCATTGTGGTGCGCGCGCTTCTCATTGCAGTGGCTTCTCTTGTTGCAGAGCACAAGGCTCTAGGCATGCAGGCTTCAGTAGTTGTGGCGCACGGGTCTAGTTGCTCCGTGGCATGTAGGATCTTCCCAGACCAGGGCTCGAACCCGTGTCCCCTGCATTGGCAGGCGGATTCTTAACCACTGCGCCACCAGGGAAGTCCCTTTCCATGATTCTTAATGTGTGTTTGTTAAGGACCGCACACACACACACACACACGCACACACTAGCTAAAAGTCTAACCCTCTAGATTTCATTTGGCTAACCTCAGGCCAGTCTTCAGACTGCCGCTCACGCCCACCAGAAAGGAGAAAGAACCGGGAACAATCACTGAACGGCAGTGCCTTTACACTTTCTCCCCCCGCCACAGTGAGGGGGGAGCCATTGTGTAGATTGTGAGGGGGAGGTGGGGAAGGTGTGATTGGACTGGGGAGGTGGTGAAGATTTCAGATTTTCTTTTTAAAAATAATAGTTTGCTGCTTGGGCATCAGCAGGGGATAGGGCGGTGCCTGCCCTGCTTGGTGGCGCTCATCCCACAGACCCATTCACCGTGGGGTTGTCTCTGTGTTAGGAGCCGGTCTGGGGGTTGCTGAGCAGATCGAGTCTTCGTTTGTCTTTGCTCACCTTGGGTGGTGCTCTGTCCATTTCACCGCCCAGTCACTGACACGGTGAGTATTGTCACTGTGGTGCTGTGTTGTCTTAAGGGTTCTGAAAAACAACAACGGCAACCACCAAGCAAACAAACAAAACCTTTCTGCTTCCCAAATCTGTCCCCGAGGACAGATTTCAAGGGTAACAGATTCTGTCAAGGGACAGATTCAAAGGGTGCAAATGCTGTTCTGGACCAGATGGGCACTAGTGTCTCTGTTCTCCTCTGAAGGTGGGCTTGGTGGTAGGAGGCAGGAAGGGGCCCAGCAGAGGGGTTTTCCACGCTATTGCCCTCCTGCTACAATTGTTTCAGATGCTCCAGCTCCAGCCAGCCAGTCCTAGATTGTCTCTGCACAGCACGCAGAAAAACCTTTGTTTTGTAAAAGTAACTCCTTTGATTTCTCCCAGCCTCGGACCCTGCTTAGTTAGGGGCACTGACCAAGAGGTGAGTCATCTCTGGCCATCCTGGGGAGTGAGGAGGGGACCACCCATGGCTTCCCAGCTGCACTGCCTGTGGAGCAAAGGGTTCAGAAGCAAAGGATTTTTAAAAATATAATAATATAAAAAGAACGAAAGAAAGAAGACCTCTGAAAATCCTTACTGTTTCCTGCTATCTCCTACAGCGATTGCCCTTTCATTAGTGTGGTATAACAATGTGAAGGTTTTTTATCACTTTGATATCAGCCTAATTCTTGAGATTAAGCTTGGCAAACCACTTATCAAGGTTAGTGAGAAGAAAGGTGTGTGACTGGGAATCACCACCTAGTCCTTTAGCTATTATACATTTTCCTGTTCATCCTTTGAGGAGTAAGACAATAATAGTATACTATAGTTTAGTTTAGTATTGTTTACTATAGTCAAACAATACCACATTGTTTTACTACTCAGGATCCCCTTGGTTGCTGGCAACCGAAATCCAAACTGAACTTGTCTAGGAAAAAGGGAGGGTTTATTGGGAGGATATTGGGATATTTTAAGTAACCAAAGGCAGGATTAAAAGTCAATCTATGGGCTTCCCTGGTGGCGCAGTGGTTGTGAGTCCACCTGCCGATGCAGGGGACACGGGTTCATGCCCCGGTCCGGGAGGATCCCACATGCCGCGGAGTGGCTGGGCCCGTGAGCAATGACCGCTGAGCCTGCGTGTCCGGAGCCTGTGCTCCGCAATGGGAGAGGCCACAACAGCGAGAGGCCCGCGTACCGCCAAAAAAAACACCTAATCCAGATACGTATATATGGTATGAACTATAGGATTCATTCATTCATTCATTTTAACTTGGGACTCCAAAGAAGGCAAAATATGGAGAATGACTGGACTCACATTCTAAAAAAAACCAAATACATAATAGTTTACAGTCATATTTATATACACTATTGTGTAAGGGATCTTAGTGAATTTTTATGTTCACCTCAGGTTCCTCCTGAAAGAAGCTATGACTACTGTAAATTCATGTATCTAAGGGAATTCTCTGTGCTTGTCCAGACTGGATTCTCTTCTGCATGCTCTCCATTGCTTTTGTCTTATTTGGTTTTGTCTGAGATGTCCACTTTTTACCTCTTATTTCTGACTGTTGCCTCTGCCAACCCACGGGAACAGCCGTGCTCACCGTGGCCTCCTGGCCTGATTGAGTTCCCTCTGTGTGCTCTCAAGGGCGTCCACTGTCATTCTGCCGAGGTGGCTGCCTCTCCAGGTGCTGATTGTGGGTGGAATGTTCGAAGCCCCCTAGGCAGGAGGAGCTTTCTTCTCCTGACTGGTATCTGAAGAGCACGTAAAGAGATTGTTCCTTTACTCAGCCCCCTGGTGTAGTCTTCTGCATGAAACACTCCTTCTCTCTACCACCCATCTCACCTGACTCCCTGCCACAATATGTTGCCAGCAACCTAGATATTACTGTTCATTAATTCATGCCTAACATGCAGTGGCTTATACTAGGTGTTATTGAATGTCTAAAAATAGGCACAGAGCCTGGAAGTGAGAAGTGAAAATTGCAAAATGGCTGGGTGGAAAAAATTATGGAACACAGAGCAGGCCTTTTGATACATTTTCTTGTGGTAATCTTTTACAGGTTAAATAAGACTAATATTCATGGTGAACCCAGGGCAGTTAGCCTCTTCAGATGTTTTACTTCTTAGCCTTTTCCAAAATCTGTTTTATTTATTTAATTTAACAGGACTTTGCCTTGATTGGGGCCATTTGTATAAGATGTTTTGCATTACGCATTTGCAATCATGTTTGCATGTTTGCATTTGTCAAGTTTTCCCTGTCAAATCAGGCAACTAATTTCAGCAAATATACTTTCATGTCCACTTGACCATCATCGGGGCATAAGACTATACTATAACAAACCCCCCAAATGGTCTTTAGGAGTAAAAGGTTTTATATTTTCTATTTATAGGAAGAATTTGAGGGGAAGGAGGAGGGCATAGCTTTATTTTTAAAATAGTATAATTGAGTATATAATTTAAATGCAAAACCGTAGGCTAGTATTTTCTGATTGTAACCTGAACACCTGATGGGGCAAAGAGGGTTGCAGTATTCCTATTCTTGATTACTGAACAACAGACCTTTCTGCTTTTCTTTTCTTTCTTTCTTTTTAATTGAAGTATAGTTGATTTACAATATTGTATTAGTTTCAGGTGTACAAATAGTGATTCAGTGTTCTTATAGATGATACTCCATTTAAAGTTATTACAAAATAATGGCTTTGACCTTTTTGCTTTTCCTTCCTCCTCTGCTTTCCTGGGACAGCACTCCCTATGAAGTGTTAGCCCACTGCTTACTCTTTTTTTTTTGCGGTACGCGGGCCTCTCACTGCTGTGGCCTCTCCCGTTGCGGAGCACAGGCTCCGGACGCGCAGGCTCAGCGGCCGTGGCTCACGGGCCCAGCCGCTCCGCGGCACGTGGGTTCTTCCCGGACCGGGGCACGAACCCGTGTCCCCTGCATGGGCAGGCGGACTCTCAACCACTGCGCCACCAGGGAAGCCCCCACTGCTTACTCTTATCCTGTTTTCTAGGAGACTAGGCTAAGACATCTTCTAACATGTTGTAAACATGAGTTCACAAATTATCTTAGTACTATGGTTTTTTTTAATCTCTCTAACAAATCTATAAAGTAAATAGCCTAGGCCCACTCGTTACAAATGTCAGGGCTGGAATGTGTATCCACAATTTTTGATTTTGAATCAAGGACCTTTCACGTTATTCGTGTTTCTCAAATTAGGGTCTGAAGATCCTTGAAAGCCTGCAGTTGTATTTTCAAGGGGCCTTGAGTTCTCTGCAAGAATTTAATTTTGTGTTTTCATTTTGATGATCGTAATAAATGACTGTCAACATATTTTGGTTCCTTTGGATGATCAACTTAACAGAGAGCTGCCATGTGCTTTCAGGGCCTGAATTTTTGTCTGTGTTTGAGATTTTTGTTGGTTCCAGGGAGTGCTATTTTAATTGTTGGAGACAAATGATTTGGAAAACACACACACACAGGCAGTTAACATGTGAAGGTTGTTCTCACCAAGTGAAGGCCAAATGACTTCATCACAGGATGTACAAAGGAAGGCTCTGCGTAGTTTAAATGGAGACAAGAGGTGGAAGCATTGAGTCATTACACAGCATGTGGTCAACACACTGGACTCAGAGGAGCCTGTGCATTGAAGAGGGTGCTGCATTCAGATCGTGGGGTAGAGTGGCCGGCTGCACGTGTCCGATTAAATTAAAATTGTTAATTTGAATTTTGAGTCCTACATTTGTTGACCAGCAACTTAATTTTAAGTTTATTGTTGTATGGGGAATTCCTTGGCGGTCCAGTGGTTAGGACTCCGAGCTTCCACTGCCGAGGGCCCAGGTTCGATCCCTGGGTGGGGAGCTAGGATCCTGCAAGCCGGGTGGTACGGCCACAAAAAAAAAAAAAAAAAAATTATTGTTGTATGATCTCTGTATGCAGACATTCTTTATGTCTAGTTTTGTACCATATGAAATTATTTCATAATTTATTTGCTTATCTGTTGCCTTTTATTTTTTTAATTTTTATTTATTTATTTTGTCTGCACGGGCTCTTTCTTGTGGCGCGCAGACTTCTCTAGTTGCGATGTGTGGGTTTCTGTAGTTGGGGCACGCGGGCTCTAGAGCGCATGGGCTCAGTGGTGGTATGTGGGGTCTTATTTCCCTGATCAGTGATCAAACCCGGGCCCCTTGCATTGGAAACGCGGAGTCTTAACCACTGGACCACCAGGGAAGTCCCTATTGTCTGTTTTTTTTACATTGGGATATAAACTTCTGGAGAGCAAAGGCCTTGCCTCTCTAGTTTTCTCTTTTTCATGAAAGTTGGAGCCTTGGGGAAGGAAAGAATCTAGAGAGACCTTATAGACCAAGTGCAGAAGAGGATCTAGGATATAACTCTAAGGAAGTTAAGTATTTGAGAGGTGAATAATAGAAGGTAAGCTGGCAATGTAGACCAAAGGAACATCTAGGCGAAAGAGGAGTGTAAAATCATGGAAGACATTGGAGGACAGTGTTTCAAAAAGCAGGTCAGAGTCGATAGTATAAATGCCGCCTAGAAGATAAATACGGTGTCTAATGGCTGTGGTGACTTGGAGGACATTGGTCACCCTGGGGGAAGTATGTTTTGTTGAAATGATGGGGTGAAAACCAGCCTGGAGTGGAGAGAGAGAGGCATGAGAGATGGAGAAGTTGGGGCACTAGTTGTGAATGACTCAACTCCTTCATGAAATTTGGCAGTGGGAGATCCAAGGATGTAGCTAGAGTTGGGCATGAGCCAAGGGAGGAATTTTTTTTTTTTTTATTGGAAGATAATTGAGCTGATGGACTGAGACTGAAAGAGAAGTTGAAGTTGAAGGGAAAGGAGCGATGGGGGATAATGGATGTCACCAAGTTTGTGAGAGGCAAGAGGGATAGAATCGGAAGACAGAAAGAGGTAGGCTTCAGA
This sequence comes from Grampus griseus, assembly GCF_964374135.1. NCBI lineage: Eukaryota > Metazoa > Chordata > Mammalia > Artiodactyla > Delphinidae > Grampus > Grampus griseus. The sequence continues at coordinate 38,664,747 of NC_139000.1, read as the reverse complement.
ATGAGTAGGCCACCAATTCCATTATGATAAGAGAGAAGGAAGGATATGTACTCAACACCTGCTATTAGGAGACAACAAGGAACATGGTCCCCATCTTTGAGAAGCAATAGTCCAGTTGGAGTGGCAAGATGTTGCAACAGAAAAGAATAATAACTCAGTCTGTGATAAGCCTACAGGCAATGAGTGCCGGAGCATTTTGGAGGAGAGCAAGATGAGCTCCTGATGCTATGATCAAGGAAGTCTTCACGATAAGTGGCATTTGATTTGGAACTTGAAAGCAGAGTAGGATTTTACTACCTGGAGATATAAGTGGTAAGAGAAAATAAAGGAGAAGGAGAGTGCATTTCATGTGGAGGGACTGGCATGAACAAAGGATTGAAGTACTGTACTTCAATTGGTTTATCCTTCAGCAAAGAAACAGGGACTTTTTTTTTTTTTTTTATCTGTACTCTGACAGAACACAGCAATTGAGAGGAAGAAAGAGACCTTAGAGATTATCCCGTCTAATGTCCTTATTTTTCTAGGTATGAAAACTGGGGTGCAGAGGGATGGAAGTGACTGCTGAAAGTCACAAAACTCTTTTTTGGCTGCGCTACGCAGCTCGCGGGATCTTAGTTCCCCGACTAGGGATGGAACCCGGGCCCTCGGCAGTGAAAGTGCAGAGTCCTAACCACTGGACCGCCAGGGAATTCCCTGAAAGTCACAAAACTCTTAGATGAGAGTTGGGCTCCGGCTCACAAAGGTAGTTTCCATGATAACGTTATTGTACGTGTTGTAAGGGTAGAATACATTCAGTAAAACTGCACCTGATTTTATTAAATTACATCAGAGGTGCAAGGGAGTAAAGACCAGAAGAACTTTACATTTTTCAAAAAGAGATATAGTTATTAGTCATAGTGATTATAAGAATTCTAAGTTTTGCTCTGGAGCTATTTCATTTTTACCTGCATTAGTAAAGAGATAAGGATAATTCGTTATTAGGAGATTGATGATTTCCTGCAATTTACCAAACATACTGGTCTCCTATGCCTTGGACCAATTAAGCTCCAATTGGCCAAAAGTGAATTTGAAGAAAATTTTATGCCGACTCAAAGTAAATATTTACAATAGAGGAGGGGAAGGAGGTATTAGTTTCCTGTGGTAGCTGTAAAAAATTACCACACACTTAGTGGCTTAACACAGGTATACCATCTTACAGTTCTCAAGGTCAGAAGTCCAATGCAGGTCTCACTGGGATAAAGTCAAGGTGTTGGCTGAGCTGCATTCCTTTTTGGAGACTCCAGAGGAGTATATGTTCCCTGCTTTTCCAGCTTCTAGAGGCTGCCCATGTTCTTTTGCCTTGAGGCCCCCTTCCTCCATATCAAAACCCAGCAACATTGCACCCCTCTAACTCTTTTTCTCTAGTAACTAGAAAATTTGATCTCCCTCTGACCACACCCAGGAAAAGAGGTTCCAGTGCTTTTTTTTTTTTTTTTTTTTTGCGGTATGCGGGCCTCTCACCGTTGTGTCCTTTCCCGCTGCAGAGCACAGGCTCTGGACGCGCAGGCTCAGCGGCCATGGCTCACAGGCCCAGCCGCTCCGCGGCATGTGGGATCCTCCCGGACCAGGGCACGAACCCGTGTCCCCTGCATCAGCAGGCGGACTCTCAACCACTGCGCCACCAGGGAAGCCCGGTTCCAGGGCTTTTAAGGACTTACGTGATTAGCCTGGGTCCACCCAGTTAATCCAGGATTATCTCCTCATCTCAAAACCCTTAACCTTAATCACATCTGTAAAGTTCCCTTGCCCTGTAAAGTAACAAATTCACAGGTTCTGGGATTAGGACATGGACATATTTGTGGGGAGGGGCATTATTTGGCCTACCACAAAGAAGAAGAAAGAGGAAGAGAAAAATTATGGATTATTAAAGAGATGACTTACAGGTAACTGGAAAAGAAAATGAGCATCAAGAGCCAGTATAAATTCACTAAATCATAGCAGGTGTCATTTTCTTATTTAACGAGTTACCGGGTAAATAGACATTGGGATGCCAGGGACAAATTTATTAGCTTGGTTTTTCTCTCAGGATGTTCTTGTGGAAAGATGAAGGAATGTGTGTCAGATGTCAGTGCAATAAGCTCTATTCACAACTCATTAAACAACTGATGAAAAGTGGAAATGGATGTAAACCTGGATGAAGTCCTCCTTAGGTGTCACAGGGCTTTTTGTCCTTGGTCCTTCTTCAGTCGCCGCTTTATCAGTGACTTGGCTGAGGACTTAAAGGTCAGGCTTATCGAATCTGCAGGCAACACAATGAGATTCAAAAGTTAGAGAAAATCTTAATAAACTGGGAAGAGCAGATGAAAGCATATGAACTGTTATAACAGGAAATGTGAAGTCTTAAATTTCAGGGAGAAAATCCGTTAAATACAGGATGGATGGTACTAGATTTGGTGTCAGTTTATGTGGGGGGAAAAAAGGAAAACGATGCATCTGTGAAAGGAGAAGTGATGTTAAAGGCATCAATTAATGATTTTTGAGCATTTCCTATCTATCAGGTACTGTGCTGGGAGCTTTACCTATGTCATACACTTTGACCCTCAAAAAAATACCTTATGTCTGTCTCACAGATGATTTTTTTTCTTAGTGTTTTGAGATGTGAAGTAACTTGTCCAAGATTGCAAAATTATCTATCACTACAAATTGGGGTCTGACCCCAAAGCCCATACTCATAATAGAATCGCAGGAGGATTTTTCAAAAGCCAAGGAATTGTAGCTACGTTAGTAAAAAGACAGTGCCCACATCGTAACAGAAGAAATCTCAGGTGTATCTTCCAGTTTGTGCTTTTCCTATTAAGAGGGGATTTGATACACTTGAATGTGCATAGAGGAGGATGACCAGGATCATGAGTGGCTTGGACACCAAGGCATAGGAGGAGCGATGGAAAAAACTTGGTATATTTTGCCTAAAAGAGAGTTGGGTGGAGATGGATGGCACAAAAGTATAATTACTTGCGAAAAATATTGAAGGCAGAAGAGTTTTGTCTTCCAGAACTTGTGTGGAGGCAGATTTTGTTCAAGAGAACTTGTTGTTAATGATTTATGTTATGAAGTCAGCATTCAAGGACAGGCTTGGTGTGAGTTCCTTGGAAGCAGCAACCAAAGTACTTTCATCTTTGGGGTTAAACGATGCTTGGCAGGTGCTCAGTTTGGGCAGAATATGTTAACAAGTGACTTTGTCAGGGACATCATGTAAGAAATTAGTGAAGTAAGAAGCAAGTTGGGGAGAAAATATTTGCAAATGAAACAACAGACAAAAGATTAAGCTCCAAAATATACAAACAGCTCATGGAGCTCAATATCAAAAAAACAAACAATCCAATTAAAAAATGGGCAGAAGACCTAAATAGACATTTCACCAAGGAAGACATACAGATGGCCAAGAGGCACATGAAAAGATGCTCAACATCACTAATTATTAGAGAAATGCAAATCAAAACTACAATGAGATGTCACCTCACACTGGTCAGAATGACCATTATCAAAAAAATTTAGAAACAATAAATGCTGGAAAGGGTGTGGTGAAAAGGGAACCCACCTGCACTGTTGGTGGGAATGTAAATTGATACAGCCACTATGGAAAACAGTATGGAGGTTCCTTAAAAAACTAAAAATAGAGCTACCATATGAGCCAGCAATCCCACTACTGGGCATATACCCTGAGAAAACCATAATTCAAAAAGAGACATGCACCCCAATGTTCACTGCAGCGCTATTTACAATAGGTAGGACATGGAACCAACCTAAATGTCCACCAACAGATGAATGGATAAAGAAGATGTGGCACATATATACAATGGAATATTACTCAGCCATAAAAAGAAACAAAATTGAGTTATTTGTAGTGAGGTATATGGACCTAGAGTCTCATACAGAGTGAAGTAAGTCAGAAAGAGAAAAACAAATACTGTATGCTAACACATATATATGGAATCTAAAAAGAAATGGTACTGATGAACCTAGATGCAGGGCATGAATAAAGATGTAGACATAGAGAATGGACTTGAGGAGGGAGGGAGGGGGAAGCTGGGGTGAAGTGAGAGAGTAGCGTCGACATATATATACTACCGAATGTAAAATAGATAGCTAGTGGGAAGCAGCAGCATAGCACAGGGAGATCAGCTCGGTGCTTTGCGATGATCTAGGCGGGTGGGCTAGGGAGGATGGAGGGAGGTTCAAGAGGGAGGGGATATGGAGACATATGTATGCATATGGCTGATTCACTTTGGCATACAACAGAAACTAACACGGTATTGTGAAGCAGTTATACTCCAATAAAGATCTATTAAAAAATGAAGCAAGTTAGAAGAGATGGACTCTAGGGTTACTGCCGAGTTTGGGATTTTTCTTTTATTTGATTTAGATTGTTGACTTGAGATAAGCAACCCACAGCCCTGGGTCCGCTGCCCTTCTTGGCTAACTGGTAAGTTAATGCAAAGTTCTAATGGCCTGATTAACACTAAGTTCTAATGACTTGAATATCAACATCAAAACTATTTCATATTTGCATTACTGTTAAGTCTCTAAACATGTTGATGTTTTAATTGTTCTCCAGTAGCCTCCGTTATTTTTTCCCCCTGCATTTTGGCAGGATTGATTGGATAAATCATAGGAAAACAAATTAAATTTGCAATCTGGCCACTTTCTGTAAACAAGCTAGCAAGATAAGGGCTGCTGAGGGGTTATAACTATGACAATAGCCACCTTGAGTCAAGTGGAATTACTTTAGAGGGTTCATGTAGAAAGTGAGTCATAAACTGTGGAGCAGTAAAGACGACCAAGAGGATACAGACATGGAAGGAGATATCATAGAACTGGGGCAGAGTCGACAGTGGCCTGTATTATATTTTGAGGAGCTTCAAGAAAGGCCATTGTCCAGCTTTAAAAAAAATTACGTTGAAGCCATATGTGTTTATCAAAACCCCATCTTCAATGCAACAAGATATATAAATATTAATCTGTGGTCCCAGTGGAGTAGACAGCTGAGTTTCTCCTAACATTCTTACATTTCTTTTGCTCTATTTTGATGCCCAGCTATTAGACTCAAGTGGGGTGGGTGTCACTGAGTGGCAAGAGTGTAGTACTGTTATATCCATTCCCCCAACCCACCAGCATTTTATACCCAGTTATTTATTTATTTATTTTTTGCTGTACGCGGACCTCTCACTGCTGTGGCCTCTCCCACTGCGGAGCACAGGCTCCGGACGCACAGGCCCAGCGGCCATGGCTCACGGGCCCAGCCGCTCCACGGCATGTGGGATCCTCCCAGACCAGGGCACAAACCCACGTCCCCTGCATCGGCAGGCGGACTCCCAACCACTGCGCCACCAGGGAAGCCCATATACCCAGTTATTTGTAACCCCTGTTATTATTGTCTCACAAAGTTCATTATAATATGATACCATGTCACCATGGATACCTACAAGTGATGAATTTGTACAGTTATTTAGCCCTTTGGAAGGTGCCTCCTTGAAATTTAATTTGTGGGATTCCCAAGTTATTTCCCATTACAGTCATCCTGGCTACCAACCACTTACTCGTTTGTCTTAGGTACCTGAAATTCCCACTGTTAGAGTTATTCCTTTAGTTTTCAGAGAAGACTCTTTCAGAAAGGTAATCCGCTAAATCACTGGAATAGAGTTAATTTATCAGATCAGTTTGCCTATCTTTTCTTTCCTAGGATTCCCTATGTATCACTCAGGGTCTCTTTAGGAAATGGATGGCATATTCAAGCTGGGTGATTGAAGAGAATTTAATGAAGGGGCTGTTTATGAAGCATGTGTGGCTTAGGGACAGCCCATACTAATAACACGTGGCTTCATTAGCCCACCTAGGCCTGATGGGGCAAGGGGCAGTTCCTGGAACCTGGAGAGGTGGTTGCCTGAAGAGGCTACCTGAGAGTTGCTGTGACATTTGGTGAAGGGATGAAGCAGGGAGCAAGCTGGAGAATAAATATCCAGCCTTCACTCTTCTCTCTCCTTCTGTATACTCTTGGTCTCCCACATTGACTAAACCCAAACAAAAGCAGAGGACATAGAAGCCCACTGGTGTCATCCATATAAGTCAGTCTCCCGGGGCAGGGCAGAGAGTGGATCTGGAGGGGCAAAAGGAAGAGATCCAGCACAATCGGTAGCAAAGTTGGAGTTTCCACTGTGCTCCACCTCCGTACCTTCACTGTTCCTGTGGGCCATCTCATTTATAGTTTCTTCTCCTCCCTTCATCCTGTAGGTGGATGTCCAAGTAACTCCACCTGAATCTCCCCTTGCCATCTCACTCTCAACATGCCTGGAATGAATTCATCACTCTCATCATCTTTATGCCCTTTATTCCCTTGTATTGTCATAGTTAAGGTATCACTATTTTAGTGCCCAAGTCAGAAATCTAGGAATCATTTTATACCACAATCTTTCTCTCACCCCGATGTCCTATCATCAATTCTGCTCGTTTTGCCTCCAAGATATTTCTCTCTCTAACTCCTTTTTTTCTTTATTTCTACTCCCAATTTTCTGGTTTAGGTCATTACTACTTCTTGTAACCTGTCTTCCGGCCTCTAGTAAGTTCCCTCTTGAATTTGTGACCCACATTGCCATCAGAGGGAGCATTTAAATATCAAATTCTGTTTCATTCATTCATTTATTTAGAAAATATTTATTGTAAACTATTATGTGCCATATATTATGCTAAATGTTAGAAATTCAGAAATGAATAAGACATGTTCTCTGCCTTCAATTATAATCCCATGGTAGAGAGAAGTAAGTATAGATAGAATTATAAACCAGGCACTTATCTCATAATAAGGGTAAGAGTGGCAGAGAAAACTCCCTGGAGAAATTAACACCTAAGCTTAGCCCTGAAGGACTGATAGGAGTTAATCAGGTAAAAGGAAGGAGAAGAGGAGAAACAGGTAGGGAAAGATATTTCAGGCTATGAGTGCAACCTGGTGCACATCCTAAAAGCAAGAGAGAGCATAAAGAGCTGGAAGAATTTAAAGTAATATAGTGTGGGCGAAGCAGAAAGTATGAAATCACTGGTCAGATGATGAAGAGTTTTAAGGACTTTAGACTTCATCTCAAAGATTGTGAGGACCCCAGAGAACTTTAAGCTGAGGATTGGTGTGATCAGATTTGTGTTTTGGAAGGATTACTCTTATAGTTGTTTGGAAAAGAGATTTGAAAAGGGTAAAATTGGAGGCAGATTAGCCAGTTGTTAAGAGCTTTTACGGAACTCAGGAAGTAGTGGTAGATACAGAATGATCCAAAATATATTAAAGTGGTATTATTCATAGGAGACATTGAAGGATTGAACTTGGAGGGTGAAGGAGAGGAAGAGATCAAGACTGATGCCTAGGACTCTGGTTTGGGCAACTGGGTAGATAGACAGTGCTAATGTTCACCGGGGTAGGGAATTCAAAAAGATGAGGTGTACGAACATCAGGTAATGAACTCAATTTTGGACACATCCAGTTTGTGGTTCTTGTAGGCCATTCAAGTGGAGACTTTGAGTTGGATGTTCATATCTAGATTTTAAATTATGTCAAGAGATGAGGTTTCTCAAGACAGTCCTATTGAATGAAAATAAGGTTCCATGAAGGACCAACATGTAAAGCTTGTTGGGGGAAAGAAAGAACAAGTTCCAAAGAGCTAGGAAGAAAAATCTTCAATCGCCATTATCTACTGGATCAAGGCCAAGCTCTTAAATTATAACTTTTCTCTCTCACTTTATCTCATGCCAACCCCCAGTTTAGAATTTATGTTCTATTAGTTCTTTTAGGTTCTATTCTATTAAGTTTTATTAGAACAAGTTGCTGGTGGTCCTTCATGGATACCTGAGTCTCTATTCCTTGGATATCTGTTTGCTTTTAGCCTTTTCTTTCTGTTCCCTCTTCTTTATCTGTTCCCTCCTCTTTATCTGGTTACAGCCTAATTAGCCTTCAAAAGTAATCTCAAGCTTGTCTGCTCTGGAAAGACTTAACTTGAGTCCCCTTGGTTGAACTAGATGCTCCCTCCCTCCTTCCTTCCCGTAGCTTTTGCGTGTATATTTATCCTAGCACTTATATGATGTTGATATCATCTGTCTACCTAGCTCACCACAAAAATTGTTTCATTAGTTCAAGAATTGTATTGCAGGTTGGATTTCCCAGGAAGCAGATTCTGAGACAGACTTTAGTGTACAAGATGTTTATTCAGGAGCGCCCTTGGGATGAACACCTGTGGAAAGGAGAAGGAAGCAGGAGTGGCCAAGGGAGAAATCAAGCCCTGTTGCAAACCCAGCTGCCTCATCCAACACCATAAAGAGGTCTGGAGCTGAGTGCCCTTTCAGAGTTGTTCTAAATTGGCATGGGATGGCCGGGCATCACTTACCTGATCAATCATTTGGCATGGGCCATCCCAGGAAGGGGCATGACATTGGAAGAGGCAGCTCTGCAGCTGAAGCAGTCCTTGCAGTGGTTGACAGCTGGAGGCCATCTGCTGACAGCACTTTCTGCAGCTGGGACAGCACTTCATTTCCTGAAGGGAGATGGGGCAGTGCATTGCAAAATCTACCACACACCAGATATTTTTCTTTGCATTTCTGGGGCCTGCCATACTATGTGGCAGATGCAAACTGTGGGCTGGGACTGAGCAGTGGTTATCCTCCTCAGACAGGCTTGTGACCTCTAGTTCTCCAGATACACATTCTCCCTGCTCCCTAATGCATGGAACCCTGCCTGCTGCATGTATTGACATTACCTATAGTCTTTTGAGTTTGCCACCCCTGTTAGTTACTAACAAATGTTTATTGAACTGAACAGAAGTCAATATCACTGAATTACACTTCTCAAGAACATTCATATATATTTATTTAATCCTTTAAAACAACCCTAAAAGTTAGATATAATGATCACCCCCATATTTACAGATGAGGAAACTGAATCCCAGAGCGGCTCAGTGATTTGCTCAAGGGTCTCTAGCTAAGAAGTGGCAGGATTATGACTTATATCAAGTGTTCTTATTTAGAACCTCATGCTCTTCCATTATGGCATCCGAAGGCCTTGGGGGTATTCCTGCTGGAAGACGATTGGGTGGGCCTAGGTCTTGATTAGGCTCGATGGGAAGAAAAAATATCTTAACAGAACCAAAAATATTCAGGGAGGAAGAAACTGGAAGTTTTCTAAGCAGGCATCAAGGACTGGAAAGGGAGACTATTCGTTTAGGACCTTCTTTTCTCAGATGGTTTCAAAGGAGTAAAAACAATTAGAGCTGCAGACAGAGTAGGAGACAAGACAAGGTTGATGAACAAAGTGGAAAGCAATGTAGGAAGATAGCAACATTTTATACACAGCCACACACACTGAAAATGTGTCAGCAATGCGAGGTCATTGTTAACTGCCAAGAATAAGTCTGAAATAGATTGTTAAATGAGAGATAGTATTGCCAAGGCTGAGCTGTTTGTTTGCCTCAAAAGGACAAATCCTGAGAGGTGGAATGAAAGAAAATTTATCCAATTGACTATAAAATGGAAATATGATGGCTCCAGTGCTGGATATGGATTAGAACTTTTTTTCCATTACACTAAACTTGACTAATAAAAAGGCTTTGTAAATTACATTTTTCTTCTCTACATAATTTTTAATAAAGGATTGTTTTTTCAAAAAGAAACGCTTTTTAAAAATTTTTTTTTGGGGCCACAGCATGTGGCTTGCAGGATCTTAGTTCCCCAACCAGGGATTGAACCCAGGCCACAGCAGGGAAAGCACTGTGTCCTAACCACTGGACCACCAGGAAACTCCCAAGAAATGCTTTTTATTAAAAAGCTAGGAGATAAAATTCTTGTCTCCATCTCAAAACAACATTTGAATTTTAATTATTATAATTACATAATACTTGTTTCACACAAGAGAGACTTAAGATATATGGATATAAAGATCAAGAATATAAAATACATAATTTTTATCATATTGTATATTATCAAGTCTCAGAGATGACTTTTCTACTTTGCAACTTAGACTCACCCAGATTTTTCTCAGAGTTTGGAAAAATTAGTGAAAAGAGGATTGATAAAATTAGGGGTTTTGGTTGAGGAAAGCACAACTATTAAATGGAAAATTACCAATAGCAATTTCCTTAGGTTTCATTAGTTGAGGTAAATATATATGCTTATATCATCTTTTACCACAGTGTCTGTCTGTCTATCTGTCTATCTATCTATCTATCAATTTTTAAGGATCCATACTGTTATGGGTTGAATTATGTTCCCTACAATTCATATGTTGAAGCCCTAACACCTCAATGTGACTATATTTGGCGATAAGACCCTTAAGGAATTTATTAAGGTTAAATGAGATCTTCAAGGTAGAGTTCTAATTTGAAAGGACTGGTAATCCTTATAAAAAGAGGCAGAGACACTAGAGATCTCTCTCTCCCTCTCCTCCTCCTCCCCATCTAGTATGTGCATGCACAAGCACAGAAGAAAGGTCATGTAGGACACAGCAAGAAAGTGGGTGTCTATAAACCAGGACAAGAGGAATCAACAAACCCCAACTCTGCTGGTGCCTTGATCTTGGGTGTCCAGCATCCAGAAGTTTGAGAAAATAAATTTCTGTTGTTTAAACTACCCAGTCTGTGGTATTTTGTTATATCAGCCTGAGCAGACATACATATATAGTAAAAGTAGGAAGACATGTATGGGAGTGATAAACACCAAATTTAATTTAGGGCTTAATTCTGGGGTCAAGGGAGAGGAATAAAATGGGAGATGGGTGCACATGGGATCCAAAACATTTCAAAGTTTTAAAAGTAAACATGGATCCAGTTATGGTGGAAATAACTGCCAAGGAACAGAATAAAGAAAAAAGAATGAAAAGAATTGAAGACAATCTCAGAGACCTCTGGGACAACACTAAATGCACCAACATTCAAATTATATGAGTCTCAGAAGAAGAAGAGAAAAAGAAAGGGTCTGGGAAAATATTTGAAGAGATTATAGTGGAAAACTTCCCTAACATGGGAAAGGAAGTAGTCACCCAAGTCCAGGAAGCACAGAGAGTCCAATACAGGATAAACTCTACGAAAAACACACCAAGGCACATATTAATCAAACTAACAAAAATTAAATTCAAAGAAAAAATATTAAAAGCAACAAGGGAAAAACAAAAAATAACATACAAAGGAATCCCCATAAGGTTATCAGCTGATTTTTCAGTGGAAACTCTGCAGGCCAGAAGGGAGTGGCAGGAAATACTTAAAGTGATGAAAGAGAAAACCTATAACCAAGATTACTCTACCCAGCAAGGATCTCATTCAGATTTGATGGAGAAATTAAAACCTTTACAGACAAGCAAAAGCTAAGAGAATTCAGCACCAACAAACTAGCTTTACCACAAGTGCTAAAGAAACTTCTCTAAGTGGAAACGCAAGAGAAGAAAAAGACCCACAAAAACAACCCCCAAACAATTAAGAAAATGGTAATAGGAACATACATATTGATAATAACCTTAAATGTAAATGGATTAAATGCCCCAACCAAAAGACACAGACTGGCTGAATGGATACAAAAATAAGACCCATATATATGCTGTCTACAAGAGACCCACTTCAAACCTAGGGACACATATAGACTGAAAGTGAAGGGATGGAAAAAGATACTCCCTGAAAATGGAAATCAAAAGAAAGCTGGAGTAGCAGTACTCTTATCATATAAAATAGACTTTAAAATAAAGACTGTTACAAGAGATAAGGAGGACATTACCTAACGATCAAAGGATCAATCCAAGAAGAAGATATAACAATTCTAAATGCTATGCACCCAACATAGGAGCACCTCAATACATAAGGCAAATGCTAACAACCATGAAAGGAGAAATCGACAGTAACACAATAATAGTAGGGGACTTTAACACCCCACTTACACCGATGGACACATCATCCAAACAAAATAAATAAGGAAACACAACCTTTAAATGACATAATAGACCAGATATATCTACTTGATATTTATAGAATATTCCACCCAAAAGTGGCAGAATACACTTGCTTTTCAAGTGCACATGGAACATTCTCCAGGATAGATCACATCTTGGGTCACAAATCAAGGCTCGGAAAATTTAAGAAAATTGAAATCATATCAAGTATCTTTTCTGACCACAATGCTATGAGATTGGAAATCAACTACAGGAAAAAAACTGTAAAAAACACAAATACATGGAGGCTAAACAGTGTGCTACTAAATAACCAAGAGATCACTGAAGAAATCAAAGAAGAAATAAAAAGATACATAGAAACAAATGACAATGAAAACACGATGACCCAAAACCTCTGGGATGCAGCAAAAGCAGTTCTAAGAGGGAAGTTTATAGCAATTCAATCTCAGCTCAAAAAACAAGAAAAATCTCAAATAAACAATCTAACCCTACACTTAAAACAACTAGAGAAAGAAGAACAAAGAAAACCCGAAGTCAGGAGAAGGAAATAAATCATAAAGATCAGAGAAGAAATAAATGAAATAGAAATGAAGAAAATAATAACAAAGATCAATAAAACTAAAAGCTGGTTCTTTGAGAAGATAAACAAAATTGATAAACTCTTAGCCAGACTCATCAAGAAAAATAGGGAGAGGACGCAAATCAATAAAATTAGAGGGGCTTCCCTGGTGGCACAGTGGTTGGGAGTCTGCCTGCCAATGCAGGGGACATGGGTTCGAGCCCTGGTCTGGGAAGATCCCACATGCCACGGAGCAGCTAAGGCTGTGAGCCACAACTACTGAGCCTGCGTGTCTGGAGCCTGTGCTCAGCAATGGGAGAGGCTGCAACAGAGAGAGGCCCGCGCACCGTGATGAAGACTGGCCCCCACTCACCACAACTGGAGAATACCCTTGCACAGAAACGAAGACCCAACATAGCCAAAAATAAATATAAATAAATAAATAAATTTAATAAATAAGTAAATAATAAAAATAACAAAATTAGAAATGAAAAGAGAGAAATCACAACTGACACTGCAGAAATACAAAGGATTATAAGAGACTACTACAAACAACTATATGCCAATAAAATGGACAACCATAAAGAAATGGACAAATTCTCAGAAAGGTACAATTTTCCAAGACTGAACCAGGAAGAATAAGAAAATAAAAACAGACCTATCACAAGTAATGAAATTGAAACCGTAATTAAAAATCGTCCAACAAACAAAAGTCCAGGACCAGATGGCTTCACAGGCGAATTCTATCAAACATTTAGAGAAGAGCTAACACTGATCCTTCTCAAACTCTTCCAAAAAATTGCAGAGGGAGAAACCCTCCCAAATTCATTCTGTGAAGCCACCATCACCCTGATTCCAAAACCAGAAAAAGATATCACAAAAAAATTATAGACCAATATCACTGATGAACATAGATGCAAAAATCCTGAACAAAATACTACCAAACAGAATCCAACAGCACATTAAAAGGATCATACATCATGATCAAGTGAGATTTATCCCAGGGATGCAAGGATTCTTCAATATATGCAAATCCATCAGTGTGATACACCACATAAACAAATTAAGGAATAAAAACCATATGATCATCTCAATAGAGGCAGAAAAAGCTTTTGACAAAATTCAACACCCATTTATGATAAAAAAAACTCTCCAGAAAATGGGCATAGAGGGAACCGACTTCAACAAAATAAGGCCATATATGACAAACCCACAGCAAGCATCATACTCAATGGTGAGAAACTGAAAGCATTTCCACTAGGATGAGGAACAAGACAAGGATGTCCACTCTCACCACTCTTATTCAACATAGTTTTGGAAGTCCTAGCCACAGCAATCAGAGAAGAAAAAGAAATAAAAGGAATATAAATTGGAAAGGAAAAAGTAAAACTGTCACTATTTGTCAATGACATGAAACTCTACATAGAAAATCCTAAAGATGCCACCAGAAAACTACTAGAACTAATTAGTGAATTTGGTAAGGTTGCAGGATACAAAATTAATGCACAGAAATCTCTGGTAGTCCTATATACCAACAATGAAAACTCAGAAGGAGAAATTAAGGAAACACTCCCATTTACCATTGCAATGAAAAGAATAAAATACCTAGGAATAAACCTGCCTAAGGAGGTGAAAGACTTGTACTCAGAAAACTATAAAACACTGATGAAAGAAATCAAAGGTGACATAAACAGATGGAGAAATATACCATGTTCTTGGATTGGAAGAATCAATATTGTGAAAATGACTATACTACCCAAAGCAATCTACAGAGTCAATGAAATCCTTATCAAATTACCAATGGCATTTTCCACAGAATTAGAACAAAAAAATCTTACAATTCGTATGGAAACACAAAAGACCCCAAATAGCCAAAGCAATCTTGAGAAAGAAAAACGGAGTTGGAGGAATCAGGCTCCCTGACTTCAAACTATACCACAAAGCTACAGTAATCAAGACAGTATGGTACTGGCACAAAAACAGAAATACAGATCAATGGAACAGCGTAGAAAGCCTAGAGATATACCCACGCACCTGTGGGCACCTAATTTATGACAAAGGAGGCAAGAACATGCAATGGAGAAAAGACAGCCTCTTCAATAAGTGTTGCTGAGAAACCTGGACACTACATGTAAGAGAATGAAATTAGAACACTCCCTAACACCACACACAAAAATAAACTTCAAATGGATTAAACACTTAAATGTACGACCAGACACTATAAAACTTTTAGAGGAAAACGTAGGAAAAACACTCTTTGATATAAACCACAGCAAGATCTTTTTTGACCCACCTCCTAGAGTAGCAGAAATAAAAACAAAAATAAACAAATGTGGCTTAATTAAACTTAAAAGCTGTTGCACAGCAAAGGAAACCATAAACAAGACAAAAAGAACCCTCAGAATGGGAGAAAATATTTGCAAATGAAACAACAGACAAAAGATTAAGCTCCAAAATATACAAACAGCTCATGGAGCTCAATATCAAAAAAACAAACAATCTAATTAAAAAACGGGTGGAAGACCTAAATAGACATTTCACTAAGGAAGACATACAGATGGACAAGAGGCACATGAAAAGATGCTCAACATCACTAATTATTAGAGAAATGCAAATCAAAACTACGATGAGGTATCACCTCACGCCGGTCAGAATGGCTATTATCCAAAAAAATCTAGAAACAAATGCTGGAAAGGGTGTGGTGAAAAGGGAACCCTCCTGCACTGTTGGTGGGAATGTAAATTGATACAACCACTATGGAAAAGAGTATGGAGGTTTTTTAAAAAACTAACAATAGAACTACCATATGAGCCAGCAATCCCACTACTGGGCATATACCCTGAAAAAACCATAATTCAAAAAGAAATATGCACCACAGTGTTCTATTGCAGCACTATTTACGATGGGTAGGACATGGAACCAACGTCAATGTCCATCGACAGATGAATGGATAAAGATGTGGCACATATATACAATGGAATATTACTCAGCCATAAAAAGAAACGAAATTGAGTTACTTGTAGTGAGGTGGATGAACCTAGTGTCTGTCATACAGAGTGAAGTAAGTCAGAAAGAGAAAAACAAATACTGTATGCTATTGCATATATATGGAATCTAAAATAAAAAGGTACTGATGAACCTAGTTGCAGGGCAGGAATAAAGAGGTAGACGTAGAGAATGGACTTGATGACATGGGGTGGGAGGCCAAATCTGGGGTGAAGTGAGAGTAGCATCGACATATATACACTACTGAATGTAAAATATTTGGCTGGTGGGAAGCAGCAGCATAGCACAGGGAGATCTGCTCGGTGCTTTGCAATGACCTAGAGAGGTGGGATAGGGAGGGTGGGAGGGAGGCTCAAGAGGGAGGGGATATGGGGACATGTGTATGCATATGGCTGATTCACTTTGTTGTGCAGCAGAAACTAACACGGTATTGTGAAGCAATAATTTTAATTTCTATTAAAAATATAAACAAACAAATAAATAAATAAAATAAAACAAACAAAAGACCCATTTTGAACACTGGCTGCTGTGTGAGAAATGGCATGAACAGGGACTGAGTGGAAGGAGAGATCAGTCAGGATACTGTTACCATTACACAGGTAAGAAATAATGATGGCCCAGGCTGGGGTGCCATGAATTTGAAGGAGAGACGTAGACATATTCAAGATATACTTTTGCAAGTGGAGCTAGCTTGCTAATGAATTGGACATGGAGTGTGAGGACAAGAGAAGAATAAAAGATGACACCCAAGATTTGGGCTTGACTTTAAGTGAATGGTGATTGAGATGCAGAAAACTATGACAGAAAAAGTAATACACATGATAAATATCTGGATAAATAGAATATAATATTTTTTCTACTTAAATTCTTTAAGATAATTATGACTCTCAAAGGCAAAAATTATAATATGTCTGATGGGGTTTTCAACGTAAGTAGATGTAATATATATGGCAATTGCAACATAAAGGGGAAGGCTAGAGGGACAATATGGTTGTAAGACTTTTACATTTCACTTGAGGTGGTAAAATGTGAATTCTAAGTAAACAGAAAAGTTGGTACGTATATTGTAATTCCCAGAGCAAACTCTAAAATAATTTTACAGAAAGATATAATAAAAAGCCAATAGGTAAAATACTAAAAATATTTTAAGATCCAGTAAAATGCAGAAAAGGGAAGACAGAATAACAACACAGAGAGGACAAACAAAATAAATGGTAGACCTAAATCCAAATAAATTAATGATTTCATTAAATGTATATCTTCCAACCACATTAATTAAAAGACAGGGTTAAAAAAAATAATACAGGACCTGACTATAGAATATAGACAAATTTAAAACAAAGTAATGCAAGCACGTATACAATATAAATACTAATAAAAAGAAAGCTGGAGTGGCTTTATTAATATCAGATCAAGGAAAAATACCAAGGACATTATATACTGATAAGAAATGTCAGCTTGGCAAGAAGATATAACAATCCTAATAGTGTACACCTAAAAGCAGAGCTTCAAGATACACAATAAAACCTGATAAAATTGAGTGGAGAAATGTACAAATCTATTATACTTAGAGACCTCAAAATCCTCTCAGTAATCAATACAAGTAGACAGAAAACTAGCAAGTATATAGAAGATCTGAACAACTTTATCAACTATTTGACTTTTGTAGAACTCTAAACACAACAACAACCGAATACACATTCTTTTCAAGTGCACAAGGAACATTCACCAAGGTATACCATATCCTGGGCCATAAAACAAACCTGAACAATTTTAAAAGAATTGAGATCATACAAAGTATGTTTTCTGGTCATAGCAAAATTAAACTACAATTATAGAAAGATATATGGAAAACTCCAAATATTTAGAAGCTAAAAATACACTTCTAAATAATTCATGGGTCAAAGAAACCTCCTAGGAAATTTTAAGATATTTTGAACTGAATGAAAGTTAACATACTAAAATCTGTGCAGCTAAAACACTGCTTAGAGGAAAATTTATAGTGCTAAAAATGCGTACATTAGAAAAGAAGAAAGGCCTCAAATCAATAATCTATGTTTTCACTTTAAGAAACTAAAAAAAGGACAAACTAAACTCAAAGCTAGCAGAAAAAAGAAAATTACAAAGAACAGAAATCAATGAAATTGAAAACAAACATTAGAGAAAATTAATATAACTAAAATCTAGTTCTTTGAAATAATAATAAAAAAAGGTAAACATCTGGCCAGATGACCAAGAAAAGGAAAAAGAGAGATGCCATAAATTTCCAATCTCAAGAATGAAAGAGAGGGTATCACTACAAACCCTAGAGATACTGAAAGTATAATAAAGGAATACTATGAACAATTCTATGTCTATAACCATGACAACATAGATGAAATGTACCAATTCCTTGAAAAACAGAAATTACACAATTCATGAAGAAATAAATTACATGAATAGTTTGATTTCTAGGAGAGAAATTTAATTTGTAGTTACAAACTTTCTTAGAAAGAAAACTCCAGGCCCAAGTCATTTAACTGGTGAATCATACCAAACATTTATGGAAGAAATTATAACAATTATATACAACCCCTTCCAGAAAATAAAAGAGGGCAGGACACTTCCCAGCTCATTTTATGAAGCCAGAATTACCTGATACCAAAACAAAGAATACAAGAAAACTATAGATCTTCATGAACATAGATGCTCCAATTCTCAACAAAATATTTGCAAATGGAATCCAGTCATATGTAAAAATGTACATTACAACAAAATAGGGTTTATCCTGGGAATGCTAGGTTGTTTTAACAGTCAATGTATTATTGTAATTTACTACATTAGCAGGCAAAAGAAGAAAAATCACTTGATTATTTTAATACTTGCAGAAAAAACTGTTGATATAATTCAACATTTATTCATGATAAAATTATCAGTACTCTAGGAATAAAAGGGAACTTGTTTTACATGATTAAGGATATCTATAGAATCTTGTAGCCAACATTATATTTAATGAGGTAAGTATGTCTGCCGTACCATTTCTACTCAACATTCATAATGGAACTCTTAGCCAGTGCAACAAGGCAAGAAAAAGAAAAGGCATTCAGAATGGAAAATAAAACTTTCTGGATGACTTTACTGCCTAAGAAGAAGGTCTCAAAGAATCTACAAAAATGCTCCTAGAACTTAAAAGTGAGTTTGGTAAGGTCTCAAGCTATGAGATTAAAATGCAAAAAGCAATTGTATTCTTATATAAAGGGATGTCTTATTTTATTGAACTTCACTTATTGTCCATCACACATACTGCATTTTCTACAAATTGAAGGTTTGTGGCATCCCTGTGTTGAGTAAGTCTATCAATGCCATTTTTTGATCGCTTCATGTCTCTGTGTCACATTTTGGTAATTCTCACAACATGTCAAACTTTTTCATTATATTTGTTATGGTGATCTGTGATTAGTGATGTTTGGTGTTACTATTAAGACTTGCTGAAGGCTTAAATGATGGTTAGCATTCTTTAGCACTAATGTATTTTTATTTACTTATTTTTAATTTTTTATTTATTTATTTTTGGCTGTGTTGGGTCTTCGTTGCTGCTCATGGGCTTTCTCTAGTTGTGGCGAGCAGGGGCTACTCTTTATTGCGGTGTGCGGGCTTCTCACTGCAGTGGCTTCTCTTGTTGCGGAGCATGGGCTCTAGGTGCATGGGGTTCAGTAGTTGTGGTGCAAGGGCTCAGTAGTTGTGGCTTGCGGGCTCTAGAGCAGAGGGTCAGTAGTTGTGGCATGCAGGCTTAGTTGCTCCGCAGCATGTGGGATCTTCATGGACCAGGGCTAGAACCGATGTCCCCTGCATTGGCAGGCAGATTCTTAACCACTGCACCACCAGGGAAGCCCAGCACTAATGTATTTTAAAATTAAGGTATGTACTTGTTTTTTTAGACATAATGCTATTGCCAACCTAATAGACTTCAGGATAGTGTAAACATAACTTTTATATGCACTGGGAATCAAACAAATTATGTCGCTTTATTGCGACATTTGGCTTGGTTGGTCTGGAACAAAACCCACAATATATTGCTGAGGTATGCCTGTAAAGACAATAAACAATTGGAAATCAAAATTGAAAATAAGTACCATTTATAATAGCGCCCCAACTCAATAAATAAATATTTGGGTATAAATTTATCAGGATCTGTATGCTTAAAACTATAAAACACTGATAAAATGAATAAAAAGAAGACTATTCATGGATTAGAAGACTCAGTATACTTAAGATGTCAATTCTCCTCTTTTTGATCTATGTATTTGGTCCAATTCCAATAAAAATCCTAGCAAGTATGTTTGCATTTATTGGCAAATTGATTTTTTTTAAAGTAAATAAAGCTCAAAAGCAGGTGTTCTCATTGGCAGCATCCAGTCCTTCCTGTGTCATTGTCCCAACCTCCCCCCCCCCCCGCCGTGACTGTCTCAGGCTACCTTGTCCCACGGTTCCATCTGTCCCCTCTCCTGCAGCCCTAACAGTGCAGGAGGACCTGGGGCTTTCACAGCTGTCAGTGTCAGTCCAGGGCCTTGACAAGCAGGTGGTTCAGGCGGCTCACCATGGGTCGCGGGTCATCATCGAGCCCCGCTGTGATCACGGCATTCTCGTAGATCTGATCCACCAGCAGCTGGGCCAGGTCAGGCTCGCTGTCTCTCAGCTGATTGAGCTTCTTGATGAGCCTGTGCCTGGGGTTGATCTCCAGTGTGGGCTGCAGCAGCTGAGCGCGCTCCTCCTGGGGCTTGGCCAGCTGTCGCATGCGCAGGAAGTGCCGGGCGGCCCCCATCTTGGTCTGGATGAGGACCTGGCGGCTGTACAGTGAGATACTGGAGCCCAGCTCCCGGCTCACGTCAGACATGGTTGGTTTCGTTTCCAGCGCGTAGAAGATGCTGCGGATGTTGAGCGGTGCGTCCGTCTTGTAGTGCAGGGTGTAGCGGGGCTTGTCATGGGTCTGAGCGATGTAGCGGTAGAATTCCTCGTGCCGCGTCTCGCCCACATCCTTGGGGTCCATCAGCCAGATGGCCTGCAGGGTATTAATGCGCCTTCCGTTCAGGTACAAGGGGAAGCTGACAAAGTTGCTGTACTTTGTCACCACATCTCCAACCCGAGCCTCGCTGGTGAACTCTGCTGTCTGCCGTGAGGTGGACGATGATTTTGGTCCCGGTTCTTACTCCTGAGGCTTTGGCGATTTCAAACACCCCAGAGCCCTCTGAAAGCCACTGGTACCCAGGGCTGCCCGTGTCCACCGAGCGAGAACAGACCTCGACTCTGTCAGCCACTATGAAGGCCGAGTAGAAACCCATTCCGAACTGGCCGATGATCTTGCTGCTGGCCTCCGCCTGCCTCTGAGGCGCGTCCAAAAAGGCCTTCCACCCCGACCTGGCAGTAGTTCCCAGGTTGGACACCAGCTCCTCCTGTGTCATCCCGATGCCAGCGTCCTGGATCGTGATGGTGCCTTTCTCGGTGTCAGTCTGCAAGTGAATATCCATTTCTGGCAGCGTCTGGCCTTCAGACACCAGCTTATGACGCAACTTTTCCAAGGCGTCACTCGCGTTGGAGATCAGCTCCTGTATAAACACCACTTTTTCTGAGTACAAGGAACGGGCAACGATGTCCAGAAGCTTCTTTGTCTCAGCCTGGAGCTCATGTTTGGAAACAGAGCCCTGCACGGTCTCCAAGCTGCTGCTGAGGGAGTGCAGAGGCTCCTGCTGACGCTCCTCAGTAGCCTGGGAGCTGAACGGCCGTCCATCGTGGGAGCTTGAAGCCAGGCTTTGCCTGGGACTCCAGGACTGGGCTGGGGGCCTCCAAGGACACAGAACTGGTTGTGCTCCCCGGGCCACCGCCAGGGCCACTGCCAGTGCCGCGGCCCGCAGCCGGCAGCCCCACAGCAGCAGCGTCCACAGCTGGCGAGCCATGTCTGCAAACTGATTTTTTAAATTTATATGGAAAGGCAAAGGTGCATATCCAATAAAATTCTGCAAATGAACAAAGTTGGGAGACTCATACTACTTGATATCAATACTTACTGTAAAGCTACAGTTATTATGACAATGAGATATTGATAAAAGTATAGACATACAGATCAATGGAATGGAATAGAGACTTGAGAAATGAACTCACAGAATTGTGGTCAGTTGAGTTTTGAAAAAGATACAAAGGCAATTCCATGGAGAAAGGATAGTCTCTTCAAAAAATGGTGCTGAAGGGCTTCCCTGGTGGCGCAGTGGTTGAAAGTCCGCCTGCCGTTGCAGGGGACGCGGGTTCGTGCCCCGGTCCGAGAAGATCCCACGTGCTGCAGAGCGGCTGGGCCCGTGAGCCATGGCCACTGAGCCTGCGCGTCTGGAGCCTGTGCTCCGCAACACGAGAGGCCGCAACAGTGAGAAGCCCACGTACCTCAAAAAAAATGGTGCTGAACACCCCAGTGTTCATTGCAGCACTATTTACAATAGCCAGCACACAGAAGCAATGAAATGTCCCTCAACAGAGGAATGGATAAAGAAGATGTGGTACATATATACAATGGAATATTACTCAGCCTTAAGAAGGAACGAAATCGTGCCATTTGCAGAGACATGGATGGACCTAGAGACTGTCATACAGAGTGAAGTAAGTCAGAAAGAAAAAAACAAATATCGTATATTAATGCATATATGTGGAATCTAGAAAAATGTTATAGATGGACCTATTTGCAAAGCAGAAATAGAGACACAGACATAGAGAACAAATGTGTGGACACCAAGGGGGGAAAGGTGGGGTGGGATGAATTGGGAGATTGAGATTGACATATATACACTATTGATACTATGTATAAAATAGATAACTAATGAGAACCTACTGTATAGCACAGGGCACTCTACTAAGTGCTCTGTGGTGACCTAAATGGGAAGGAAATCCAAAATGTAGGGGATATATGTATACGTATAGCTGATTCACTTTGCTGTACGGCAGAAACTAACACAACATTGTAAAGCAACTATATTCCAATAAAAAAAATATTTAGAGACTGAAAAAAAAATGGTGCTGAACAACTGAACATCCATGTGCAAAAAAAATGAACCTTGACCTGTACTTCACATTTTGTACACACTTAACTCAAAATGGGTAACAGAACTAAATGCAAAACATAAAGCTATAAGACTTTTAAAGAAAACCTGGGAAAAAATCTTTGTGGGCCTGAGTTAGGTAGAGAATTCTTAGATATAATAAAAGCAAGATTTATATGAGAAAAATTGATAAATTAAACTTATCACAGTTAAAGACTTATACATTGTCAAAGTTACTGTTAAGAGAATGAAAAGACAAGTCACAGGTTGGGGGAAAATATTTGCAAATCATATGTTTGACAAAGGCCTTGTACTTAGAATATATAAAGAACTTTCCGAAGTCAACAATAAGAAAACAACAAACCAGTTTTCAAAAAAGCAAAAAATTTCAACAGTTACTTCGTCTAAGAAGACATATTGATGGCAAATAAGTACATGGAAAGATTCTCAGCATCATTAGGCAGTAGTCATTAGGGAAAGACAAATTAAAATCATGAGATAAACTACATACCTATTAGAATTACTAAAATTAAAAACAAACAACTGACAATACAAGGTCTTGATGAAGTTGTGGAGCAACTGAGACTCTCATACGTTGCTATGAGAATGCAAAATGGTACAGCCACTCTGAAAAACAGCTTGGCAGTTTTTTATAAAATTAAACATACACTTACCATATGATCCATCTATCCCACTTCTGGGTATCTACCCTAGAGAACTGAAGACGTAAATTCACACAAAAACCTGTAGCAGCTTTATTCAAAATTGCTCAAATCTGAAACAACCCAAATGTCCTTTAATGAGTGAATGGATAATCAAACCGTGGTATGTCCATGCAACGGAATACTACTCAGCATAAAAAGAATGAACTATTTGTTACGTGCAACAACTTGGATGAATCTCAAAGTCATTCTGCTAAATGAAAGAAACCAAATTCACAAAGTTACATATGATGCAACTCCATTTATATGTCATTCTGGATAAGCTGAAGCTACAGGGAGGGAGGAGAAAAAGCAGTGGTTTTCCATGCTTAGGGGTAGAATGGTTGACTACAGCACCCTGAGGAAACTGGGTGTGTGCGCGTGTGATATTATTCTCACTGGCCAAATATCCTGTGCGTTGAAGATTTACACGCTATTCATTGAATGACCTATTCATTGAAGAAATGTTTAAACTTAAAATAATAATATTTACAGCTAAAATTATTCATTGGTTACCGTGTGTCATGAATGACAATAAACATTTTACAGGTAGTCAAGCTTCTCAATTCCACCCCATGGAGTAAGGATGGCTAAATCGGCACGTGTTCGACTACTCCTCTTCCCATGCCCGTGTTTGCCACTCCAGAATCCTTTCTAACATTGTGCTTAAGGCAGCCAAGAGCAATCACTCAGTGTGATAGTTTCCTAGAGCTGCCATAACAAAATACCACTGACTTCATGACTTAAGCAACAGAAGTTTATTTCTCACAGTTCTGGAGAGTGCAAGTCCAAGATGAAGGCGTGGGCAGGTCTGGTTTCTTCTGAGACCTCTTGCTTTGGCTTGCATATAGCCACCTTCTTGCTGTGTCCTCATGTGGCCTTTCATCTGTGCATGTACATCCCTGGTGCTTCTTTTGTGTGTTCAAATTTCTTCTTCGTATAAGGACACCAGTCAGATTGGATTAGGGTCTACCCTATTGGCCTCACTTTAGCTTAATTATCTCTTTAAAGACCCTATCTCCAAATAAAGTCACATTCTGAGGTACTGGGGGTTAAGCTTCAACATATGAATTTTGGAAGGACACAGTTCAGCCTATTATACTCAGATATAATCTATTTGCAATCTCTGCCACGTAATATAAATGCAATAATTTTACCCAGGAATAATTTAAAGTGAGTATAACTTGCTTTTATTTTTTTTTAACTGAAAATGCTTGCCAACCCTGGGTCAGAGGACACTGCTTTGAGAATGAGATTTTATTGCCTGATCCCATCTTTGAGCAGCCTTCTGAGCTCTTGGGGCAGTGTGCTTAGAGGTGCCCACTGTGAGCAACCCTCCCCTCAAAGGTACACGGAATCATCTAGAAATGGCTTGTCAGTCAAATCTGTGTCAAGACTTCACTGCCATGCCAGAGTCAACCAAAGCCTAGAGCCACGGTCGGGACTGTCCCAAAACACTGAGTCAGTGTCACTGAGGTCAGGAGTGTTCCTCCACCTCCTTAGGCTGGAGGGGAGCCAAGATTCTAAAGCCTAAAGAATTTGAACCACAATGATTCTATCACATATTTATGCACACAGGCACACAGGTTAGAAGAATATTTCATAACAATCTTCAGCTGTTGTCACTGGAGAGCAGTAGTGACCCTTTGTCACTTAAGAAATTACCATACTCACAGATTGAAAGCTAGGAACAGTCCCATTATTTTATATGTAAGGTCCAAGGAAATTACATTGCGAAAAGTGATGAAGGGACAATTAAGGGCTGCAGATGGGCATTTAGCAAAGAAACATGCATGTATTTCTAAAGGATTGGTAAGCTTTCTGGAACTATACAACAGATATTGGCTCCAAACCATCCACTGGAAACAAAGCAGTGGCTATGTTCTAGCTACCTACTGTTACCTGTATTTCTAGGGGATGCCTGCTATTCTTTAATTTGAGAGGCACATTTTAGCATTTCTGGAACTGGACTTCGATCTTGCAGTAAATATAAAATTTAATGGGGTCTTTCTCCTTTTCTTCATTCTCTTTCCTCTTCTCCTGTTTTCCCCTCTGGAAAACCCTTACTAAAGAGCTGGTGCATTTTGCAGAAGATGGTGTCTTAGAATTGAGGTAATGTACTTCCAATTTGTTTTGAAGTCCAGGCTGAAGACTAATGTTTTAGTTTAGTTCTGACCATTTTGTTCACAAAGTAGACTCTGATAATTTGCCCTCCAGGACTGGAAGGGACCCTAATGGGTCTGTGCTCTGACATGCTCTCAGATCTCAGCTCTTAGAGGGGCTCGGGCTCTTATCATAGGTGTGTCCTAATAAGGTCCTGGGAAGACTAAGTCTGCCAAAGGCCATGTGATGTGCTGGCAAATGCCAGGTTCCAGAAATGAACACAGTGACCTTGATGGTAATACAATGTAACATCTCTTTGCTTCAAGACTACACACATTTATACAAATAAATTTCAGAGAAAACCTCTGTTTTGCTAAGTAAGGTACATTAGCATATATATATGTGTATATATATGTGATTTCTAAGCATAAAAAGTAAAAGCTGCCATCTTGTTGTAAGTTAGAATAAAAGAACATTAAGTCACTGGAATATATTAAATAACTAATTACATCAAGAATAGTCTAGGTATTAGACCTGTGAAACAGTCTGCTTTATAGATTAACATGAGAGCTTATTTGCATATATGCTATAGACACTTTTGAGAGAGTGTGTGTATGTATGTATGTGTGTGTGTGTGTGTGTGTGTGTGTGTGTGTGTGTGTATGTATAGCATATATGGCATATATAGTGTTTTAAAGAGAGTAAACACCATGTAGTTAATTCCTGTGGCCAAAGACAATTTCAGTGTTTTTGCAACATTTGACGATCGCTTCATCTTTGTAATACCATCTAAATTTGCATTTTTAAGAATCCCATGTATTACTTAACAGAAAAGGCCTAAGGGGTATCAAAAGAGACGAGGCAAATTAAGTTTCCTTTTGTCCAACTTTGTGTCACTTCCTGCCTCCATAAATAGGGAAAGCAAAATATGTGCTTCTTATTCATGTACATCTGCCAAACCAATTAACACCTCCTGAATGTTATCTTAATTGCATTTATTAACATAACATTAACATAGCAGGGAGATAACATTCAGAAGGTATTAATTGGTTTGGCAGGCACTCTTGAATGGGAAGCATAGAGAAAGGCCCTTCTCAGTATCTTATGTGGGTTTTTTTTTTTTTGGTGGTGGAGAGGAAATGAGATTACACTGAAAGAGAGAAAATATATCTTAACCAAAATAGTAGCCATATCACAGGGTCACTTGATTCTCCTTTCTAAAATCTCCAAAGAAGCATCTGCTCTAAAGCCTACCTGTTTGACAGTTTACCCAGATGCCCTCTCCGCCCCACTGTCCCTGTGCAGTTCTGGCTAAGGAGGCCTCTGGAGGTGTGCAGGCACAGATATGCTTCTCCAGGATGCACTGAGCTCCACCGTAAATTTTTACAGCACCTCAGCTGCTTTAAAAATAATTCAAATGTGTTCCTGTGATGAGAATTTAATAGGGCTCCTACCCTTATAGAATCATATACCTACAGAGTGCTTTAACTAGATCCATCTATTCATTAACTCATTCAAAAGGCCTTATGGAGCACCTACTGTAGCTCAGCACTGTAAAATGCTGGGGTAAATAGATAAACAAGACTCAATACCTGGCCCAAGATGTCCAGCTGACACAGGGATTGGCCGTGGAGACAGTCATGGCCAGTGAATGGTTCAAAATGGACACCCATACGTCTTCACTGAGTGAATGAATCAATGAAATGTGATCACTGTGGTTCCCCTCTGGTGGTGGTATGGAGGGTGGGGAGGTGGGGGTCTAGGAATGTGTGTATAAGGAGGCAAAACTGAAGACAGCAGATGATTATGGAAAGTTAAAATGAGGAGGGACTGAACTAAGGCAGAAACACTAGCGATGGAGAGGATAGCATAGATAAAGAGATCCACGTGACCCAAATAGCTGCTCACATTTATTGAGGGTTTTCTTTGCGCCAGGCAGCGCTCTTAGCATTTGATTTCATTTTCTCAACAAATGTATGAGGTGGTCCTATTATTATACCCATTTTAAAGATGAGGAAGTTGAGTATGGTAGCCTGAGTGATGGCCCCCCAAGGCTGTCCACACTCTAATCCCCAAAACCTGTGAATATGTTACACTGCATAGCAAAAGGACTTTGCAGGTGTAATTAGGTTAAGGATTTTGCAATGGGGAGATTATCTTGGATTATCTGTGTGGGCCTGAGGTAATTACAGGGCCCTTAACATGAATGGGACAGAAATAGAGTCTGAGTGAGAAGACAAGGGACAGAAGCAGAGGTCAGAGAAAAGAGAAAATGCCACATTGGAGGCTTTGAAGATGAAAGGGCCACAAGCCAAGGAATGTAAGTGGCCTGTAGAGGGGCTTTCCCTGGGCCCTCTGTGTAATGAGACTCCTTCCATTTACCCACGTTTTCCATTTCCTTTCATTTTCATCCTCTTTGGGAAAGTACTGTGTTTAATTGTACAATATTTTTCTTACTAAAAAACTGTTTCCCTCATTACATTATCATTTCCATGAAGGCTGTTCCTGTGTTGTTCATCGTTGACCCAATGCCTAACACTGTGCCTGACACAAAAAATATACTCAATAAATGCGTGTTAAAAGAATGTAGGAAGGGAAGAAGTTCTCACACTTGCTCAGGGTGGCATATTTCTGAGCTGTTAGGGTGTCCCCCGAAGGCCTTGATATATTGAAATAACAGACTTACCACCTTGTGATATGCAGGTGCCCCTGCCCAGATCTCCCTTCAATAAAGAACCTATTGACTCAGCTGCTGGGGTTGTGGTCTGTGGACAGCCTTAGTTACTAGCCCCTTCAGGGATTACCTCACCTGCAGAAAACTGCCTTCCTTAAAGTTATGCCCTTCTCGGGGTGGCCTATATCCAGTGACTGATTGAGATGAGCATTAAGGACTGGCCATTTCGGTCCAGCATGGGACAACTCTGGAGGCCAGTTTAGCTCCAGAGTTCCTTGTGAGATTGTCCAGGGTTGTCATGGGGCCCATACTGTGCTTGATTTCTGCCTCATCCAGTCCTGTGTCCCCTTCCCTTCCATGGGTGTTGATCCCAAGGACACTCCTTAATAAACATCCTGCATACTAAACTGTCTTAGAGTCTGCTTTCTGTTGGTTTGACCCCCATCTCAAACAATCACTAAGCATAGAATTCTTTTGAGCCAGGTAGTTATAAATAATCAGGAACAGAATCCAAAATTTAGGAAAAATGTATACAAGATCTTAATATTAAGGAAATTCTATCCATTAATTCTCTTTTCACTGAGTTAGGAAGACTGCTGTTAATAAAGACTTACCAGTGGAATTCCTCAACGTGCTGATCCCCGCCCCCCTCCAAACATGGTTTGACAGTCACATCAGATCTCTTTCCTAAGTATCTCTTTGATTCATCACCCTCATCACTCTTAATTCAAGCCACCCATTACTTCTCACTTTGTTTAATGAACAACTCTGAGTCCCTTATTTTGTCTTGCTCCAATTTTTCTCCATGCTGGAGTGGCCATTGCCCCACTTAAAGCTCTTTAGTAGTTCCCCATCACCTGTAGCATAGAGTCTAACTCCTAAACATGGCATCCTAAATTCTCTCTGATTGGGCTTCTCCCTGTTTCCAGACTCATCTCTGGCATGCTCTAATCACCCTCCCCTCTTTACCACTGCCTCATTTGTTTTGGTCCTGCCAAAGTTCTCCAAACTGTCCACGCTGGTGCATAGGCCCATCGTGACCTGGACTCTCTTTAGAGCTCTAGCCTTGAATTTTGCCACCACTCCTTCTTTCTAGTCTCAGCCATCCTGAGTGACATGCAGTTCATCAATATGCCCTGTCCTTGTTTGCCTCTGGGCCTTTGCACATGTTGTTTCCTCTGTCTCGACTATTTTCTCTTTCTCTGACTACCCATCTACCCGCCTTCTCCTTGCCAAGTTGATTTCCACTGATTCTCACCCTTCCTTGATTCCCTGAGGATGAATTTGGTGCCTCTCCTATGTGCTCTTATGGCACCCTGTGCTTGGTCTTTTTTATAATAGCCGTACCATTCATAATTGCCTCTAAACGTAACTGTCTCAGCCACTAGACTCAACTTCTTATTCATAGCTGTGAACACAGCAATGAGCACAGTACATAGCACATAGAAAGTACTTGGGAAATATTTAATGATGAATGAATGAAGAATCAAAGTCTCATGATAATCCTAATGCATAAGCAGAGTAAACATTTTTGGCCACATTTTAGAGATATGGAAATGGAGGTTGACTTAGCCAAGGTTGTGTTGCCTTCTGACTGCAAATGTAGAGCTACTTACTGGAAATGCCTCAATCCTTCATTCATTCTACAACTACTCCACAGGTTTGAAAGCCTGCTATGTGGTTGTGTGTTGGGCTCTACTATAGGTGCTGGATTGACAAGACCTGTCTTATGGAGCTTACATTCTAGAAGGAAAGATTGACAATAAACAAGTAACAAAATAATGTTGAGTAGAGGTAAGTTCTATAAAGGAAATATGATGCAGTGATGTGGTAGAGTGGCATGCCAGTGCGTATAAGGGAGAGTGGTTCTTTAGAAATGGAGGTCGGGGAATAACCCTTGGAGGGAGTGACATTTGAGCTGAGGTCTGAAAGATAAGGAGCCAGTCACGAGACAAGGCAAAGAAGAACCTTCCTGGCAAAGGGAAGAGCATGTGCAAAGCTCTGAAATGGGAAAGACCTCGGTGTGTTCAAGGATCACAAAGAAGACCAGAATGGCAAGATTATAGTGAGTAATGGGAATAGCAGCAGTCTGGATCATGTAGGGCTGGTAGATCCTGGTCAAGAGTTTGGATTTTGTTCTAAATGAACTGGGGAGCCAATGAAAGATTTAAAGAGCAGAGATGGGCGGTTACTTAACCCAGACTGTGATAGTGTTGGAATCCTAATGAGCTGGATGACTAGGACTTCAGGAAATAAAATCCCACATAATTTGGAAAATGTAGTCTAGGATAAGAGCTCTCGAAGCAGTGTGGACCCAATGGTCATTTTCCCTGGAGAATTACAGGTGCTTTTACAAACCAGATTATGGTTTCTACCAGTGCCCTCATACTAATAAACTCCATGTCTCAGTCTCCAGCTTCTTATTTCCAGTTGCCTGCTGGACAGCACTTCCATACTGTCCTGCAATGTATATCTAAAGGTAGAACTGTTGGTTTGCCCACCTACCCTACCATGCAGTGGTATCCTCCTTCTTTATTAATGATCCATTTACTAAGTTACAGGCATCCTAAATGACAGCCCAGTAACAAAAACCCAGCTGACCACCAAGTCCTGACATCTTCTACCACCCAAATATTTTTCAGATTCAGCTTTATTATCCTCGTCTCTTCAGGTTCTCATCTGCTGTCACCAGGACTTTTGCAGCAACCTCCTAGATTATCATTAGCTTTCTTTACTCCAGTCCCATTTCAAACTCCTGCCAACCTAATCTTATTTTTTTTTCAAATGCAAAGACTTTTATATTTTATCTCCAATACAAAAGTAATAGTTTCTTGTTAAATTGCCAAATCCTATTACCAAATGAAAACCCAGTGTGCATCCTTCTAGACTTTCTTCTATGATTATACACACATATATACAAATTAGATTATAATATAATTCTGTTTGGTGATTTGCCTTTTTATTTAATAGATTGTGAGCATTTTTCTAAATGAATAAATACACAGCTACATCATTTTTGGTGGCTTTGTATTATTCTGTGATATAGATGTACTATAATGTACTTAAATAATTTCCTTTTGAAAGCCATTCAAATTATTTTGCTTTCACGAATGATCTGGAACATCTTTCTATATTTTTTCTACTTGTACCTCTTTCTGTCTTACTTTCTTCAGAAGATTTACTTGATATAGAACTTTTTTTTTTTTTCTTTGCGGTATGCGGGCCTCTCACTGTTGTGGCCTCTCCCATTGCAGAGCACAGGCTCTGGACGCGCAGGCTCAGCGGCCACAGCTCACAGGCCCAGCCACTCCACAGCATGTGGGATCTTCCTGGACCGGGGCACGAACCCGTGTCCCCTGCATCGGCAGGCAGACTCTCAACCACTGTGCCAGCAGGGAAGCCCCAATATAGAACTCTTGATCACATAAAATTTCTTTTAATGTTGTTGTGGTTTCATGATATATAGATGATATATAGTTTTTTTGTTTGTTTGTTTGTTTGGTTTTTTTTTTTTTGGCCATGCTGCACAGCTTAGGGGATCTCAGTTCCCTGGCCAGGGACTGAACCAGGGCCATGGCAGTGAAAGCCTGGAATCCTAACCAGTAGACTACCAGGGAACTCCCTATATAGTTGGGGTTTTAAAATTTTTTTTAAAATAATTAATTAATTAATTTTAGTTTTGGCTGCGTTGGGTCTTTGTTGCTGTGTGCAGGCTTTCACTAGTTGCGGCAAGCGGCGGCTACTCTTCGTTGTGGTGCGCAGGCTTCTCATTGCGGTGGCTTCTCTTGTTGCAGAGCATGGGCTCTAGGTGCGCGGGCTTCAGTAGTTGTGGCACGTGGGCTCTAGAGCGCAGGCTCAGTAGTTGTGGCTCGTGGGCTCTAGAGCGCAGGCTCAGTAGTTGTGGTGCACAGGCTTAGTTGCTCTACGGCATGTGGGATCTTCCCGGACCAGGGCTCGAACCCGTGTCCCCTGCATTGGTAGGCGGATTCTTAACCACTGTGCCACCAGGGAAGCCCTGTATGGTTGTTCCTAATTGGAAATTTTTTGGCATGAGATGTGAGACAATGTTTTGAACTTTATTTTTCCTAAAATGGTTGGCCAGCTTTCTCAATATTATTTATAGTTTAATCCAACCTTTCTCCAATGATTTGAGGTGACAACACTGTTATACACTAAATTTTTATTTAACTTTGAGTCTATTTCTGGCCTTTTATTCTCGTCCATCAGTCTGACTACAAATTCTAGCAAAAATGCCCTGTTGTTTTGAATCTAGTAGCTTTCTAATGGATTTTAATATTTGATAAGCCAAGTCCTCTGCTTTGCTCCATATTTATGTATTTACTTTTTTGTGTGACAGAGTTTTTTCCCCACATTTTATTTTTCAAATAAAATTTAGCACCATTGCATCACTCTTCAAAAAACATTTGTTGAGATTTTTATGTTGATTGTATTAAATTTATATGCTATTTTGCAAGAATTTGCCATCTGCAGAACTATCTTTCTAAACTAAATCTGGTGTTATCATTATCCTGCTTAAAAACCTGTCATAGCTCCCTCTAATGGGAAAGTCATATTTTTTGGAATGGCATGTAACACGTTACATATTTTGACCCCTGTGTACCTTTCCTTGTGCTTTAGAGATTTAGAAAATCTTAGATTACAGTACCTCAAAGGATGTGGAGTAGTCATTTGAATCTCAAAGTTCAGGCAGTGGAGGAGGTGGGTAGCAGAGAATATATTGGCAGGTTGAAGATGTAATTTGGAGATCTGTATTTACCTCGTTTGCAGCTGTGACTGGAGCCAGGCGCTCCTAAGCTTGATTGCATTTTGGCCTGTAAATCCATCCAGGGGAAGATCATCAGTTCTAACCTACAAGCATTCCAAGAAAATGTGCGTGATCAAGGCTTTCTTTCTTTTAAGTCTTGGGAAAGCTGTGACTTTCTAAAGTTTGGCTCCTGCCACTTGACATTGAAGAAAAAAAATTCCACTAACTGCAAAATAAATAAGCTGGCTGCTTTGTGTTTAGCCTGCGGCTTAATCTCTAAACCCTGGCCCCGGTAAAAGTTACTGTTGGCTCTTTTCATCCGTCCTCACCCTTTGTTGTTCTCCGTGTGTTTCCCCATTCTCTGCCATGTACAAATCTGGTGGAGGAGATCTGGGTCAGTGATAGCGGGTGAGCGAGAAGGAAATGAAGGAACAGGGAGAAACATTAAGAAAACTAAGCTGGCAATGTTAAAACTTGCTGAGAGGAGACTTAACTGTCTTTTTAAAATTTACTTTAATTTTTAAAGTTAAAAAATTATTTTTTAGTTAATTAAATTTTCAACTGTCCTTTGAGACATATTATAACATGTAAGAATTCACATGGGGATGGGATGTAGACTATGAGTTTTCAGACATCCAGTCAGATCCTGAATACTCTCCGTGTACTTGTTTATATAAACCACGTTAGCTGGAAACTCTTATAAAAATTCAGTCACAGTATTTGACAGTTGGATTTCATGGTTATCTTGTTAAAGTTGGGATATAAAATCAACTCCCTCATTGCTTTTAGCACTGGGAGAAGGGTAATTGCATGAGTCTTCGAACTATAGAGATTTTATTTTGGTCAATCCTTTCAGGTTTCCCTCCAAATAATCTTATTGGAGAGATGCTTAAATGGTACAGTAGATTAGCTTGTGTTTTTTCTGCCTTTATTTTTTTTGCCTTCTGTTTACTGAAGTTTATAATGATATTGAGTAACAAAGTAATGAGATGATGAACAGAATAAAAACAGGAATAGGAGAAGATGGATGTAATTTATAAACTGGGTCATCACCATTAAATAATCAAAAGCTTGGAATTGTAGTCCATATAAGTTGAAACTGAACTGCTATAAGACAAAATAATGCCAAAAAGTTTATTGACCTTTATTTCCAATGTGTGTTGTTCTCTGGATGTCCTACATGTTTTTCTACAAAGAAGATACTCCTGCTTCATGGTCACTTTTTTTTTTTGCGGTACGCAGGCCTCTCACTGATGTGGCCTCTCCCGTTGCGGAGCACAGGCTCCGGACACGCAGGCTCAGTGGCCATGGCTCACAGGCCCAGCTGCTCCGCGGCATGTGGGATCCTCCCGGACCGGGGCACAAACCCGTGTCCCCTGCATTGGCAGGCAGACTCTCAACCACTGCGCCACCAGGGAAGCCCCGTAGTCACTTTTTGTTTTGTTTTTTTTCATGGTCACTTTTAAGATCAAGTTGTGAAGCCATAAATCTATTAACTGCTAGAGGAATTGACCTATTTTTGAGAATGATCTTTCAAAGTTCCAGAATATCTATTTCAAATTAGTGAAAACATGGTTATAATTTGTCAGTTATTAAACATAACAAGTGAAGGAAGAAATATAGAGAGCATGTATAATACGGTTTTTATTCTTAGGGAATATTGTACATGCACCATAAGCCTAGTTTTCCCTATTGAGTGCAGAAGCTTTGTCACATAAGCAGGAATAAAAAAAAGTTTAACCGAGCCATTTGGCCACTCCAAGATCATGAATTATAGAGCTGGGGGTTCAAGGACACTGATTGCCCATACAACCCTGCAGGGAGTTGAACTGAGCTCAGTGTGAGGTCACAGCAGGGCAGCAGAGGACAGAAGGTAATGAGATGTCTGGGCAGTAGGGTAGCTCATCAGCTGCTCATCTGAGAAATCCTGGTGCATGGATGAGGTGGATGTGACTCATTGATTCAACTTGAAGCAGGAAGAATTGTGAACAAGGAAGGGGACCAAAGAATAACTCAAGATGGTGGGAGACAGCCAAGATAAAAAGCTGTCTTTATAGACAGCCTTATTTAACCAGGGCTAAGAGTTAGAAATGTACATTTATCTGCCATTTGTCCACTTATCTGAAGGGAATTTCATGCAGTAGAACCAGCACATGCACAGACACATTAATATGTTATGTCCTTTGCATAGGGAAAAAGTAAAGTTATCAACCATTATAGAATCTATATTCAAATGTAGAGACTTCTCTTTTTTTCCATTAATAAAAGAACATTTCAAATATACACAGAAGTAAAGAGGAAGAATACACTGACCCTCATGTACCCATTGCCCAGCTCCACCAATTAGCAATTATACCTTTCTTGGAGGAAATTCATTTTGATGAAGGAAGTTGGCATGAGAAGAGTCCTGGAAACACTCCCTGAAGAGGGGGAAGCAAAGGCCCAGATTTTCGGCAGGGCTCCCTTGATCCCTCCAGTGTGACATTATTACAGCATTACTGCGTTACTTGTTAAATGAAAGGTATTAGCTCTGTGAATAATCAGGTAATCAAAAAGTAGTTACTGCTTTGACTTTTTATTACAGGTTTTTCATCCACTTACATTTAAATTTTTTTAATATATCATTATTTTAAACACATATCATTATTTTAATTATATCCAATTAAATATACCTGCATTTCCTCAGCACGCATCATTACGTACTTTACTAAAAAGCACTTCGAATCCAACTGCGTACCAACGTTCTTTATTATAATTTATGTGCACAAATCTTAAGCAGATTTATACATTTTGGAGATTAATTATCAAGAAGTTTGTTTAGACTTTCAGTAAATGTGAAACAAACTTCAATTCACTTTGGTATTTATAATTTGATGGTATTATGTTATTGTCCTGTAAGACACCATTTTGTTTTCTTTATCTAAGGAGAGTATGAGTACATAAAGAGAAGTCATTACAGTTACCAGAACCATTAGTGCTCAGGTCCTTACATTTTTTCATCACCTTCGGTTCCCCCTGAAACTCATTCTTTTTGGACTCTGCCAAATAGCAGACTGAAAGATTGCTTGTGACCCAGTCCCAATCGCATGAAAATAATATTGCTATGTTATAGGAATATAAGAAAATGTAGCCTTTAGTGATTGCTTTTAGCTCCTGTTAAATAATCTTAGCTCTTTTTACCCAGTGTCTGTTATGGTACACGGGCCTCTCACTGTTGTGGCCTCTCCCGTTGCGGAGCACAGGCTCTGGACGCGCAGGCTCAGCGGCCATGGCTCACGGGTCCAGCCGCTCCGCGGCATGTGGGATCTTCCCGGACTGGGGCACGAACTCGTGTCCCCTGCATCGGCAGGCGGACTCTCAACCACTGCGCTACCGGGGAAGCCCCTGTTACTTTTTATATCTGCTTTTGCATTACTCAGAGCTAGCCGTAAGAAAGTCTTACTACTGGTGTTTGACTTATGATGGAGTAGTGCAAAGATCCTTAAACTAGAATTCAACAACATGTAGTTCTTATATTCTAGCCAGCTCTCTGCTATCAAATGCTACCCCACTCTTCTGGCTGTTTGAAACAAAGTGATCCATTAAAGAAACTCACAAGGAAAGTCCTAATCTCTAGAGTTGTTTTAGGCAACCAGTGGGTCCAGTTTGATGCTGATGTCTTGATGAGTTCCCATAGTCTAGATAGCAAATCTTGAATCCTTACCTTTCGCCAACGCATATCCCCTGGTTTGGGCATATTTCTTTACTTCTTCCAGTAAATGAACAAAAGCTTTCCTATTTGGTTTCTGGATTAACTCATATCTCAAGCCCAGGCATCTCTTGTTTTCTCAAGGGAGGCTGCCTGTTGTCAGAGCAGCTCTGCACTGTTCCCCACCTCCCTCCTTTATTTTTTTAAAATTTTAAAAGATATTTATTTATTTGGCTATTTTGGGTCTTAATTGCGGCATGCGGGATCTAGTTCTATGAACAGGGTAACAGGGATTGAACCCAGGACCCCTGCACTGGGAGAGCGGAGTATTAACCACTTGACCACCAGGGAAGGCCCCTCCTTTCCCTCCTTTAAATGGAGGTTAGGAGTTGGAAACTGAATTCCTCTGTGACCTGAGTGTATCAGTTTGTATATTATTCTGTGAAGTTAGTTCTCTCCCTTTCCAATGACAAGGAAATTTGAGAGGAAGGAGATGGTGGTGAGAAAAGTAGAGAGAGGGGGAAAAATGTTCTCTGTCACCTTACAGATTTCAGTGGGTAAAACTAGTCATTCAGAGACTTTATTTCCTTCTTCACAATAGCCCATGAAACTTATGTGTTGAATGGTATTTTTTGGATTAAGTTTTGTGATCCCAATGACTAAGTTTTCCATTGACTAGAATAATTGAGAACAGAGACTGGGTGAAAATTCTATGTAAATAGATGTTTCTTTTTAAAAAATGCTATTAAATGATAAAATGGGACAATTTCTAGTGGCAAATTATTGCATTAACAACAGAGTACTTTGCAGCAAAATTTAAAGAAATAGAAATACATTGGTATGCTCTGGTTCCCTTGTTAGTAGAATTACCTATTGTCAATAGCTAATAATTTGAACAACAGTACTATTGTAGAAAACAACTTTTACCTCCCTGAATCAGACCCCTCCTAGAGTGAATGTAGTTCCAAGACTTTTTAGAAAGTGATCAGAGTGTCATAGAAAGCTCTTGCAGTTTCCTTTATATTGTTAATCTCTTCTAAGGTGGTACTTAGAATTCATTCTACATAAGAGTTTATAAGAATGAATCCCATTTTCAGTTTCAGTTTCTTTGCCCCATGCAAAATTAGAGGGGAAAAAGACAACTCCTATATGTATTAAACATTAACTTCAATATTTTTTTTTCCCAAGCAGGACAATTTAACACATTTTTCTTTCTTTTTTTTAAAAAAATCAGTGACTACTACATAATGCTAAAATACTAAAGATAATCTATTGCTGAAAGCAAACAATTTTGCACCTCAAATTCTATACTCAACCAAATTTGTGTTCCAGTAAGAGGACAAAATAAAGATATTTTTGTATATGACCACAGACCATCTTTGAAAGTAATCCTCAAAATATATTGTTATAAAATAACAAGAAAACCAGAATGAATATAGCAATGAAAAAGATGTGGGCCAAAAAACATTAAAGTTATAGCTGAGTCTAAAGAGCAATTGGCAGGTACTTCTCTGGTGGCACAGTGGTTAAGAATCCACCTGCCGGTACAGGGGACACGGGTTCGAGCCCTGGTCCGGGAAGATCCCACATGCCACAGAGTAACTAAGCCCGTGCGCCACAACTACTGAGCCCGTGTGCCACAACTACTGAAGCCTGTGCGCCTAGAGCCCGTGCTCCGCAACAAGAGAAGCCACCACAATGAGAAACCCGTGCACCACAACGAAGAGTAGCCCCCGCTCGCTGCAACTAGAGAAAGTCCGCGCACAGCAACGAAGACCCAACACAGCCAAAAATAAATAAATTTATAAAAAAAGAAAGAAGAAAAGAACTATTGGCACATAGTATAGAAACAGTTGTTAATAACATGGCACTGAAGTCCCAGCCCGTAAGTAGTAGATGTGGGAATACAGGGATTAGAGAATAGGAAACAAAGTTGGGACCAGAATTAAAGGTGTCTTAAGAGCCTCGCCTTGACCAGGTGGATCAGAGAGATACTGATTATTTCTAGATATTGGTAAGATATATACATTAAAATGTGAATAATCAAATGTCAAGACAATCCCTAAGAATAATAGAAGAATAATATGTATTTTTTAAACATTCTAAAAGGAAGGGAAAAATGGAACAACAGTGTTTGAAAATGGCACCCAAGTTTGTCAATGCACCAGTGATTTGGGGAGTGATTCTCTGTCAGGAGGTAAACATTGTTATGTGTAAGGTGGTACAGGTAGAAATTTGAGTGTGAAATGAGGTTGGGTGCACAAATTGACTCTACCACTTCTAGCAGTGTGACCTTGAAAACTTTTACTTAACTTTTCTGACCCTCATTTCTCTCATAAAATTATAACACTTAACTCTAAGTTACTTAAAAATAAAATAAGCTGGTATAAGAAATGATATCTAGGGCTTTCCCGGGGGCACAGTGGTTAAGGCTCCGCCTGCCAATGCAGGGGACATGGGTTCGAGCCCTGGTCCGGGAAGATCCCACATGCCACGGAGCAACTAAGCCCGTGTGCCACAACTACTGTAGCCCACGCACCTAGAGCCCGTGCTCCACAACAAGAGAAGCCACCTTAATGAGAGGCCTGCGCACCGCAATGAAGAGTAGCCCCCGTTCGCTGCAACTAAAAAGAAAGCCCACACGCAGCAATGAAGACCCATTGCAACCAAAAATAAATAAATTTATTTTTTTAAAAAAGTGTTAAATTATATCTTTATCATTCTTGTGATGATTATTTGCTGTACGATATTAAATTCCTTTTCAGAAAATTTCAAAAAAAATTAATTCAAAAAGGCATAGAACAAAAAAGAAATAATGCAGAAGAATGATAAATAGAAAACAAAAATAGGTGGTCATAAATAAGTCAAACATGTATAAGTAGTCACATTAAATGTATTTAATGTTATTTAATGGCTTAAATTCTCCTTTACAACACAGACTTTAACAGTGGATAAAGAAAAAAGTCAACATTGTGCTGTTAAGACATGTGACATCCACAAAGAAAAACAATACGAAAAGTTTGACAAGAATATGCAATAATCCATGAAACTGTATGCAGGACAAGTTATAAAATATAAAGCAAAGCAAAGAAAAAAAATAATGAAAATGCAAGGAGAAATGCATAACCCACAATCATAGGGGGAGAATTTAATACAACTTTCTCAAAAATGAATAAATCCAAGAGACAGAATTTTAAAACACATTTAATAATCCTGCTGTAACATAATTTACACATTTAAAATATTTATAAACTTCATCAAATAGAGAATTTACACTATTTTTGAACATCCATGGAACATTTACAGGTTTGACAATGTGTTAGTCTACTAGGAAAATCTCCACAAATTCCAAAGAGCAGAAATCATAGTTCGTACTCCCTGAACAAAATACAGTAACAGAAAATAGTAACAAGGAAAGAAGACTCCTCTACCCCTCAAATACCCATTTCAAAAAACAAACAAACAAAATATACTCTTCTAAATAACTTCTGGTTTAAAGAGGAAATAAAAACAGAAACTATTAACCATTTACACATAAACAAAAATGAAAGCTCTACCAATCAACACTATTGACTATGGCTAACGCAGCACTTAGAGGAAATTTTACAGCCCTAATTCACTTATTAGAAAATAAGAGATTAAAAAACTCAGTAATTGTGAAAAGCAGCAGTAAAATAAATAAGAATGTACAAGAATGGTGATAATAAATTAATGACAGAAACAGAAAAAATAGACTTTGTAAATTTGAAAGCTACTTCTTTGAAGTGGTGTGTGAAGTAGACAAAACCTGTGGTAAGTCTGATCAGGAAAAAAGAGAAAGGCTACAAATACACTTCAGAAACAAGAGAGAAGACTTAACTACAGATTCAGAGGAAAGTGAAAAAAAATAGAAGTATAATGTCTTTGACTTTGAAATAAGTTCAAAATCTATTTGAAAAGGGATCACTTTTACAGGAAAATATAAATTACTAATATTATTTCAAGAGGTGGTAGAAAACCTAAAGAGAATAATAATCGTAGAAGAAATTGACAAGGTAATAAAAAAATCTACGCCCCAAAAGATAAAAGGCCTTGATTATTTTATGCGCTTTAAATCGTCAAATACTTAAAAACTAGGTAGTCCCTACTGTAAATAAATAAGAAGGAAATAATCCCAACTAAACTATCGTTCTATATAGTTGAGGTACCAAAACTGTCAATGACTGCACACACATACAAAATGACCACTTTTGGCCAATCTGCCTTATGAACATAAATATAGAACTCCAAGTAAAATATTATCATTAAATCCATAACCAAATAGTATTAATCCCAGGAATGCAATAATGGCTGAACACTAGGATATCTATTAATGTATTTTCCTACATTAAAAAGAGGGAAACCATTGGTTCATCTCAATAGTGCAAAAAACATGTACATCAAAACCTATTTGTGATTTAAAATAATCAAAACAAAATGACTTCTAGGCTAGAGAAAGAAACTCCATTAACTTGGTAGAGGGTATCTACCAGAAATCTAAAGCAAATACAAAATTTTATGGTAAAACAGAGCATACAATTGAAAGCAGGAACAAGACAGGAAGGCTTGTTATCACTACCCCTACTCAAAATTATAACGAAGGTCCTAGCTGAAGCTTTTAGGTAAGAATAAGAAATAGGGCTTCCCTGGTGGCGCAGTGGTTGAGAGTCCGCCTGCCGATGCAGGGGACACGGGTTCGTGCCCCGGTCCGGGAAGATCCCACATGCCACGGAGCGGCTGGGCCCGTGAGCCATGGCCGCTGAGCCTGCGCGTCCGGAGCCTGTGCTCCGCAACAGTGAGAGGCCCGCGTACCGCAAAAAAAAAAAAAAAGAAAAAGAAATAGTATATGGAGAAATGAGTATGATTTGGGGAAGGAAAAGGCGAAATGTTTCACTATATTATATAATCTGTTTGCAAAATCCAAAAGAATCAACTGAAAAACATTAGAACTCTTAAGAGTGTTTAGTAACTATCACAATATCAATTTGTAAAATCCAAAGCTTATCTGGATCTCCATTTAAGTAATCAGAAAGCATCATAAAAACACCTCATGCACAAAAGCAACAAAAACTATTATGAAATGTGCATACTTATGTGAAGAAAAATATAAGATTTGACTGATGGTCATAGAAACTCTCTAAAATTAAGAGAAATACTATGTTTTTAATTTTGGGTACACTCAGTATTGGAAAGACATTAGTTCTCTCTAGTTAATCTATAAATTCAATACAGTCCCAATCATGATTCCAGCAGGATCTTTTGTGTAATTAGATATACTGATTAAAAAAAATGTTTGAGGGACTTCCCTGTTGGTGCAGTGGTTAAGACTCTGTGCTCCCAAATCAGGGGACCTGGGTTTGATCCCTGCTCAGGGAAATAGATTTCACATGCATGCCACAACTAAGAGTTTGCATGCCACAACTAAGGAGCCAGCAAGCCACAACTAAGGAGACTGCCTGCCGCAATTAAGACCCAGCGCAACCAAAAAAGAAAAAATGTTTGAGGACATTTTGCATTTGTCTTCATTTTATTGTTGTTCTTTATATCTCACATATTTTAAAATTAATATTTATCTCTTTGATGTGTAGCAAGAGCTTTAAAAGAAAGAGAAAATGTACAAAATTAGCTATGAAGATTTTGAAAAAAGAACAATGTAGGAGGACTTGTTCTACCAGATATCAAAACATGACCTGCAGCCATCATAGTTGAAATAGTGTTGAAATGACAGGAGACAAGATAGATAGATAAACTGCAAAAGACATTAGAGTGTCCTAAGCACATTGCGGGTATTTACTATACAGAAAATTCACATTTCAGATCAGAGAGCAAAGTGTGGACTATTTAATAAATGGAAGTGTCAGTTGATAGTTACTTTGGCAGGACCTATTGAAATTAAAACCAGACATTTGTTTCAATTCAGCATTTCTACCATTGCACAAAATAATATACACATGAATGTTTATGGCATTGTTGATTATAATAGCCCCAAACAGGAAAAGACCTAAATGTCCGTCAGTAGGAGAATCCGTAAGATTTACGGACTGTCGATATTCTTGAATGCTAAGTGGCAGTTTTAAAAGATTGAAGTAGAGTTCTATCTATTAACCAGAGGAGATCTTTCACACATAATATTAAAAAAATAATAATAAAGTGGCAAAATCATGTATAAAGTATATATATACACACATATATATTTTAGT
Source organism: Grampus griseus (assembly GCF_964374135.1). NCBI lineage: Eukaryota > Metazoa > Chordata > Mammalia > Artiodactyla > Delphinidae > Grampus > Grampus griseus. The sequence continues at coordinate 38,622,037 of NC_139000.1, read as the reverse complement.
ATATACATTTAATTATACTTAAATATATATAATACTTAAATATTTATATATAACAGAAAAGATATACATCTCATAGAAAAAGAACTGGAAAGATACACACTAAACTATAGAGATAATCCTTCCGGAAATGGGGAAAGGAAGATTGTGGGGAATGGAAGATGTACTTTCACTGCTGATATTTAGTTGATACATAAACGTGTAGATAATTTGAAATGTATTGTTTATTGTATTGCTTGTATTTTAAAAACTTCTTTTACATTTCTAATTTTTTAAAGGGAAAATTTAGTTTATATTTGATATGTTTTGTAGATGACATACCATTATTATGTTTCTATTATGTGTTACGCTAATGATTCTTTCTCTCGAGACTCTTCATTAGTAGTGGGTATGTATGTGGAACACTGGCTCCTCGGGCAGTGCCAGAGAGGCAGCGTGTTCTCACTCCAGGATCACTCTGGTTGATTTGCCTGGAAGACCACAAGGCCCGTGACAAAGTAGAGGCGCAAGTGCAGAGCATCTTGCCCTGTGCTTTTGTGGACCTCCCTAGACTACTGAACAGAAATTCCTTCGCGATGAAGGTCAGCCCAGTGCTATTTTGTGTGTGGCAGTTGAGAGACACTGGAACCAAGAACTTCTCTGAATTTCACATGCAGAGAATCACATCTCTTTGCCCTTCCATGTTTGCAAGATCTGTCATTCAGAGAAGGAAGTCAGATCGTCTGAAATAACTTGCTCCACAACTAGCCAGGTTGGTTATCCATGCTTTGTACTCTTCCCTGGGATCGTAACAGATTTCAACTGACCAGTAGACCATTCCCAAGCCCATTTCTCTGTTTCTCTCTCCCTCTCTTGAAAGATAGGCCTTTTAAAATGCCTGTTTCCTATTTTACATTACATCCATTTCTGTCCACAAATCTTAAACCAAATAGTAATTCAACTTCAGATTTGTCAATATGACTACACGAAGCTTTTTTTAAAAAACCCTCTTCCATTCCTGTCCTTTAGAAGAACATCCCTGTGTTAGAGTAGAGAGGTGCAACAGAAAGGGGGTTGTACCGGGAATCAGAAAATTTGTGTTTGAGGCCTGCCTTCCAGGACATTTTGCAAGTCACATAACTTCTCCTAGGCCTCCCTTTGTGTCAGTTGTAAAATGGAGAGATTGGGAAAAACAGGGAAAAACTGGGTTGGGGGGAGGCAGGGAGAGGAATATAGGCAACTAAGGTAAAGGGCTTTGGAAGTTATAAAGCAACAGGCCAGCATGAGACTTGTATACAAGCCCCTTGCTCTCCTTCTCACACACACACACACACAGAGCTGCCTGCATGCTTTGGATTTCTATTCTCTTTCACTTATGTTCCCTTTAAAGTAGACATTTGAATCCCTCCTAACACATTCAGCTTGGTTTTTTTTTGTCGCATGTACCCATTGATCTCACCAGCACCTGAGGCCTTGGATTTCTTTTCTACCTTTCAGGCAGCACCTGTTTTCTCCCAGAGGTGTATTTAGCTTGGTGTCGAAAGCACAGTGTGTTCCCTTTTTGTTAACTTAACCTTTGTGTTGTTTTTAAAAAATCAGATTTGAAAGAACAGGGACCCTAGAAAGCCTGTGATATGTAAATATTTAGCCAGGTAGATAGGGATAGTAAGCATTTTCTCTCTTAACACAAAACATGATTTTATTTGCTAAAGCTGTAATCTTGTTTGATAATCCATCAGTTTATTATCAGATATGTGGTGAGACATAATGCCACAGGGAGATAATCAAGCACCTTCACCTGCTACTACAGGGTTGATTACAGTGACTGGAGGAGGGGGGCATCATCTGGAGGGGATTATGTTAAACATAGGCTTTCTATTTACAGTTTATTTCCTCAAGCGCTTTAACCATTCTGCTCCCTGCCTAGGTAAGTAGGTCATCTGAAAACTGCCAGAGAAAAGGAGTCTTTGCAGCTGTAGCACAACAGAACTTGTGCCTTTATCAGGTCCCATTTGTCCTTGTTTCATGCTCAGTGCATTTCTGAATCAAAGAAAAGAGAGATGAAGATGCCCCATTGAAGACAGTATTTAAAAAACAAACAAACCAAAACCAGAACAGTCCAGTTTGAAAATAGAACAGGAAATTCTTCCACCCCACAGGTGACATCAGAATCCCAACTCGGAATATTAAGTTCAGTAAACTAGATTACTAACCTGAAATTTTTTTTTTTTTTTAAGAAGATGTTGGGGGTAGGAGTTTTAATTTTTTATTAATTAATTAATTTATTTTGCTGTGTTGGGTCTTCGTTTCTGTGCGAGGGCTTTCTCTAGTTGTGGCAAGCGGGGGCCACTCTTCATCGCGGTGCGTGGGCCTCTCACTATCGCGGCCTCTCTTGTTACGGAGCACAGGCTCCAGACGCGCAGGCTCAGTAGTTGTGGCTCACGGGCCTAGTTGCTCCGCGGCATGTGGGATCCTCCCAGACCAGGGCTCGAACCTGTGTCCCCTGCATTAGCAGGCAGACTCTCAACCACTGCGCCACCAGGGAAGCCCACTAACCTGAAATTTTAATATAACATTGATCTGTAGGCCTCTCAAGGATGTAATCTGCGGTTTCCGAACCAGAGGCAACACCCCTGTAGGGTATCCTCAGAGACCCTCCTGACCAGGTCAGGTGGAATTTACAATGCCAGGGGGCCAAGAGATTACAGGGGAAATGGTTCTCCTAGAGTTCTGGAAAAAGGCAGTGCGACCTCTGACCCCTGGTGGGAGGCAGAGAAGTATTCCTTTGCAACGCTCATCTTTGACTACCCCATTCTTCTCCGCCTCGAATGTATCTCTTCAGGATTATCCACCATGCAGAATGTCTCTACCTGAAAATTCTCAAGTTGAAGGCCTGTGAGGTAACTTGATTGATTTCTGGCTACTGATAATAGAGGCTGTGTGGTTCTACAGGCCTCTGCAATTAGAATGTATTCTCATATGTTATCTCACTGGAGCCTTTCCTGAGACAAGCAGATGAGGAAACTGAGTTTCAAAGAATTGAAGTATATTGCCCAAGTTTACACAGTGGGTGATTTCTTCCCTTCTTTTGTTCCTTTCCTGTCCTCTTCCTTTTCTCCTTTTCTTTCTCCTTGAAAGACATTCTCTTAAGAATGTCAACTCTGGAGCCAGGTACATGGTTTTAGATCCCTGGCTCTGCATGACCTTGGGCAAGTTACTTATTTTGGTATGCCTTGGTCCTCACCAGTAAAATGAGGATAAACAGTAATGTTTACTTCATATGGTTATGGGGAGGATAAAGCTGGTTGATACAAGTGTAACATTTAGAATAGAGTCTGGCACATAGTTAACATTCAATAAGGTTTAGTTATTTTTGCTGTTGCTGTTGTTGCTTCCTTCCACACCCCCCTTTGTCCTTTCATCAAACATTAATTGAATGTCTGCTCTCTGATGGGCATTGTGCTAGGCTGGGGAAATGAGTAAGAGGGCGTCCCTTTTCCACAAGACTGGCTGGTACTAGGAGACAGGCCATCAGATAAGTGTGGGGGATGGCCACATAATAGAGGTATGTCACGGGCTTCATGTAATCACAGATGAGCTATTTATTGGGTGCCCATGGTTAGCTGGGAGGGCCTCATGGAGGAGGAGACCTGGCATTTGAGTTGAACATTGGAGATGAAGAGGTGTCCACAAGGCCAATAGTCAAGGGATGCATGTTCCAGGTAGAGGGGCCGGTGTTCGGGACTCCGGGGCTGTATGAAAGACCACGACACGGCTTTGAATGAGAAGCTATATTAGTTAGCTAGGGCTGCCGTAACCAAATACCACAGGTGGGGTGGCTTAAAAACATAGAAATTAATGTTCTCGCAGTTCTGGAGGCTGGAAGTGCAGGAGTCAGCAGGTTTGGTTTCCTCTGAGGCATCTCTCCTTGCCTTGACAGCCACCATCTTGCTTTGTCCGCACATGGTCTTTTCTCTGTATCCTAATCTCTTCTTCTTCTAAGGACACTAGTCATGTTCGATTAGGGACCACACATATGACCTCATTTACTTTAATTACCTCTTTCAAGGCCCTCTCTCCCAGTATAGTCACATTCTCAGGTACTGGGGGTTAGGGCTTTCCACATAGGAATTTTTAGGGGGACGCAATTCAGCCCATAACGGAAGTCATCTGTTAAGCATGACTGGAGTCAGGTGCATGCGGATGAGTGTGAGGAAATGAAGCCAGAATGCCACACAGTGCCTAAATCTTGAAAGGCTGGGCGTCTCATCAGGCTAAGGAGGATGTCGGGGGTGTAAATATGGACGTTCCCACCACATTTCGGTGTCCCTGGCCTCTTCCGGCTGCGGTGTGAAGGGCAGACTTACTGGAAGGAGCCACACTGTGATATGTCAGAGGAGACACTAGTTTGAATTCCAGTTCTCTTCTGCCACAACCCCAAGGCTTGTGTGGCAGGTACAAGGTGGCAGTGATTCCCCAGCTTCAAGAGGGTCCCTGAGAACGAGGATGCTGTGGGTGTAGGGGGACAGGTGGGTGCAGAAGATGGAAGCAGCTCTAGCTCCAAGTCTGCTGTGGGAGCACCCCGTTTTGCTGTATCAGCATCAGTGGGGGTTTGCCAGGCTCACACAAGTGAAAAAATACCCAAATAACAGATGAGGCATGCTCTGGTCTTTCCTTTTCACCCAAAAGGCCCCTCAAGTGTTCCTAACATAATCACATATCTTACTACTGTATTTTGTAAATGAGAGAACAGCCTCCCTTTCATCCTCCTGCCAGGTAGAAGCACGCAGCAGCTCGTTGCTGGTGACAGTCAGAGAACGAGATAATTGCTCCTCTACATTTTTAGAATCCTGCTCAAACTCACACATTTTGGTGCAGAAAGGGATGCCGTGTTTTGTGTTGTTCCCATTTGGTTTAGAGGCCTGAAACAGAGGCGTCCTGCTCTAGTTTTCCTTGTTTCTGGAGAAGCTGCTTGGGCGTGTCACTTCATCTCTGAGACTTGGGCTTCTCTTTTGTAAAATGGCAATAATAATATATAAATGGCCAGGACAGTGCTGAGGATTCAGTGTGAAAATATGTATATATTTGAGCCCTTTGTAGACCTTAAAGCTTTATGCTACTGTTAATTCTCTGGATTAAAAAAAAAGTTTCAAGGTGCTTGTATTTTGTAATTTTGGTGAGTTGGTAGAAAAAAGTAAGCATTTTTTCTTCTAATCCCAGCTCTCTATTTGTATCAGGGCCTTGAGCAAAGCAATGGCAAACCCTGCTTTTACTGCCCTGCTTGGTAAAGTGAGAAGTGGTCTCTCTCCCTCTCCCCTTCTTTCTCTCCCTCCTTCTCTCCTTCAGTTCCTCCTCTCTCAGATGTAAAGATTAATTGGATGGGGTCTGTGCTGTCTGCCAGGAAGATAGAAAGTGTGAAGCATCATCTGGATGGGATTGGGAAGCACTAGATTCTCCTTCCTCTGCTTTTGACAAACAGAGTGACAGCCCATCGCTGTGTTTAAACAAGTTAATATGTATGTTCCTTGACATAAGGAAGCGCTCTAATCATGAAATACAGCTTGCATGTCATTTGGTTTTGAGATTTTATTGAGCACTACTGATCTTGACATATTTTGGTTGGCATCACATTCTTGGTGTAGTGGGTTAGCACTGAATAGTTTGCAGACTCTGTGAAACAAAATCCTCATGTAATGGTTTAGTTTGGCTACATTTCAAAAATACACAAAAACATAATGCAATTCTATTTTATAGGGATTTTTTTTTTCAACTTGTGGCTTTGGTTTTGTTTTGTTTTGTTTTTTCCTTTTTCCTCAGTGCCTTTTTTTTTTCTTTCTCCCTCTGTCTCTCTGTCTTTCTCTGTGTGTCTGTGTCTCCCTTTTCATATTCCAACTGCAGCAACCTACAAAGAAAGCTCCAGAGAAAGACGAGCTTGTGAACTGACTGAACTGCAAGCAGAAGAGTCCTCTTTGTAGTCCTCGATGTCAAGAATGTGTTTACACCGTGGCCTAATGCTCTGAACCTTTGTGTGTGAGTTCAGGGATTCAGGACATATGAAGGCCACCACGTAGTGGCGTGTGACAGGTCTGAAGCTCCCCAGTAGAAGCACTTGGGCTAAACGTGCCATAAGACTTCAGTCAACACCAGCCCCCAAAGTCACTGAACTCCGTGACATCATGCCCAGGCAGGAAGAGTCAATAGGCCTCTGGCACGTCCTCCGGTTCCTAACCCATGGACAATATTTAGAAGGCAGCGCTGGGCTCAGGCAGCCCTCTCAATTACTTTGGCGGGAACCTTCCAGAGTACATTTTGCTACCTCTTTGTGATGTAAACAGGGGGGCTCACAGTTGCCAGGGGATGTTCTTTCTGTTTTAATTATGCAAGGCATAATTATAGTTCCAGGGGCTGGAAGCAGCAGAGAGTTCTTTGGAGAACTTCACAGGGATTTTTCTGTTATGACATAGTTTATCTGGAAAAAAAAAAGTAAGGCAAAAGTCATTTCCAAAGAGGAAAAAATAACACTATTCATGCTAGTGTTCCATTCCATATTGAGTAGATCACGAAATTGGAGTAGACATTTTTTGGGAACGGGGGTGTCTGAAAGTGTTGAACTCATATAATGGTGGGAAAATCTGGATAAATACTGATGAATGGATGTGGATGGAGAAGGATATAAAAATAAATGTTTGTATTTAGGAAAGCAATAATGAAGCATCCAGCCGTATCTGAGTGAATTTGTTAGTACCCTGCGCCCTGGGGATACGGAAAAAGATTTCACCATAGTAATAGTAATCTGGCCTGAACCTGAGTCATAAAATTCCTCCTGCCCCCAGATGTTCAGTTAGAGGGCACTTTGTTACTCTGCTGATGTAGCGAGAAATCGCAGAACTGCCAGGGTAATGGAGAGAACAGTGACAGGTGGAGAGCTAAGGCTGTTTCTCTGTTATGAAACATGTTTTTATGGGTAATTCTGATGTACGGTAGGTATTAAATAGAGCACCTGAGAGATGTTTTATTTCAGATTAATGCTAGAGTGATATTTTCCCCATGGCACTAATAATCCGGCAGCTTTCACAAGCCCGTTTCGCCTCGCAGTTCCTCACAAGCTCTGTCTGTTGTGGCATAAGGGTGAGCGCTTGAATCAAAATTTCTGCCTTACAGGGCTTCCCTGGTGGCGCAGTGGTTGGGAGTCCGCCTGCCGATGCAGGGGACGCGGGTGCGTGCCGCGGGGTAGCGGGGCCCATGGGCCATGGCCGCTGGGTCTGCGCGTCCGGAGCCTGTGCTCCGCGGCGGGAGGGGCCACAGCAGTGAGAGGCCCGTGTACCGCAAAAAAAAAAAAAAAAAAATTCTGCCTTACAAAAGGAGAGAATCACCTTTACTATCTGTGCTTGTGATATGATGCTTTGGTTTTTTTTTGGAGGGGAATAAGATATTACTCAGTTCTACCGCTGCAATTTAGAGATAGGGATATACATACGGACAGCCCTGAGTGGAAAAGAAAAAAAAGCATTTCAAGAATGGCGTTTTGTAATTAAGTGATCATTTAAGACGCCCCTTTATGCGTGTATGCTGGTTTGAAAGCCAGGGGACATACCATTTCAGCCTAACATCTCGGCTGTCTGCACCACGCAGGACGCACAATCCTTGTTTAAATGTGTGCTTCTTGCATACTTCAAGGGCTGTCACAGGAACAATAACAAGGGGCCTGTTGTTGAAACCACATCGTTTCCATCACAGCAGAAAAAAAAAAAAATAAGGTCACTGTGAGCTTGGAGCACTGTTAGGTTTGAGCCTGCCCAAATAATTTCATTCATGTTAAAATTTAAGGAGATGAGAAACATATTGCTTGAGAAGACAGAAGTTATTTTACATCTGCCCCCTTCCCCCACTGCAGTACTGGAGCGCCTGCCTGTTTCCCACCCGCTTTTAGCCGGAGGGCCAGTCCTCTCTGCCACTCCCACCCCACTCTACTGGTTGGCTCTCTTTTTTTTTTTTTCCCAATTTGTTAAGATGCTAAAATCTGCTTTGTGTGATTTATGAAGGAACTTGAAGCGATTAGTTTCATAGTGCATGAAAATTCCTCAGGTTCGGGCGGGGGTGGGGGGGGATGGCCAATCTGCTACACTGTTTGCTGTGGACTGGATGGGACTTGAGCAGCTCGGAGCCATAAGGAGATTGTGTTGAGTTATTAAACACTTGTGGTAAAGCTGCTTATTGTTAATTCCCCGATGTCCTGCTGAAGCGATAGGATAAAATCAGATCGGATTAGATCAAAGAGCCTGGGAGCCAGTCTTTGGAGCAGATTCATTTAATCAATAAAGAGACCTCCTGAGCGAGGGGGAGAGAGTAGGGGCAGTCCTGGTTGCTTAGAAGATTAAGATGGGGGGTAGGGGCAGCGGTGGGAAAGAAACAACATTTATTTCGCTCTTCTTTTCGAAGTGTAATGCTCCTCTCAAACATTTTAGCCACACTCACCAAAGGGTCTAAACATTTAAGATTTCCTTACTCCCAACACTCCATTCCTCCTAAAATGTCCTATAAACCAGGAGGTTATTTAAAACAACAACAACGACACAACTTGTGTTCCGTAAAAGTTATTTCCACAAAAGCAATTTAGGCTTAAGTGATTCCCCAAGAAACATTAATCCCTTATGAGTTAATCTGCAAAATTTCCTATTGTCCCTTTGTGAGGAGAAATAATAGAGAAACACCAAAAGGCCAAAGTCTGTCCCCACGCCCCTCTTTGTATTCTCCCCAGTGCCCACCTCCCAACCCCCGCCAATAATTATAAAGCTTTGTGTATTAAGAGGTATGATGCCCTGTCCTTCATCCATGATTAACACTTAAACCGATGCATATTCATTCATCTCTTAGCCCTACCAAACCCGCTAAAATGAGGACTTGCCAAGAAGGAAGTGACACCCATTAGAAAGTTAACCACAGAAAATGAGAGAAAAAAATGAAGGATGGAGCAAATTAAGGATGCAAGTCCCTCAATGGTTATTGGTCTTAATGGTGTTATAAAAATGATGTCGGCTTTTACCAGGAATAATTTATATTCCGAATTGAGTAAGGATATGTATCTATAAATCCATTCTATAAAACTTAATTTTCCATCTAGATATGCTGATTACTTCAGGCCCGGCATACCTTTACCAGTTGTTAATTACCGCGGGATGGTTTAACACTATTTTCCAAATCAGCATGCATGCATAAAATGACTGCAATCCAATTTGACACATTATTAGTGATGATTATTGTCATAGATAAATTAGATTGAACAGAAAATAACCTTCATCCTTAGCATGTTTTAGCTCTCAGAATTAATGTGATTTGGTGAACACATATAAATAAAGATCTGATGAGTCCCTGCTGACTACAGGGCCTGCTGGTGCTGAAGTGTATCAATTTCATGCAGATGATGAATTCCTTAAGCATTCAATGATAATCATGCTTGATTTGACAAGACTTTCTCATGCTATTTTAGGGCCTTAATTTTCTGTGAAGTTCTGTCAAGTGCTCATCAAGCACCCACTTATCTCCGTATCTTAACCTGGCAGCCAATCACAAGGTTGCCTAACAGTACAGCTACTGAGTGCCAGCCCATTAATATTCGAGTCACGTGACTGTCCAAGGAGAGAAACCAATCAATGGCTGATTAACATTCAGGTCACATGACTCCTGAGGAGCGTAAATGAGTTACACAGTAAGACATCAAACAAATTTTCATCTTGAAAGAGTGATTGCTTTTTCTGCTGCTGTGATGTTTGTCAAATTCGCTCTAGCCTTGTCCAATTAAGCTCCATGAGCTGAATTAATAATGAAGAGATGTAAGCACCGCACCAGCGTGAGAGCTGTGAGTGGTGCCATGGAATAAGAACTGCTAAAAAAAAAAAACAAAAAAACATTTCTTAGAATGATTGAAAATCACATCTGGATAACTGGAATTATTGCTTTTGCAATCTTGATGCTGTTTCGTACTCTCCAGTGCAAAGTGTGAACTGGAGTATGCTGGGATATGGTACTTGTTTTGCGTTATACTTCAAAGATGAATGTGGTTTTGGGTTTAGAATGATTTTAAAGGCATTATGCAAATACATGTTAATTGGATTATTGTTTGTGACCCTAGTAATGAATTTCATTTGCACACTCAATTATGTTCTGGGGCCTTCTAGAGATAGGATCTCTCAAGATTTTTAAACTATCTGTAGGAGGGAAGGAGATTATTCTGAATTCTCGTGTCCTGGGTGGAAGAAAGGACTAAACCAAGTACTTTAGAGAGAACTTGTGTGGATATGTGTGTGTGCAGTTTATTTTATTAACATTCACAGGTCAGAAAATTAAATTCACTGAATTGTTTCAAAATGCACAGGTGAATCTCATGAGAATTTCAGAAAAAGGCAGGTGCTCTCTTACTGATGATAGCCAGTGACAGCTTTCTTGTAGTTTCAAAGTTCTATTCAATCACAAAGTCAATTGCATTTCAGCACAGATGCACTACTAAATTCAGGTGACATGTTTAGAATAGAGACCCTAAGACTAATGAAGCTTTCATTCTTTCCCTGAAGGAAGTGAGACTTGACTAATGGTCTATTGGAATTATCAAAGAGTGTCAAAACCCACTTAATAAGTTCCAGCATGAAATTAGCCAAATTCCCAAAGGCCTTTCTAAAACAATATAGTCAAATAAAAGGTGCTGGGCATGCTGGAAAGAGTGTTAAAACCAGTTACTTGGAAGTGATGAGAAATAAATCTAACTGTAGGCAGGAGGCAATGTTTATGTGTACAGTTAATAACCTTCTTAATGGGACTTCTTGGCTTGGTGATTCCCATACGGGGAGGAAAGTGAGATGTGGAACACAGGGTAGGCGAAGGGCCTTAAGTCAATTCCCAGCACTGTTAGTCAAGGGTGGAAATTGCAAAGAGAGAAGCAATGAATTTAAAAGCCCCAGCAAGCAGAGAGAGTGGAAGGAGAGATGAGCTGTTCTAGGGGAGGAGGTGGATATGGAGTGATTGAGTCTAAGTTGGACCATCCTCCTAATGGAAGGAAAATCTACTTAGTCCTAAGGACAAGGAGCTCCACCAATTCCCGGAGAGTGATTCCTTTCTGACAGTTCCTTACTAATGACTTAGAAAAGAACATTATTGTTCATAATTCCTCAGGGCGTGTGAGGCCGGAAAGGGGACATATTATAGAAATGTTCTGTTTTTTTAAAAGCAAGCGTAGAGATCCCAACCACAAGGCTCAAATTGAATTTCAGATACCTGTGAAAACACAGCTCTGAGTTTGTATGAAAAGATCTGCGGTACCCAAGGTAACCTGTTTAACTGATATACATTTCCTGAATATTTTCCCCATGACTTGCTCTGCAGCAAACTGGCAGCCTGAGCTCTGCTTACATTCAACCCACATGCAGTGGAGCCGCTTCCTACGAGTGCCCCCACTTCCTGATGCTTGAGAGCCATGGAATGGAAGGTGGCTCAGCGGCTGTAGAAGGCCCTGAATAAAAGCGTATTCCACTTTCTGCATAACTTTACATAATTAATAGTTGTCCATGCAAACTATTGTTTGCCTTAATTGTTGTTTCAACAGCTGTTTTCATGAAATTGTGAAGCCCGCTGTGTCTAATCCTTTGAGCCCACTGTTGATAACAAGAACAGCTCTGAACTTGCTCTGGAGGAAGAGTTTGTTCCCTGCCAAGCTGGAAAACCGTCCTGAAGTTACTTGAAAAATAAGGGCCACAGTGGGACTGGTTGTGTAGCTAATCCATTAGGCTTTTCAAAAGAGCCATGCTCTGTACCCTTATGGCTAAATTGACCCAACAACCAATCAATGCCTTTATTTGCTGCGTGGCTGCCCCTGAAGGGTCTTAGAGCTGGTCCAACTCGTAATCAAAGCCTCCATCAGTACCGGGGCCCCGATGACATAAATGGCCAAACTTTCAACGCGGCTGGCCCCAGTCCAGTCACACCATGTTGGAGATACAAAGAGGCTGTGTTGCACGGTGGAATTCATTTTCTTGTTTACTTCCTCCAGAAACAAGAGCATCATCAGCACGCTCAGTGCATCGGATCAGACCGCCGAGTTGTTGACAGAAGCTTGGCGAGGCTTGCCAGCTTTCCACACGAAATGCTGGCTTTCTTCTCACACACCCCCTACCGTTTGTGTCTCTGCCAATTGTAGCACATCAGAGCGGCCATTGAGATAATGACCGTGAAGTCTCATGATACACTTTGATGAAGTGTAACACTTTTTTAAAGGATTTTTGTCTGTGCCAAAATGATCGAGGCAGCTGACTAAAAATCGCCCCATCAAAATCAAGGCTGATTGATGAACAGCAGGCGGAGGCATGAGCCTCCCCAGAGAAGATGGGGGGGGGATTTTGCAGCCAAAGTGTCTTTCTTTCCTTGTCTATGTGCAGCACAGATTTTTTTTTTTTAAAAGTCATCTTTGTTTCAGATGAATTCATGTCAGTGGCTGATGCTTCAGCCTTCAACATTTTTTAATTCTTTTTTTCTATCAACTCCCGGAAGATACAAGGAGTGATTCCTTTCTGACAGTTCCTGACTAATGACTTAGAAAAGAACGTTGTTGTTAATAACTTGATATTGGTTGGGAAAAACACATTGGGTATTTCAGGGCAACATAGAAGTTTTCAGTCAGAGGCTGACTCTGATGTAACGTTCAGGTAAATTCGGATTTCTCTAGTTTACCTGAAATTGAGAGTATGATACACAGATGTGGTTCTGAGCCAGTAAAAACCCAAATCAAACCAGTATTAAAAAACAAAATTCAAACAAGAAAATTTTAAAAATCTAATTGGCTTTATTCAAGAATCCATGAATCAGGCAGCATCCAATCTAGCAGATAGAAAGGAGCTCCGAGGAGCTGAACATAGTGAAGGACTTTTGTAGGCAGACGGGAGCAGGAACAAGGACGTTACATGAGCAAAAAGTGGACGGGCTGTGGCCAGGCCACTTTCCTTTAGTGGATGGCAGGCATTTGTCAGGCAGGTGACCTCACTAGTGCTGATTAGGTGATTCCTGATTGACTGGTTTAAGGTTCCATCTCTGGGAGGGGTCAAAACTGTAATTGAGTCTTGGTTTGGCGATGTGGGGTTAGCATAAGCCACTCCATTTTGGGCCTGCTGTCTTGTTTTTAACACCATTAACAACGTATATGAAGACTGTGAGCTTCTTTGGGAGAAAAAGCATGTGTTTAATTTACTGCCCAGTCCATCATGACTGCCGTTTATTGAATACCTGCTGTCATCCAGGGCTAGTATCAGGTGACTAAGGTATACACAGATAGTGTGACTTTTCACATGGAGGCCGTGATCTTCACAACTCCATTTCACCACCACCATTTCAGGTAAGGAAATCAAGGTCCAAATGGGGAACCTGAGGCCTGGAGATGTTAAATAACTTAGCCAAGCCCAAAGACTTGGGAAGTGGGGAAGACCTGTGTGCTTGCTCACGAGACGTGTTCTTTCTGCCTCTGCAGTTGACTGCTTCCATTGTATACCTGACAGAGGTCATTAAACGGTGCTCAGTGGGAGAAGGGGAAGCAATTTGTGGTTGAATTGGTAAAGGCAACGAATAAAATGGATTTACGGTTTGCCATTCTCACCTCTCAGCTTTGCAAGAAGACATGAGCTACATAGCATCCTCTGATGCCAGTTAACCAAATTATGCTCAGAAACCAGGTTTGAGTGTGAGTGAAGCTGCAGTGAGGTTTTGGCTAACCTCTGTCTGTTTGTAGATTACCTTCTCATTCAAGGTTACAGCACAGGATAGGTCCTATCCTTGGGAGGAAGTGTGGTTGGTGAGCTCTAGGACTTCTCAGAATGTCACAATTCAAGAGACACCTGTGCTGAAGCAAGTGCAAAAATCACAAGTGCAAAGAGGGTTACACTTTGGTTACCTTTAGCATCTTTGTTTCTGCTTCTGGAGCAAGAATGTATGTCAGAGTGGAGTGGAGGGCCATAAACTGGGGGAAGAGTGAGAGTAAAGGAAGTCAGGGGTAGGGGAATAATGATAAAAAAACACTTGTTTTGGGCTTCCCTGGTGGCGCAGTGGTTGAGAGTCCGCCTGCCCATGCAGGGGACACGGGTTCGTGCCCCAGTCCGGGAAGATCCCACATGCCACGGAGCGGCTAGGCCTGTGAGCCATGGCCGCTGAGCCTGCGTGTCCAGAGCCTGTGCTCCGCAACGGGAGAGGCCACAACAGTGAGAGGCCCGCGTACCGCAAAAAAACAAAACAAAACAAAAAAACCACTTGTTTGAATGTGCAAATGAGATTCCCTTGGGCTTCTTTTAAATGTCTTCATACTGTTTCTCTAAGTACAGTCAAATAAAAGATGACAAAAACTCAGACGACAGAACAAAGGCACCGAGCTGATTGTGTGCACATTGCACGCAGTAAACTGCAGGGTTTCATTACCCTCTTTCCAAAGAAAGCATATTTCAAGAGTTGAGATAGATTCACCCCAGTTTGCACTAGATTTTACTAATTATTTAGACGTTAAAAAGAAACAGCACCCCAAATCCAAGTGTTGCAGAGAGTTTTGGCAACTAAATTTGTACACCTGGGCCCTGTGAAAGAAAAAGAACAACAGAGGCTAAGAGAGGGCAGAAATGGGGGAAGGCCTCTCACTTCACAGAAGCCAGGCAGGAGTTACATATATCCATTTACACAAGGAATAATGGACCCAGAGGTTCAGAGAGTTCTTTCAGCCTTCCTTCTACCAAAGTATGGGCATATTCATTTTATAGAGGGTGAGTATTCTACTGGGAGAGTGGATCACAAACTCATTAGTTCATTTCACAGAGAAAGCACTCAGACTCCAAAGGAAGAGGGCTCTAGTCTGTTTCTTTCAGAAGCCCTTGAGTGAGAGAGCCACAAAAATCCACCTGATTTTAAAGAAAACTGTCACTATCTGTTTGAGCCCATCCCTTAACGTCACTTTCCTCATTTGTAATATGATGGCTTTATATTCTCTGAAGCCCTCCCAGCTCTAAAAGTGGATAGTTTTGGGATTCATTAAGTACCGACTAATACCTTTCATTTCCACTGATTCTAAGAGGATCTTGAAACTGATTGAATCAAACAAAATTGACAAATAAAAAGATCTATTTGTTACTTTCGAAAAAAGCTCCATTTCCCAGCCTTTACTCAAGCCAGAGTTTCTCAAAGTGTGGTCTCTGGACCTAGGGTATCAGCATCACCTGAAATGCAAATGATCAAGCCCCTCCTCCACCACTTACTGAATTAGAAACTCTGAAAGTGGGTCTCATCCATCTGCATTTTAACAAGCCCTCCAGGTGACTCTGATGCTTGCTCAGTTCCCAGGCCACTTGCTCTAGCTGTCCCAGCTGCCTGAAATGACGTTTTTTGAGGTTTATTTGAGACCTAGCTCAAATTTTGCTTTCTTCAAGAAGCCTTTCCAGCATCCCCCAGATGAAATTAAGTTCTCCTTTTCCTACTGCCTTGGAGCATTTCCATTCTACCTTTGTCAAACTTCTTTGCGTCTGCTGTAACTGTATGTGTGTTTGTCCATGATGTAGAGCCTGGCAGGGTGTGGTAGGCAGCCTCTAAAACGGCCCCCAGTGATCACCATTTGTTTCCCTCCTCTTGAGTGTGAGTTGGTCTATTAAGACTTACTTCTGGGCTTCCCTGGTGGCGCAGTGGTTGAGAGTCTGCCTGCCGATGCAGGGGACGCGGGTTTGTGCCCCGGTCCGGGAGGATCCCACATGCCGTGGAGCGGCTGGGCCCGTGAGCCATGGCCGCTGAGCCTGCGCGTCCGGAGCCTGTGCTCCGCAATGGGAGAGGCCACAACAGTGAGAGGCCCGCGTACCGCAAAAAAAAAAAAAAAAAAAAAAAAAAAAGACTTCTGTAGCAGAAGCAATGGGATATCAATTCCAAGGTAAAGTTATAAAATGGCTGGCATCCATCTTGGTCATATTCTCTTGCTTATCTTGCCTCCCTCCTTCTCCTTCTCTCACTCCTGTCACTCCTTCTCTCCCTTCTCTTCCTCCCTCATCACTCCTCCCGCCCAGCCTGACCTCCATGTAAATGTTAGGGAACTGTGGACTGAAACTGCCGGCTCTGGCCAGGCATGAAAATAATCACGTGCATAAACTGTCTCACAACACGAGGTCCCAATAAGGCACACGAAACTGACAAGCTGCCGCGAAAACCAGCCGGAAGAATTCGGGAGGAGCCAAAAGGTGGGAGGAGTCGCCACGCCAGCCCATAATGTCCTGCCAACCTCCCAGGAACCTTTACGCTGGAATCCATCTTGACTGGGGCATGCGCGGGCCACCCGGAAGGGCCCTGGGTTGGACCAAATATGGGCACGAGCAAGATGACTGGCCAGAGACATCCTGGAAACCAGCCCCATCTCCGTAAAACCTGAGACGGTGAAGCGCGAGGCAGAGCAGTTCTCCTGGGTTCTGTTACTCTGCTGCTATCCACTTCAGTGCCCCTTTTCAGTAAAGTCTTTTGTTTTGTCAGTATATGTGTCTCCTCGGACAATTCACTTACGAGTGTTAGACAAGAGCCCACTCTCGGGCCCTGGAAGGGGTCCCCTCCAGTAAAGTAAATAAGCTCAGGCTATCCTGGGCTGTCCAGGCAGGGAGGCCCTGGAGGATGAGAGACCACATGGAGAAGCGTGGAGCCAGCCCTGTGGAAAGGCACCTGTGAGTGAGCTTGTAAGTGGATCCTCCACTGAGCTGAACTTAGAAGTGACTGCAGCTCCTGCAGACACCTTGATTTGCAGTCTTGTGAGTGACCTTGAGCTAGAACCACCCAGGTAAGTCTCTTCTCCATTCCTGAGCCACAGAAACTATGCGGTAACAAGTGGCTAAGTTTTGGAGTAATGTGTTGTGCAGCAATAGATAACTAAAACGCAGGACTGGCATGTTTTTGTATTCTCCGAAGCACATAATGGGATGCCTTGCTTATAATAGTTTGTTATATGACAGTTGGAACCGGAAGAATGTTGCCTTGAGAAATTTTCAGGAGTAGTTGATTTCTAGGTTTGTAAGGGATGTATTCACTGTGGGTCCCAGGGAAAATATGTCTGAATAAGTTATTGGAAAACAACAAAAAGGGTGGGTGTTAGGGTGGCAGTTAACATGTGATGAGTTTGAGGAAAACACAATTAGGCTTCCAGACAATCTGCGTTTTCCTGCAGTTGTGGTTCTGTAACTGGATGAAATGAAACTTTTTTTTTTTTTTTGCGTTATGTGGGCCTCTCACTGTTGTGGCCTCTCCCGTTGCGGAGCACAGGCTCTGGACGCGCAGGCTCAGTGGCCATGGCTCATGGGCCCAGCTGCTCCGCGGCATGTAGGATCTTCCCGGACTGGGGCACGAACCAGTGTCCCCTGCATCGGCAGACAGACTCTCAACCACTGCGCCACCAGGGAAGCCCAAGACTTTTTTTTTTTAATTTTAAATAACCATTTGAAGAGGATTGAGGCCCAACTACCTAAATAAATATCTGTAGTACGATAAAGCCCAGAAGTGCCAAAATGTCAGCCAGAGGCCACTAGATGAGGACCAAGTGCAACACTCAAGAGTTTGAGTTTGCATTTAGCTGAGACAAGTATCCAAAGAACTCTGCTTCACATCTATTCTGTCCCCAACTACATACCTTTTTCTCAACATCCTGACATTTATATAATATGTTTTCTTTTTTTATTGAAGTATAGTTGATTTACAGTATTATATAAGTTTCAGGTGTATCAACATAGTGATTCACAACTTTTAAAGGTTATACTTTATTTATAGTTATTATAAAATATTGACTATATTCCCTGTGCGGTATCATATTTCCTTGTAGCTTATTTATTTTCTGCATAGTAGTTTGTACCTCTTATTGCCCTGCCTCACCCCCAACCATGCCCCTCACCCCTGCCCTCTCCCCACTGGTAACCACTAGTGTGTTCTCTGTATCCTGAAATTTATATTTTCTTTTTTTTTCATTATAGTTTATTATAAGATACTGAATAGAGTTTCCTGTGCAATACAGTGGGACCTTATTGTTTATCTATTTATATATATGGTAGTTTGTATCTGCTAATCCCAAACTCCTAATTTATCCCCCCTTCCCCCTTTGGTAACCATAAGTTTGTTTTCTGTCTGTGAGTCTGTTTCTGTTTTGTAAATAAGTTGATTTGTATCATATTTTAGATTCCCCATATAAGTGATATCGTATGATATTTGTCTTTCTCTGTCTGACTTCACTCAGTATAACAATCTCTAGGTCCATACATGTTGCTGCAAATGGCATTATTTCATTCTTTTTTATGGACGACTAGTATTCCATTATATATATGCACATTGACATATTTATTTTCTAATCAGCAACTCCCAACTTTGCCTTGAATGATCTTCTGAAAGGAAGAACAACAGATAATGCTGGGATTTGGGAGTAGCTGGAATTCTGTCTTCCTTCTTTTATGCAAAGTACACCTCTTGCCTGGTTCAGTGTCAGTCTGCTTTCTTTCCCCTTTCTTGTCTGAAGGAGAGCTGAGTATGCCTGAGAGGAAGGAGAGGAGGTTGAAAACAGGCTTGCAGCCCACCTCTCACACAACCAGAAGCTTGTCCACGGAGTGACGGTCTGCTGTTCACTCTACCCTTCAGGACTAGGACCCAAAACGCTCCCTGGGTGCTCCTGAATGCTGCTTCTGGCTCCTGACACACACACACACACACACACACACACACAGTTCTACCACATCTCTGTGGATGCGAGTTAGGTTAGATAACTATTGCTCTGCAAATCTCACTCTCCCCTAGCAGATTTACCTAAGTCTGCATTAAAAAAAATTTTTTTTATTGGGGTATAGTTGATTTACAATGTTGTGTTAGTTTCAGGTGTACAGCAAAGTGAATCAGTTATACATATACATATATCCACTCTTTTTTTAGATTCTTTTTCCATAGTGGCCATTACCAAGTATTGAGTAGAGTTCCCCGTGCTATACAGTAGGTCCTTATCAGTTATCTATTTTATATATAGTGGTGTGTATATGTCAATCCCAATCTCCCAGTTTATCCCTGCCCCCCACCTTACCTCCTGGTAATCATAAGTTTGTTTTCTATATCTATAACTCTATTTCTGTCTTGTAGATAAGTTCATTTGTACCCTTTTTTTAGATTCCACATATAAGTGATATCATATGATATTTGTCTTTCTCAGTCTGACTTACTTCACTTAGTATGATAATCTCCAGGTTCCATCCATGTTGCTGCAAATGGCATTATTTCATTCTTTTTTATGGTCGAGTAATATTCCATTGTATATATGTATCACATCTTCTTTATCTATTCTTCTGTCAGTGGACATTTAGGTTGCTTCCATGTCCTGGCTATTGTAAATTGTGCTGCAATGATCATCGGAGTGCATGTATCCTTTCGAATTACGGTCTTCTCCAGGTATATGCCCAGGAGTGGGATTCCTGGATCATATGGTAGCTCTATTTTCAGTTTTTTAAGGAACCTCCATTACATTCCCACCAACAGTGTAGGAGGGTTCCCTTTTCACCACACCCTCTCCAGCATTTATTATTTGTAAATTTTTTGATGATGGCCATTCTGACTGGTGTGAGGTGATACCTCATTGTAGTTTTGATTTGCATTTCTCTGATAATTAGTGATGTTGAGCATCTTTTCATGTGCTTTTTAGTCATCTGTATGTCTTCTTTGGAGAAATGTCTATTTAGCTCTTCAACCCATTTTTTGATTGGGTCTTTTTTTTGATATTGAGCTGCATGAGCTGTTTGTATATTTTGGAGATTAATCCCTTGTTGGTCTAAGTCTACATTTTAAGGGAAGATGTAGAAACCATACTGGACTCCGGTCCAAGTAATTATTTCTAATACATATCTGTTAGGTATTAAAAATAAGTTTGATCCCTCTTCCACTCTTGCGTCCATGTGTCAATTGGCTCAGCAATCAAAGTCTGGACTACAACCAACACCCTCTTTGGCCATTCCAACTCTGAGGGCTCATTCTAGCTCGTCCACCTGCTCATTCTAACCTAACCCCTTCCAACCTTCATTTGTTTGGTCTTGGAAACAAAGAGGTGGGGTCTGCTCTCTCCCGTCCCAAACTTATTTGTGCTGAGGCCACACGATGGTGGTCCACGTTGATGGCACTGAAAGAGCGAGCACGGCCCAACCCTGCTTCCTCCCTCTGTTTATACTTTTGTCCACTTGGAAGGCATTTGCCAGGGAAGAAAAGCCATGCATTCTTGGTCTAATTTATAGGGCACTGTTAAGCAGATGGCATAAGTGGTTTATTTTTAAGGAGGTTATTACTGGTCACAAAATTTCAAGTCAGCTATTTGCAGGGAACCCTGATGAAGGAGGCCCCTGTTTGTGGCGTCCACCCTCCAGAGCATCTGACAGAGGGCTTACTGTGCTTTTGCACCCAACCACATTTAATCCATTTATAAGACCCCTTTGTGTGAGATGCCATACCAGAGGAAATTAATGTAGGATATTGCAAACAGCTTTTAAGAATGTATTTTCTATAGAAGAACTGTGTCGTTCTGAGAGCAAAGTGGGCTTTTTTCCCCCCACATTGTTTTGACTTGACATCTCCGACATGGAGTGTTTCCAGCCAGTTATGATAAGAAAAGGCTGGAATTTTCACTCTTGTGAAAACCACAGCAGAAGAAAGCTATTAGATTATCTATTCTCTTACTCTCCTCCTGTAAATGTAAGTGCATTTAATTTGGGGTCCAAGTGTGGGGAAGAGAGGTGACAGCACTTAAAAATTAGGGTATGAAAAATTGAAAGTTCAAGATGACAATGACTAGTCATGCGGACAACAGAAGATAAACATGTGCCTTACATGAAGGAAGATATTTTCTCATCTAGTAGGAAATTTTAGATTTTTAATTTCTGGGAATGAAAACAAAATTTTTAAATTAAAAACTGACACCAGATGCCAACTTTTGGGGTTTTTTGTTTTGTAAGTAGGGCGTTGTGAAGAAAGTAACTACCAACTTCAATTTCCTCATTCCATAAGATAAGGACAATATGATATAAAGGAAAAGTAAGACATAATCCCATAAAGAACCATTCTTTAATAAAGCAATTTCTATGTAAAATGTCACTATACTGGACGTTGGGGGCTTTGTTTCTTCCTTTTACAACAGACAGTGAACTTACCCTTACTGCTTGGCCCCAGTTCAAGACCTGATGCTGGGAACACTGCTCTGGGCGTTGGAGTGCATCAGCTGTGAAGTCAGATGACCTGTGGTCAAGTCTATCCCTTGTCACCAGTGGGTGTGTGGCTTCGGGCAAGTTATTTCCCCAACTTTCCATTTTTGCACATGCACAATATGGATAAGAGTGATACCTACTCTTCATAAGGCTGTTGGGAGGATTACATGAGGTAAGGGAAAGTGACTGGTGCCTAATGAGTGTGCAGCACTAGGCAGCTGTTATCGAAGGACTGACATAGCCCTGTGGACCATTGTGAGGACAGAATACAGAGTTAAAGCAGAGATTTTAAAAGAGCTGACATTAGAGGAGCATGATTTTTTTTGTTTTTGCTTATTTGCTAAAGTCACCTGATTTTAGCTTTTATGCCTATAAGCGTACCATTTAGTAAATAAAGAGTAGAAATTTGAAAGAAAAGAAACAATATCTTATGAAGGTAGAGGTGGCTAGTATAGAAAATGGAGTTCATAGAGGCAAAGCTTATTGCTTTTTTTCTTAATTGAAATATAGTTGAGATACCATATTATGTTAGTTTCAGGTGTAGTACATAGTGATTTGACATTTGCACACATTGCAAAATGATCACCAGGATAAGTCTGGTAACCATCTGTCCCAATAAAAAGTCATTACAATATTGTTGACCATATTCCTTATGCTATATTTTACATCCCTGTAACTTATTTATTATATAACTGGAGGTTTATGCTTCTTAATCCCCTTCCCCTGCTTCACACAACCACCTCTGGCGACCACTGGTTTGTTCTCTGTATCTGTGAGTATGTTTTTGTATTGTTTTGTTTTGTTTGTTTGCTTTGTTTTTCAGATTCCACATATAAATGAGATCATATGGTATTTGTCTTTCTCTGTCTGACTTATTTCACTTAGCATGGTACCCTCTTGATCCATCTACATTGTTGCAAATGGCACGATTTCATTCTATTTTTAATGACTAATATTCCATCGTATTTTTATATACCACAGCTTCTGTATCTATTCATCTACTGATGAACACTTAGGTTGCTTCTATATCTTAGCTGTTATAAATAATATTGCAATCAACATAGAGGTGCACATATTTTGGGTGCATGTATTTTTTCAAAGTACTGATTTTGTTACCTTTGGGTAAATATCCAAAAGTGAAATCTCTGGCTTGTATGGTAGTTTTATTTTTAGTTTTTTTTAGGAGCCTCTATACTGTTTTACATAGTGGATGCACCAATTTACAATCCCACCAAAGTGCGAAGGTTCCTTTTTCTCCACATCCTTGCCAACACTGGTTATCTGCTGTCTTCTTGATGATAGCCATTCTGATAGGTGGTATCTCATTGTGGTTTCTATTTGCATTTCCCTGATGATTAGTGATAGTGAGCATCTTTTCGTCTGTCTGTTGGCCATCTGTATGTCTTCTTTGTTTTCCCAGCACCACTTATTGAAGAGACTATCTTTTCTCCATTGTATATTCTTGCCTCCTTTGTTGTAGATTAACTGACCATAGATGTGTGGGTTTATTTCTGGGCTTTCTATCCTGCTCCATTGATCTATATTTCTGTTTTTGTGCCAGTATCACACTTTTTATTACTGTAGCTTTGTAGTATAGTCTGAAGTCAGGGAGCCTGATTCCTCCAGCTTTGTTTTTCTTTCTCAAGATTGCTTTGGCTATTTGGAGTCTTTTGTGTTTCCATTACAAATTAAAAAATTTTTGTTCTAGTTCTTTGTAAATGGGATTGTTTCCTTAATTTCTATTATTTCTTCAAATACATTCTCTGCCCTTTTTTTCTTTCTCTCTTCTCCTTCTGGGACCCCAGTAATGTAGATGTTTACTTGATGTTGTCCCCAGGTTCTCTTAAACTATCCTCATTTAAAAGAAAAAACATTTTTTTTTTCTTTTTCCTGTTTAGCTTGGGTGATTGCCACTACTCTGTCTTCCAGATTGCTGATCTGTTCCTCTGTATCATCTAATCTACTGTTGATTTTTTTTCTTTCTACAGTATTGCTTATTTTAGTTATTGTATTCTTTGGTTCTGTTTGTTTCTTCTTTATATTTTCTAACTTTGTTGGAATTCTCACTGTGTTCATCCATTCTTCTACTAAGTTCATTGAACATCTTTATGATCATTACCTTGAACTCATATTGGATAGATTGCTTGTCTCCACCTTGTTCAGTTCTTTTTCTGAGGTCATGTCTTGTTCCTTTGTTTGGGACATATTCCTCTGTCTCCTCATTTTGCCCAATTCTCTTGTTTATTTTTATGTGTTAGGTAGGTCAGTTATGTTTCCTGATCTTGGAGAAGTGGTCTTAATGTAGGAGATGTCCTACGGTGCCCAGCAGCGCACTCCTCTCTGGTCAGAAGAGCTATATGCACTAAGGGTGCCCCCTATATGAGCTGTGTGTGCCCTTCTGTTGCAGGCTGACTACTGTGGGTGCTCTGGTAGGTGGAGCTGGCTCCTGACCTGGTTGGCTATAAGGCCCTGCCTCGTGAAGTTGCTACAGGCCTGCCGTGGGATGGAGTAGGCTTCCTGCATGGTTGGCTGTGCAGCCTGGATGTGCTTCTGCTGGCCTGCTGGGTCCCACGTAGCTGGCTGCATGGCCTGGAGGCACATGGCTGCTGCAGACCAACGGGTGGGCAGGGTAAGCCCCTGGTGCCAATAGGCTAGAGGGAGGATTCCAAAATGGCACTTGCCAGCACCAGTATCATCATGGTAGAACAAACTCCCAAAAATGTCTGTTGCCAGTGTCACTGTCCCCAGGGGGAGTCCCAGTTGCCTCCTGCTTCTCTGGGAGGCTCAGTAAGTGGGTCTGACCCAGGCTCCTTCCCAACTACTGTCTCTCTTCTGGGTCGCAGAGCAGGTGAGATACTATGCACATCCTTTAAGAGTGGAGTCTCTGTTTCCTATGGCCTTTTGGTCTCCTAAACATAAGCCCCACTGATTTTCAAAGCAAGATGTTCTGGGGGCTCATCTTCCCAATGTAGGACTCCCATGTGGCGATCAGACCCCACGCTCCTTGCGAAGAACCTCTGCAGTTGTGATATTCCTTCCGTTTGTGGGCCGCTGACCCCAGGGCTGTGGTTCAGACTATACTGTATCTCCACCCCTTATACTCATCTCGCGTAGCTCTTCCTTTATATCTTTAGCTGTGGAAATCTTTTCTGCTAGTTTTCAGGTTGTTCTCAAAGACCGTTGCTCTGTAAATAACTGTAATTTTGGTGTGCCCATGAGAGGAGCTGAGTCCAGGGTCTTCTTACTCTGCCATGTTGGGGAAGCTCCAAAGCCTATTGCTTCTTAAGCAGAGAGACAGAAGATCTTGGTAACAAACACAATCTGGTCTCTGAGAGCTGTTGTTCTCTGTGGTCAGTTAGAGATAGCTCAGTGTCCCCTTCAACCCTTAGATGCAGGAATGTTCCCCCCATCACTTATTTTCTTTCTCTTGTTCTGATTTTGTCATCATTTGTCAACTTCTGATTAATAACTTGGCTTTCCCGATTCTTTTGCCTAGATCCTCATTCTCCCCCAGCCTCCATCCTTCTCCTGACAAACTCTTCTTCATCCTTCAAGATATCCTCTTTGAAAAAGATTTCTCTCTCTGTCATTTCCCTAATTCTTTTACACCAAATTTTAATTTTAAAAAATTTTCTTTTTTTTCCATAAAATTGTGAGCTCCTGACAGGCAGGGGTGGCATTCTTATATTACTGGGAAGAGTTACCCTCTTTCCCAGGTGCCAAATCCAGTACAAAATATGCACTTAATAAATACTTATGGGGCTTCCCTGGTGGCGCAGTGGTTGAGAGTCCACCTGCCAGTGCAGGGGACACGGGTTCAAGCCCTCGTCCAGGAGGATCCCACATGCCGCAGAGCAGCTAGGCCCGTGTGCCACAACTGCTAAGCCTGCTCTCTAGAGCCTGCGAGCCACAAATACTGAGGCCCGTGCACCTAGAGCCTATCTCCACAACAAGAAAGGCCACCGCAATGAGAAGCCTGTGCACTGCAACGAAGAGTAGCCCCCGCTTACCGCAACTAGAGGAAGTCTGCGCACAGCAACAAAGACCCAACGCAGCCAAAAATAAAATAAATAAAATAAAAATAAATAAATAAATAAATACTTGTGGACTGAATATTGAATAAACACGTTGAATGAGTGAAGGTCAATTTGTAGGTGAACAAGTGTTAGCCAGTGTGTTGTATCAGAGTAATATAGATGAGCCATTTCTGGGGGAAAATGTTGATGTAGTTTTAAACTGATGTGACAAAAGGACTTTCTTAAAGGGAAGAAGTCACTTAACACCAACCAAACAATTACAACAATAGCAAGTCACATTTATTGAGTGCTTACTGTTTGCTGACATTTGTTAAAGTGACTTATATGCATCATCTTCTTAAACTTTTTTAGTAATCCCATGAGGTTGTATTTTTTTTAAATAAATTTATTTATTTACTTTTGGCTGCGTTGGGTCTTAGTTGCTGTGTGCAGGCTTTCTCTAGTTGCAGCGAGGGGGCTACTCTTTGTTGTGGTGCGTGGGCTTCTCATTGCGGTGGCTTCTCTTGTTGCGGAGTATGATGCGTGGGCTTCAGTAGTTGTGGCACGTGGGCTCAGTAGTTGTGGCTCGTGGGCTTCGTTGCTCTGCGGCATGTGGGATCTTCCCGGACCAGGGTTCGAACCCGTGTCCCCTGCATTGGCAGGTGGATTCTTAACCACTGCGCCACCAGGGAAGTCCCAACCATGAGGTTGTTATTATCATCCCCATTTTACAGATGAGGAAACTGAGGTTTAGAAGGATTGAGTAAAATCTCACAGATCACACAGGTGCTGAGTAGTGGAGCTGGGCCTTGAACCCAAGCTCATGTGCCCATTCCACCATTATTGCCAAGTTATATCCATCACCCTGAATAGTACCCTCAAAAGCAGTGGAGAACACACCATAGAATTTGAACAGTCTCCAAGGCATGCTTTCACAAAAGCATTACACTTCAAAGGAACATGTCTTTAGAAATACATGGAACAACTAAAGATATTCTGAAAGTTTGCTGATGGGTGAAATTATATATTTGGGTACTTGAGAAGACTTTTAGATAGGGATGAAATTAATTTTGAGAATAATTTATATTGCACTAGGCAACAACTGAGTGAAAAATAAAACAGATACAAATATGGGGCATGCAAAAAAAATTGTGGAAAATTCAACCTAAACAACCCTAATTAATTAGTATCTGAAGAGCTCAAACCCTCTATGAATCTTACCTTGTGGCAAAGGAACCAATGCCCAATTGCAGAAATGTGAAGTTGTCATATTCTTTCATAAGTGAAATATGGAAAATGGACTCAGTTCAGGTCTTTTCATGAAAGATCTAGTTTTTTTCTTTTCCCACAAAGTTAAACTTAGCAAACAGTTTTTTTCTCCTTAGGAATTTCTTCACTAAAGGACTATTAACAAGCTTTTTAAAGTCTGTATTAATGAAAACACATTGCTTAATTACACCACTAATTACAGTCTTCTAGTAATTCCAAAGTCTAAGAGGCACCTATTAACTTGAAACTCAACACAATTTAGAAAATAAACCACAGTGAAATATTCTGGAAGAATAAAAGTACTTTGCTACAAATGCTTTTGACCTCTTATCATCCCTTTAATGTTCGCCAACTTTCTTGAAGACTAGGTTTGTGTTGACTGTTACTTTCATGTTATCCGCATTTCCCAGCAGTGGTTGAACCGGATTGAATTCTCAACTGTTCAGAACTGATCCAAATATTGGTTTCCTTTGAAGTCAGTTTTAACTGTGCTTTTGGAATAGCAGAGGAGGATCAGGACTCTTTTCCCAACTTCGTTAACCATAGCTGATTGTGGTTTATTTTAATGTGCAACACCTGCCTTTTTGATTTTTAAAGCTATTCCAATGAGCCAAGAGTTTGACTCGCTTGAACAGAGAAAGACAAATACTATATGATATCACTTGTATGTGAAATCTAAAAAACCTGAACTCATGAGAACAGAGAGTAGAAGGGTGGTTACCAGGGGCTGGGAATTGGGGAATTGGAGAGATGTTGTTCAAGGTACAGATTTGCAACTAGTAGATGAATAGGTTCTGGAGATCTCATGTGAGTGATTATAGTCAACAGTGCTGGATTATAAACTTGAAAGTTGCTAAGAGACTAGATCTTAATTGTTCGCATTACAAAAAAGAAATGATAATTATGGGATGTGATAGAGATGTTAGCTAACGCTAAGGTAGTAATTATATTGCAATATATAAATGTATCAAATCAACATGTTGTACACCTTAAATGTATACAATGCTATTTATCAATTATATCTCAAAAAATTAAGTAAAAAATTAAAAGAGTCTGACTGGCTTGAAATCTGTTATGTGATATGGCAAAGTGTGATTTTAACCTTTAAAGGCAAGAGAATACTCTTTATCCTCTACCATCCTAATTCTCTGGGGGAAAAGATTAATTGCAAGGGGATAAGTGTGCTGCCTGTAATTATGTGGTATGTGTAAGAAAAGGCTAGGTCAAGTGCCCCAATACAGCTTCTTTTATAAAACAAGACCTGACCTGAGTGGATAAAAAGCAATGGTGGGAATTAGATCAGGGAAAGAAATCAACCCAGATGTCACTACGTTTTATTATGAAAGTAACAATAGAATGGAATCACTTTTAAAAAACTTTAGAAACAACCTACACTTATTCTCAGTTAAGATTCCTTATTGGTCCCTGGTTGAACTTTACAAAGATTTAAGCTGAAAGAAACCAAGTGTTCAGCATGCACCAGTGAAATTCTCCTTAATTTAATGATCAGAGAAGAATAGGATCAGAAGAAGGTTAGATGTAGCATCAAATCCTTAAAAAAAAAATCTTAAAAGGCCACACATTGTCACATCAACTAGGACTAGGCATAACACTGATTTCTTTCAACAGAATTGAGTAAATATTTGACCTCCAATGTCATTATGGTTAATGTATATTCTAGACCTCAGAGGACACTGAGACGGAAGCTTTGCTTTCTGATTGGCTCCCTAATAGCCTTTGCTTGCTTGGGAAAGACTGATAATATACTGTGTCCTTAACTTAGTGCAGTTCAACTCTTAGCTGTTCAAGAGATAAAACAGTAATGATCTCATCCTTTGATGATTTAAGTTCATGTGATTTGTAAATCAGTACATAGTAATAACCTCTGGGTTAACTATTAACTCTCTGAAAATATTCAGGATTAATATCATTCCTTTATTTAATTCTGAAAAGATTGAGATGTAGTTGGTGCACATACATGAATGTCCCATAGAATAAAGGATGACAATTACACTAATATTTCTAGAACTTGTATCTCTTGCAATTCCCTATAAGGATGCAGCAAACTCCCCCACGTTAAATTACTCATTTTGATAACTATGTGAGAAGAAGAGGCCCAGATGGTATTTCTGAGAATGGCATCAAAGCAATTTAAAATGCTCATTGGCAACATATCGCATATTTATGTGTGAGTGGAGAGTCATCTTTTGGCTACATTAATGCTGCAAAAATAAACACACTTTGGTCTCTGATGCAAAGTTGAAAGTTCTCATGGCAACTTTCACTTTGCTTACCAGATACAATAAAATAGTCAACATTTATCTGTCAACTGCATGTGTTAAACACCCACTGTGTGTTTAGTATCAGGTGCTGTGGAGCCTTAGAGAGAAAGACATTCAAGGACTTTATAGTTTAATGGGGGGGGAAGGAGAAACACAAATGTGTACATGTAAACAAGCATGGCTGGAGATGTATAAACACACACACAATCCTGACCATCTGTGCAAAGGTGGAAACTGACTGGAAGGATAAATGTGGGTGGGTGGAGGGAGTGAAGCAGCTGAAATGAGGTGAGTCTTGTTTTGTCAAGGCTGCGTTGGGGTTTGAACGGAATGTGTTTTACATCTCTCAAAAAGTTGAGAAGTAAGATACATACATGAACGGAATTTTTCATTCCATTTTTGGTGCAGCGGGTAGGGGTCTATGGGATTTGAGAGAGGACTGGCTTGAAGTGAGAGAAACACCCATGGCAGTGATTTTCAAAGTGTGGTCCTGAGCACCAGCATCAGCATCACAGGGGCAATTATTAGAAATATAAATTCTCAGGCCCCACCCCAGTCTTCCTGACTCAGAAACTCTGGGAGCGGTCCAGCCGTCCATGTTTCCACACGCCTGCCAGGCATTCTGATGCTCCCCCAACTGAGGAACGCTGCTCTGTGAGGTGGTTCTGAGGCTGGAGCAAGAGTAGTATTTCTGAAGTAGCAGGTCCAGAGGCCAGCAGTGTTCGTAGGAAGGTTCTAGAAGCAAGCAGCTGGTGAGGAGGGGCAGCTGGTGAAGGCCTCAGAGCTCTCTGGCGGGAACTCCACGAGGCTGAACTGGAGCCCTCTGAACTGTGTCAGAGCCGCGATTCTGAGTTAATGTCTTCAGAGAATTCTAACTTTTGCATTTCCTGACTTTTATGAGCGTGTTGAGTGTTGTAATTCCGTGAGGCTTTTAAATGTAATTTCCTTTGCTTTTAAGGAAAAGTTGAGTTGGGGGGAGGGGGTTTTTAGGGGTTGGGTGGTGGCTGGTAGTGAGATGGTAAAAATGGGGAAACCATGTTCAAAGGGAATAAAGCTTCAGCAAAATTATTCTGTAAAGATATTGCTGCAAAGCCTGTATACCTTTACCGAAACATGATAAGATAATAATAATAAAAGCTAATATTTAGCTCTTATGATGTGGCAGGCATATTCTAAAGTATTTACGTATGTTGACCCATTAATCCTCAGACCAAGTTCTGGGGTAGGGCCTGTTATTGTTGCCATGTGTTAAAAGAGGCAACTATATCTCAAGAGTGGTTAAGACACTTGCTCAGGGTTACACAGCTAGAGCTGGGACTAGAACCCCAGCTTTCAGACTGTGTTTTTAGCCGGTATACTATGTTATGCTGCAAGAACTTAAACACTGCATGACAACTATTTCTATTTTGAAAGATTTCTGTGACTCATTGTTCTAAATTGTTTGGCTTTTGAGAATTAGGCTTCAGGGCCTGATGACTTTCTTATTTAATTTTCTGGTTGGCCAGCCGAGTATTTCGTGAGTCTAGCCAGTTCTCACAGAAGGTAGCCAAACCTGACTTCTGGGTAGAGTAAATCAGTTACAAAAAAAGGTTAGGCTCAGTGCCAGAGCAAAGCTTGGAAAGACTCTGGAACCCCCCGCCAGCCAGAACAGTTGAGCCCAGTGTCAGCAAGGGTTAGAAACTCCTAAAAGACCTGGGTTCCCCTCTGAGGACATGGAGTGTGGGTTCCATGGGGTGGAGGGAGCTAGAGGGAGGAGAAAGGAAGGACTCAGTCAGTTTGTTTGTTTGTTTCTTTTAGTTGTTTCTGAGATTTACGTTTTAAAGTAATAACTAGAATTATGACTTATAACATTAAACCAGAACATATAAAATTTTTAGAAATTTCATGTAATATCTGAAACATTTATATTAACGTATTATCATACAAATAACTCAAAGAAAGTTTCATATTAGTTGTTTTGTTTGTTTGTTTGTTTATACTGCAGGTTCTTACTAGTCATCAATTTTATACACATCAGGGTATACATGTCAACCCCAATCGCCCAATTCAGCACACCACCATCCCCACCCCACCACGGTTTTCCCCCCTTGGTGTCCATACGTTTGTTCTCTACATCTGCGTCTCAACTTCTGCCCTGCAAACCGGTTCATCCATACCATTTTTCTAGGTTCCACATACATGCGTTAATATACGATATTTGTTTTTCTCTTTCTGACTTACTTCACTGTGTATGACAGTCTCTAGATCCATCCACGTCTCAACAAATGACTCAATTTCGTTCTTTTTTATGGCTGAGTAATATTCCATTGTATATATGTACCACATCTTCTTTAGCCATTCATCTGTCAATGGGCATTTAGGTTGCTTCCATGACCTGGCTATTGTAAATAGTGCTGCAATGAACATTGGGGTGCATGTGTCGTTTTGAATTATGGTTTCTTCTGGGTACATGCCCAGTAGTGGGATTGCTGGGTTGTATGGTAGTTCTATTTTTAGTTTTTTAAGGAACCTCCATACTGTTCTCCATAGTGGCTGTATCAGTTTACATTCCCACCAACAGTGCAAGAGGGTTC
The DNA here is from genome assembly GCF_964374135.1 of Grampus griseus. Classification (NCBI taxonomy): domain Eukaryota; kingdom Metazoa; phylum Chordata; class Mammalia; order Artiodactyla; family Delphinidae; genus Grampus; species Grampus griseus. The sequence goes on along the minus strand of NC_139000.1, from coordinate 38,590,682 downwards.
CCTTTTCTCCACACCCTCTCCAGCATTTGTTGTTTGTAGATTTTCTGATGATGCCCATTCTAACTGGTGTGACATGATACCTCATTGTAGTTTTGATTTGCATTTCTCTAATAATTAGTGATGTTGAGCAGCTTTTCATGTGCTTCTTGGCCATCTGTATGTTTTCTTTGGAGAAATGTCTATCTAGGTCTTCTGCCCATTTTTGGATTGGGTTGTTTGTTTCTTTAATATTGAGCTGCATGAGCTGTTTATATATTTTGGAGATTAATCCTTTGTCTGTTGATTTATTTGCGAATATTTTCTCCCATTCTGAGGGTTGTATTTTTGTCTTGTTTATGGTTTCCTTTGCTGTGCAAAAGCTTTGCGGTTTCATTAAGTCCCATTTGTTTATTTTTGTTTTTATTTCCATTACTCTAGGAGGTGGATCAAAAAAGATCTTGCTGTGATTTATGTCAAAGAGTGTTCTTCCTATGTTTTCTTCTAAGAGTTTTATAGTGTCCGGTCTTACATTTAGGTGTTGAATCCATTTTGAGTTTATTTTTGTGTATGGTGTTAGGGAGTGTTCCAATTTCATTCTTTTACATGTCGCTGTCCAATTTTCCCAGCACCACTTATTGAAGAGGCTGTCCTTTCTCCACTGTACATTCCTGCCTCCTTTATCAAAGATAAGGTGACCATATGTGCGTGGGTTTATCTCTGGACTTTCTATCCTGTTCCATTGATCTATATTTCTGTTTTTGTGCCAGTACCATACTGTCTTGATTACTGTAGCTTTGTAGTACAGTCTGAAGTCAGGGAGCCTGACTTCTCCAGCTCCGTTTTCCTTTCTCAAGATTGCTTTGGCTATTCGGGGTCTTTTGTGTTTCCATACAAATTGTGAAATTTTTTGTTCTAGTTCTGTGAAAAATGTCAGTGGTAGTTTGATAGGGATTGCATTGAATCTGTAGATTGCTTTGGGTAGTAGAGTCATTTTCACAATATTGATTCTTCCAATCCAAGAACATGGTATATCTCTCCATCTGTTGGTATCATCTTTAATTTCTTTCATCAGTGTCTTATAGTTTTCTGCATACAGGTCTTCTGTTTCCCTAGGTAGGTTTATTCCTAGATGTTTTATTCTTTTTGTTACGATAGTAAATGGGACTGTTTCCTTAATTTCTCTTTCAGATTTTTCATCATTAGTGTATAGGAATGCAAGAGATTTCTGTGCATTAATTTTGTATCCTGCAACTTTACCAAGTTCATTGATTAGCTCTAGTAGTTTTCTGGTGGCATCTTTAGGGTTCTCTATGTATAGTATCGTGTCATCTGCAAACAGTGACAGTTTTACTTCTTCTTTTCCGATTTGGATTCCTTTTATTTATTTTTCTTCTCTGATTGCCATGGCTAGGACTTCCAAAACTATGTTGAATAAGAGTGGTGAGAGTGGACATCCTTGTCTTGTTCCTGATCTTAGAGGATATGCTTTCAGCTTTTCACCATTGAGAATGATGTTTGCTGTGGGTTTGTCATATATGGCCTTCATTATGTTGAGGTAGGTTCCCTCTATGCCCACTTTCTGGAGAGTTTTTATCATAAATCGCTGTTGAATTTTGTCTAAAGCTTTTTCTGCATCTACTGAGATGATCATATGGTTTTTATTCTTCAGTTTGTTAACATGGTGTATCACATTGATTGATTTGCATATATTGAAGAATCCTTGCATCCCTGGGATAAATTCCACTTGATCATGGTGTGTGATCCTTTTAATGTGTTGTTGGACTCTGTTTGCTAGTATTTTGTTGAGGATTTTGCATCTATATTCATCAGTGATATTGGTCTGTAATTTTCTTTTTTTGTAGTATTTTTGTCTGGTTTTGGTATCAGGGTGATGGCAGCCTTATAGAATGAGTTTGGGAGTGTTCCTTCCTCTGCAATTTTTTGGAAGAGTTTGAGAAGGATGGGTGTTAGCTCTTCTCTAAATGTTTGATAGAATTCACCTGTGAAGCTATCTGGTCCTGGACTTTTGTTTGTTGGAAGATTTTTATTCACAGTTTCAATTTCATTACTTGTGATTGGTCTGTTCATATTTTCTATTTCTTCCTGGTTCAGTCTTGGAAGGTTATACCTTTCTAAGAATTTGTCCATTTCTTCCAGGCTGTCCATTTTATTGGCATAGAGTTGATTGTAGTAGTCTCTTAGGATGCTTTGCATTTCTGCGGTGTCTGTTGTAACTTCTCCTTTTTCATTTCTAATTTTATTGATTTGAGTCCTCTCCCTCTTCTTCTTGATGAGTCTGGCTAATGGTTATCAATTTTGTTTATCTTCTCAAAGAACCAGCTTTTAGTTTTATTGATCTTTGCTATTGTTTTCTTTGTTTCTATTTCATTTATTTGTGCTATGATCTTTATGATTTCTTTCCTTTTGCTAACTTTGGGTTTTGTTTGTTCTTTTTTCTCTAGTTCCTTTAGGTGTAACATTAGATTGTTTATTTGAGATCTTTCTTGTTTCTTGAGGTAGGCTTTTATAGCTATAAACTTCCCTCTTAGAACTGCTTTTGCTGCATCCCATAGATTTTGGATCATCGTGTTTTCCTTGTCACTTATCTCTAGGTATTTTTTGATTTCATCTTTGATTTCTTCAGTGATCTTTTGGTTATTTAGTAACGTATTGCTTAGCCTCCATGTGTTTGTGTTTTTTACTTTTTTTCCCTGTTTATCATTTCTACTCTCATAGCGTTGTGGTCAGAAAAGATGCTTGATATGATTTCAATCTTCTTAAATTTACTGAGCCTTGATTTGTGACCCAAGATGTGATCTATGCTGGAGAATGTTCTGTGTGCGCTTGAGAAGAAAGTGTAACCTGCTGTTTTTGGATGGAATGTCCTATAAATATCAATTAAATCCATCTGGACTATTGTGTCATTTAAACCTTCTGTTTCCTTATTTATTTTCATTTTGGATGATCTGTCCATTGGTGTAAGTGATGTGTTAAAGTCCCCCAGTATTATTGTGTTGATGTCGATATCCTCTTTTATAGTTGTTAGCAGTTGCCTTATGTATTGAAGTGCTCCTATGTTGGGTGCATATCTATTTATAATTGTTATATCTTCTTCTTGGATTGATCCCTTGATCATTATGTAGTGTCCTTCCTTGTCTCTTGTAACGTTCTTTATTTTAAAATCTATCTGATATGAGTATAGCTACTCCAGCTTTCTTTTGATTTCCATTTGCATGGAATATCTTTTTCCATCCCCTCACTTTCAGTCTGTATGTGTCCCTAGGTCTGAAGGGGGTCTCTTGTAGACAGCATACAGATGGGTCTTCTTTTTGAATCCAATCAGCAAGCCTGTGTCTTTTGGTTTGAACATTTAGTCCATTCATGTTTAAGGTAATTATCAATATATATGTGCCTATGACCATTTTCTTAATTGTTTTGGGTTTGTTTTTATAGATCCTTTCCTTCTCTTGTGTTTCCCACTTAGAGAAGTTCGTTTAGCATTTGTTGCAGAGCTGGTTTGGTGGTGCTGGAGTCTCTTAGCTTTTGCTTGTCTGTAAAGCTTTTGATTTCTCCATCGAATCTGAATGAGATCCTGGCCGTGTGGAGTAATCTTGGTTGTAGGTTCTTCCCTTTCATCACTTTTAAGTGTATCATGCCACTTCCTTCTGGCTTGTAGAGTTTCTGCTTAGAAATCAGCTGTTAAACTTCTGGGAGTTCCCTTGTACGTTATTTTTCGTTTTTCCCTTACTGCTGTCAGTAATTTTTCTTTGTCTTTAATTTTTGCCAGTTTGATTACTATGTGTCTCGGCATGCTTCTCCTTGGGTTTATCCTGTATGGGACTCGCTGCACTTCCTGGACTTGGGTGGCTATTTCCTTTCTCATGTTAGGGAAGTTTTCGACTATCATCTCTTCAGATATTTTCTCTGGTTCTTTCTCTCTCTCTTCTCCTTCTGGGGACCCCTATAATGCAAATATTGTTGCTTTTAATGTTGTCCCAGAGGTCTCTTAGGGTGTCTTCATTTCTTTTCATTCTTCTTTCTTTATTCTGTTCCGCAGCAGTGAATTCCACCATTCTGTCTTCCGGGTCACTTATCCATTCTTCTGGCTCAGTTATTCTGCTATTGATTCCTTATAGTGTAGTTTTCATTTCATTTATTGTATTGTTCATCTCTGTTTGTTTGTTCTTTAATTCTTCTAGGTCTTTGTTACGCATTTCTTGTATCTTCTCAATCTTTGCCTCCGTTCTTTTTCCGAGGTCCTGGATCATCTTCACTATCATTATTCTGAATTCTTTTTCTGGAAGGTTGCCTATCTCCACTTCATTTAGTTGTTTTTCTGGGCTTTTATCTTGTTCCTTCATCTGGTACATAGCCCTCTGCGTTTTCATCTTGTCTCTCTTTCTGTGAATGTGATTTTTGTTCCACAGGCTGCAGGACTGTAGTTCTTCTTGCTTCTGCTGTCTGCCCTCTGGTGGATGAGGCTATCTAAGAGGCTTGTGCAAGTTTCCTGATGGGAGGGACTGGTGGTGGGTAGAGCTGGCTGTTGCTCTGGTGGGCAGAGCTCAGTAAAACTTTAATCCACTTGACTGTTGATGGGTGGGGCTGGGGTCCCTCCCTGTTAGTTGTTTGGCCTGAGGCAACCCAACACTGGGGCCTACCTGGGCTCTTTGGTGGGGCTAATGGCAGACTCTGGGAGGGCTCACGCCAAGGAGTACTTCCCAGAACTTCTGCTGCCAGTGTCCTTGCCCTCACGGTGAGCCACAGCCACCCCCCGCCTCTGCAGGAGACTGTCCAACACTAGCAGGTAGGTCTGGTTCAGTCTCCCCTGGGGTCACTGCTCCTCCCCTTGGGTCCCGATGCACACACTACTTTGTGTGTGCCCTCCAAGGGTGGAGTCTCTGTTTCCCGCAGTCCTGTTGAAGTCCTGCAATCAATTCCCTCTAGGCTTCAAAGTCTGATTCTCTAGGAATTCCTCCTCCCGTTGCTGGACCCCCAGGTTGGGAAGCCTGACATGGGGCTCAGAACCTTCCCTCCAGTGGGTGGACTTCTGTGGTATAAGTGTTCCCCAGTCTGTGAGTCACCCACCCAGCAGTTATGGGATTTGATTTTACTGTGATTGTGCCCCTCCTACCGTCTCACTGTGGCTTCTCCTTTGTCTTTGGATGTGGAGTATCCTTTTTGGTGAGTTCCTGTGTCTTCCTGTCAATGATTGTCCAGCAGCTAGTTGTGATTTTGGTGTTCTTGCAAGAGGGTGTGAGAGCATGTCCTTCTACTCCACCATCTTGGTTCCTCCCCAGTCAATTTGTTGATATCATTTTCATTGGTGAAGTGCATTGGCTTTGGGGTTGGATGATGGCTTGAGTTTGAGGACCGATTCATTCCCTTGCTAGATGTGGAAACCTACTGCTATGCCTCAGTCTTCCTCACTTATGAAACACAGGTAGTATTATTGCTGGCCTTAGTGTTGTTTAGAGGAATAAATAAACGGTACATTTAAAGTTCTTTAAACAGTGCCTGGCATAGAGCAAGTACCAAATAGGTGTCAATTCTTATCCTTCTTGTTTATTGACCTCCTGCTACCTGCCTGGCACTGTTCTACAATCTTTTGAGAACACTGATGACCAGGTACCACTATTTTTCGCATCAGCACTAGGACTTAGGTATCTCCCATTTTGCAGGGGAGGAAACTGAGTCTCAGTGGGGTCATTTGCCTGAGGTGACACAAGCAGGGAGTGGCACAGTGAGACTTTAACTGGGGTGTGCCTGAGCCCATGGCTTGGTGGCACTACTGTTGTACCTCCCACAGGCAGCCGTTGTGCTGACATTCACCCCCACTGGATTGAAAGAATTGGCTCTGAGCCCCTGGGGAAACTGATACTGAATTACTGCTTTATTCATGCTTTTAAAAGCTGGGTTTGAAGTGGCTTTTAATCACTTTCCTCAAACTTTTACCACTGTGGAAATCCTCCCAATTTGTTGTCTTATGGATACATCAGCAGAAGAACTGTTTGATGGGACCCGTGATTTGCTTGTGGTTTTCCAACCACCGTGTGATGGATAAGTGGTTTGAATCACAAATGCGTGGGACTTCCTCTGCGGAAATGAACGTAGATGCCACAGTCACATTCCCTGACACTTCTCACACTTAACTTTGCACTGTTACTAACACATTGGCATCATAAACTTGGCGCTCTCTGTCCATTGTCTACATACGAAGGAGCAGCTGGTCCAGATGAGGAGAGAGGTCTACTATGACCTCTGACCTCTTCCCAAGCCTGGGTTGCTGTCAAGGTCATTGCCAGGCATAGCACTCAACTTCCTGTTGCTGTAAATTGAATTTATTGTTCTCTGACTAGTCCCGCAACAGGTTTGGACTTCTTTAGTAGATTGTTTTCTCCCCTTGGTGTCTTACTGTGTCTGTGTCAGACAAGGCAGGGAAGTATTGGGGACCCCAAAATAGATGCCCTAGATGTGAGAGACTGAGATTCAAGGGGTATATTAATGGGCATTTAGCTCATATCTGTGCATGTTTTACTGCTATTTACACAGAAAATCTTTTGACTTTATAATATTTACTTTAAAGTATACTGTATGCCAAGAAAATACAGAAGCAAGAAGCAAAATTCACAGTACCAGTGACTACATAAACCTAGAAACAGAGACGGTATTTGACTTTTCGTTATCAGGTTGAAACATATAAAATTGCCAATACAAAATATTTTTGACCTATAAAAACAGAATGCCCCTTGGGAAACAAAGGAGTTAAAATTAGATGAGAAAAGAAAAGATTAAAAAATATGAAAATGAAAGCCCCCCCCCAGCCTCCATATATTATCAAGACAAATGATAACTGAGGAGTTTTTGCTAGAAAATTTAGCAATATCTTTATTGGAGATGGGTGAGCAGTCTTTAAAATTTGGGAAAGATGAATTTGATAAGACAAAATATCAGAGGAAAAATATTATGAGGGGCACTGACTTAACCCATTTGAGTCTCAGTTTTCTCATTTGTAGAATGGGAACATTATACTGGGTGATTCAATGTGAAGAGTCTGAGACTTAATGGACACTTGAAATAGGCATGGGATTTGAAAAGCAACTCTCCATAAGTCAGGATGCTCCAAAATAGATAGAAAAAACTTTTGAAGAAGTATGGCAAAGGCAGATCAATTTGGGATTGGTATCTTTTTTTATCTTTCCAAGGCCTGTTTAAGCTTAACATTACACAGAAGCATTCCTAAGTTGCTACATTCCATGGAATTTTAGGTCTCATGCCCGTCATAAAAAAGAAAAAAAATCCATTTGCAGATTTGACCACAAACAGGAGGTGATTCTTCTTACCATCCGCCTTGAAAACATCTTCCGCCATCTCAGTGTGGCAAAGGGCATAAAACACACACCCTCACCCTCCTCAGAGGTTACTAGGAGCTACAGGCAGCTGTGGACAAGAGGGAACCTTTTCTGGGCAGTTAATAAGCCAGTCAGGTAAGAGCATTTTACAGATGCTTTGGAGAGAAGCAAAGTCTCTTTGGCAATATCCTGATAATGTCCGTATTTTTTAGCAAATCCATCAATAGGGACTAAAGTCAGTTCTTCAAATGGGAATGTGATCCCTCTTCAAGGATGTGGCATGATGCTAATAGGTAACATTTCCAAAATACCAATAATATGCCAGACACTCTTCCAAGTGTTTAATTTTTTTAAATTTTTTTTGCTTTTTATTTTTTTAACATCTTTATTAGAATATAATTGGTTTACAATGGTGTGTTATTTTATGCTTTATAACAAAGTGAATCCGTTATGCATATACATATGTCCCCATATCTCTTCCCTCTTGCATCTCCCTCCCTCCAACCCTCCCTATCCCACCCCTCTAGGTGGTCACAGAGCACCGAGCTGATCTCCCTGTGCTATGTGGCTGCTTCCCACTAGCTAGCTATTTTACGTTTGGTAGTGTATATATGTCCATGTCACTCTCTCACTTTGTCCCAGTTTACCCTTGCCCCTCCCCATATCCTCAAGTCCATTCTTTAGTAGGTCTGCATCTTTATTCATGTCTTGCCCCTAGGTTCTTCTGACCATTTTCTTTTTTTTTTTCTTTTTAGATTCCACGTATATGTGTTAGCATACGGTATTTGTTTTTCTCTTTCTGACTTACTTCACTCTGTATGACAGTCTCTAGGTCCATCCACCTCACTACAAATAACTCAGTTTCATTCCTTTTATGGCTGAGTAATATTCCATTGTATATATGTGCCACATCTTCTTTATCCATTCATCTGTTGATGGACACTTAGGTTGCTTCCATGTTCTGACAATTGTAAACAGAGATGCAATGAACATTTCGGTACATGACTCTTTTTGAATTATAGTTTTCTCAGGGTATATGCCCAGTAGTGGGATTGCTGGGTCGTATGGTAGTTTTTAGTTTTTAGTTTTAAACTATTCTTAGTTTTTTAAGGAACCTCCATACTGTTCTCCATAGTGGTTGTATCAATTTACATTCCCACCAACAGTGCAAGAGTGTTCCCTTTTCTCCACACCCTCTTCAGCATTTATTGTTTGTAGATTTTTTGATGATGGCCATTCTGACCGGTGTGAGATGATATCTCATTTTAGTTTTGATTTGCATTTCTCTAATGATTAATGATGTTGAGCATTCTTTCATGTGTTTGTTGGCAATCTGTATATCTTCTTTGGAGAAATGTCTGTTTAGGTCTTCTGACCATTTTTGGATTGGGTTGTTTGTTTTTTTGATATTGAGCTGCATGAGTTGCTTGTATGTTTTGGAGATTAATCCTTTGTCAGTTGCTTCATTTGCAAATATTTTCTCCCATTCTGAGGGTTGTCTTTTGGTCTTGTTTATGGTTTCCTTTGCAGTGCAAAAGCTTTTAAGTTTATTTGTTTATTTTTGTTTTTATTTCCATTACTCTAGGAGGTGGGTCAAAAAGGATCTTGCTGTGATTTATGTCATAGTGTGTTCTGCCTATGTTTTCCTCTTAGAGTTTGATGGTGTCTGGCCTTACATTTAGGTCTTTAATCCATTTTGAGTTTATTTTTGTGTATGGTGTTAGGGAGTGTTCTAATTTCATTCTTTTACATGTAGCTGATCAGTTTTCCCAGCACCACTTATTGAACAGGCTGTCTTTTCTCCGCTGTATATTCTTTCCTCCTTTATCAGAGATAAGGTGACCATATGTGCGTGGGTTTATCTCTGGGCTTTCTATCCTGTTCCATTGATCTATCTTTCTGTTTTTGTGCCAGTACCATACTGTCTTGATTACTGTAGCTTTGTAGTACAGTCTGAAGTCAGGGAGCCTGATTTCTCCAGCTCCATTTTCCTTTCTCAAGATTGCTTTGGCTATTTGGGGTCTTTTGTGTTTCCATACAAATTGTGAAATTTTTTGTTCTAGTTCTGTGAAAAATGTCAGTGGTAGTTTGATAGGGATTGCATTGAATCTGTAGATTGCTTTGGGTAGTAGAGTCATTTTCACAATGTTGATTCTTCCAATCCAAGAACATGGTATATCTCTCCATCTATTTGTATCGTCTTTAATTTCTTTCATCAGTGTCTTATAGTTTTCTGCATATAGGTCTTTTGTCTCCTTTGGTAGGTTTATTCCTAGATATTTTATTCTTTTTGTTGCAATGGTAAATGGGAGTGTTTTCTTAATTTCACTTTCAGATTTTTCACCAAGTGTTTTAAATCTATTAACTCTCTTAATCTTGATAGCTCTCTGAGTTCAGTACTGCTTATACAGATGATAAAACTGAGGCACAGCTGGAATGTAAATGTTGGCAGTCCACACACAAATGGATTAGGAAAAGCTAGACAACCCAGGGAGGAGAGAAACTTAACAAGGAACAGAAGCATTCTTTTAGTTGGGAATAGTGGGAGGAGGTGGATGTTTCTATCCTAGTCCTACTATGATTCATTTAACAGAACAATGACACTGTATGTCATTTAATTATATCACACACACACACACACACACACACACACACACACACACACACTTAGTTCTCATACTCAGCTACTCTGTTTTCTTCATAAATCGTAAGATAATGAGCCTTTCCGGGTATTGTTAGAGGTAGATAACTGTACAGGTGGGGCCGCATCTGATATTGCAGTATCAGTGCCGGGTTTGGTGTCCTTTCAGGCCTGGTTAAAATCCCAACTTCACTATTCATCAGCTGTGTGACCCAAGTAAATTGCCTGATGTCACCCATATGTAAAAAAGGCTTAACAGTACTTACTTCACAGAGCTGTTGGGAGGTTTAAATGAGATCATATGAATAGTTAACAGAGTACATAGCACAAAGCAGATGCTTAGGAAACAGTGACAACAGTAGCTATTTCTAGAGTCACCTAACAAAGTAAGCCACCTCATTTCACAATGCTTATTTTGCCAGGTTTAACTGCGTGTGACACCCTATGAACTTGTTTCTCAAGGTACTTCAGTGGACCCAGCAGATAGAAATATGTTTAAAGTAATGAGCTTGTTCATTATCTTGCTAATTTTATGGGTCAGTCAAACAGGATCTATATGATCCTGGAAATGAAGTGATGAAGACAGTGCTGCTAAGCTGAGATTTGTGGTGGGGCAGCTCTTCCCATAAGATGCCTCTGCTAGACTTCCCTTTGCTTTTTCTACCTCTGTGCTGGAAGCCAGAGCTATGTGTATTTTCGTTCTCAGCATTCTCATATGTTGATTTTTTTTTCACCTACTAAAATGTAGTAAGCTTAAGAAAAGTTCAATTAAAATGAAACATAAATATTTTCTTTCTTACTGTGTCATTAAAAACTCTACCCCCACGCCCGAAGTTCCTTGGCATCCGCCCAAAGGAAACATTTTTCCCTCTTGGCCCCCTGCCGTTTAAGGCATAGAGGAAACAGATCTGCTTAGTCTGTCTCAACAGGATCCTTGCATGGGGAGAGGAGCAAAGGTTTCAAAGGACTGGAAAAGAGAGTACGAAGTAGAAAAGTAAGCCAAGAGAAAAAAGATGGAGCGTGAACACTAAAAGAGGGAGAGAAGAAAACGATTTCATAAGACAAGCCTATAATGGACAGTTTCTGGAAGATAGCATCTTACCCTGAGTTTCTGCCTTGAAGATATAAAGCTCACTGTTAGGTGATGACCTGCTCCAGAAGAGAGTCCAATATAGCATTATTCCTGACTATTTCTAATGGATTCCAGCATTATTCAACATAGCTAGTACTTCAAGTTTATGTTATGAGGTGAGATCGTCTTCACCAGCATCAGTAGCACTAATATTTACTGAGCATTTACTATTGCTATGAAGCTAACAAAGATTAGTTTCTTTAATCCTTAAAAAACCTTGAGCCAGCTATGATTATAATCCCAACTTTAAAGATGGGAAGTTTAGGGAGGTTACAATTAGTAGAGAGTGGATCCTGGATTTAAATCCCGGCAGTTGGACTCCAGTACTTGTGCCCTGAATCTTACTTGATTGTACACTCCCATTTGTTGGGCACCTTTTCGGAGTTCTTCCTACTATAACTCCTCTCCCTCCTCTTCCTCTTAATCTTCTGCCTTCCCCTGTTTACGTGGATCCCATCCACAGAGTCAGGTTCTATTTTGTAAGTGGTGGATCATCCAGTTCTATTTCCTATCATAGAGCTAAGGTATTCCTACCAGTCATCTTTCCAATAGATACTAATCCAGTGGAATCAGGATTCCATTGCCAGAAAAAATTCAGATAGAGGGAACTGCTCCATCTAGAGTTCCATCTTGCAAATAAGTTCAGTTATTTTCATTTGCTGCTCTTCCTCCCTTCCTCCCTTCCCCAGAAACTTTTGCCTTGTCTAAACATTATGCTTTTATTCCAGGTTGAGCCCCGAATAAACTGATCTATGGTGGCGCGCACGGAGAGCGGCTTCCTGTGGATATCAGGAGGGCGGCACATTCCTTTTCATCTTCTCTTTTCTAAACAAATATATCTCTGTGTCAGTCTTTCTTCCCATGTGCTGAACACTCTCTGTTTCTTTCTTTCATCCATTTAGCATGTCAATTTCTGTTCTGCGCACATTAAAGCAATAGAGTCAACACTGAGGTGAGGATGGGTGATTGCTTTACAATGTTCTCATTTTAATCAGCCCATCCTTACATTCATGTAGAAAAATTTCAACCTGAAAAGTGACACAGAGGCTGCTGAAATCCAGATAAGAGTTTCTCTGATGTTCATCTGTTGAGGAGCTTGACATGTAGAGAAGATACAGAGTTTTTTACTTTCAAAGTCCTATTCCAAATAAGATAAATTCCTGCCCCTTAAAAGCAGTGGTTGCTAAAACCCTTAAAAGTGGTTGGGCAAAACGGTTCCCAGAGAAGATTGGCTACTTGTGGTTATGTATGAACATAATATCTCTTCAGTTATGAGGTACATTACATTTGCTAGCTGTGTGACTTCCTTTTTTCTTTAATAAATTTATTTATTTATTTATGGCTGTGTTGGGTCTTCGTTGCTGTGCACGGGCTTTCTCTAGTTGCGGCAAGTGGGGGCTACTCTTTGTTGTGGTGCACGGGCTTCTCATTGCGGTGGCCTCTCGTTGTGGAGCATGGGCTCTGGGCGTGCGGGCTTCAGTAGTTGCAGCATGCGGCCTCAGTAGTTGCAGCATGTGGGCCCTAGAGCGTGCAGCCTTTAGTAGTTGTGGCACGCGGGCTCAGTAGTTGTGGCGCACGGGCTTAGTTGCTCCACGGCCTGCGGGATCTTCCCGGACCAGGGCTCCAACCCATGTCCCTTGCATTGGCAGGCGGATTCTTAACCACTGCGCCACCAGGGAAGTCCCTAGCTATGTGACTTTGAGTAATTAATTTCTATGTAGTTCAGTTTCCTCATCTATGAAATGAAGATGATAAAAATAACTACCTCATAGGGTTGTCATGAGGAATAAATTTATCTTAAGACTTAACATTGGAAGTTCAAGATGTGTTACCTATTATTATCATTCATTTAAAATGCTAGACCTTCTCTTTCTTATTTTAGTAGTATCCATTTGCCACCCATACATTCTTCCTCCCTCCTTTCCTCCCTCCCTCCCTCCCTTCTTCCTTCCCTTCCTTCCTTCCTTCTGAATGTGTTTATTTAGTAACTGGTATGTGCCAGACACTGTGCTAGGCTCTGGAATACAATGGTAAGCAAAAAGAGATAGTGTTCCTGCCTTTACAGATCTTACAGTCTAGTGGGGAGACCAGGTAGAAATTAAACAATCATACAAGAGTATATACATGTCCTGTGATACATGCTTTGAAGGGTTCATGAGCCGGTTGATGATGTCAGAGGAGTTTGAAACATGGGGATTTGGCCTAACCAGGAAAGAGAGGGCATTCCTTAAGCATCCTTCAGGAGCTGATATGAGTTAAGAGCTAAAAGGTGAGTAGGAGAGACAACTTGGCAAAGCAGGGAGGGAGAAATGTTCCCAGGCGGTGGAATCTGGGTGAGGAGAGCAGAGGGAGTGAGGAGGGAGGAACATGATGCAATAAGAAAAGGGAAAAGGGTGGGAGGCACAGATTATGCAGAGCTTCTCGACCTAATCTACCAGCTAAGTGTTTGGAGCAATGGGGATCCAGAGAAAAAATTTAGGCTAGGTTTTACGTGTATGTGTGGGGTATTTAGACTTTAGTGGTTTTATTTGAGTTTCCAAAAGAGTGCTGTGAATGAATTACTGTGAACTAATACTGTGAATTAGTGAGTTACTGTGAATTAATGTAAAGACAGATTTGGAGTGGGCTAAACAGGATGTGAGAGACCAAGTAGAAGGGTCTTGCAGTAATTTACGAGAGAGATGACATCAGTTTAGACTATGATGGTGGTGGCCAAGGTGGAATGATGTGGAAGGACGTGAGTGGCCTTTAACGAATAAAATTCCTAACATTTGGTGATGGATGAGGTTAGGGATCGGGGAAGAAGAACCGGGTGCCGTGGATGACTTCATTAATCCTAATGAGAGTGAACAGTTTCCCTTTTGTTTCCCTTCAGTGCTCAAGAACTATAGACTGGTATAATATGTGGGGTCTTTATAGAGTTGAAATTGTTAGCAGACCTGAAACATTTGAGAAAGGCTGCTTAGGTGTGCTTTTTATTTAGCCAAAATAAAAGAAGTTGACCTTCAACCCTTGTCTTTGTTTTGTTCCAGCAGCAGAAATCATTTTTGGTTGCTCTCTGACTTGAGTAAACAACACTCCCTGTCACCTTATCCCTTTGACGGTCAGTTCCACTTCTATATTTTCACTGGGACATGATTCTTACTGACAGGAGAAAGTTCAGCACCCAGGCCTGCAGCTGTGAAAATACTTGCTCCTCTCCAGAACTATTAGTACTTCTGGGAAACCTGTCACAGTGCCAACCACTTACTGGTCCTGAAGTGACCCTGTTATTTTGGGAGGTAGTAAAGGAAACGATATTTTAAAAACCCCAAGTGGTACTCTCTTTGGGCATTGAAAGGTGTAAGTGATAAAATGCTCACTATACTTAAAGGCCAGAGGTAAACGGGTGCTGGATGCTCCCCAGACTCCTTCTATGTGTCAGCAAAATATATCTGAGCTTGGTAAAATAACCCAGGACCGAAGCGTTCTCTTCAGTTGAATAATCAGACAACAAGAAGCAGTCAATTAGGTTAGGCAGAAGTTAGGCAGAAAAGCTAACTTCTTCTGTTCCTGATTTAGAATTTTTATTACAAACAAAACACAGTCCTTAGGCAGATTTAAGAGCACAGGAAGAAGACTTTAGATTTTGAACTGCTGTCAGTGGAGCCCATGTTTTACTTACCTTTGTCTCTAAGCACATCCACGGTGCTTGTCACATAGTAGATACTCAATGAACGTTGGGTGGATAAAGCATTCATGTATGTTTTCATGGGTATTTATAGGGTATAGTGAGTTAATTATTTTTGTCCCAGTCTGTAGAGATGGGTGCTTCCTGTATTCCAAATTTATTTTGAATACTATTTAGCCACAAGGATGTTCTAAAATTAAATAATAAGGAAATCAGTTTTAGTACAATTTTACATGTTCTGATGGATACACTTGCTGACCAGGTGCAGCTGTGGATGCTCTCCCTGGAAGAAGCTTTTGCAACCTAAATTGCACTAGAATGAGGTTATTGATGTGGGAGGAGGGGAAAGTAAGATAAAACTCACACCTTAATTTCTAGACAGGATTTCTATTTTAAAAACCAATTCCAAGCGCTCCTTGTATACCTGGCCCAGGCACTGGAGATTTACCAACGATCTGTGATTTGAAATGACCCAGAACAGGCCCAACGGTTCCCCTGTCCTTGGAAGCAGCTGATCTGTTCTCTTGACTGCTGATCTGTACTTTCCCACCATCAGCTTCCTAGTCAGGGCTCCATTCCTTCCGGTCTATCCTGTTGGAATAGTCTCTTTACCTTCATTTTCATGCTACTCTAGTCTTGACTTCTTGTTGCTACATTACTGTGTTGCTGGTTCTCAAATGGTGGTTCCCAGACCAGCAGCATTAGCATTGTCTGGGAACTTAACTATTAGAAATGAAAATCCTTGGGCCTCACTCAAGAAGAAACTGGCCATGGGACCCAGCAATTTTAACAGGCACATAATCTCAAATGTGAGAACCACTGCTGATACAAAGCTCAGTTCTGAGCGTGTCACCTCTTTGTTCAACACCCTTTATTGCCTTCCTTGTCAGCGACCATGTAACCATGTGTTTGTATGTCCTTCTACAATAGAGCAACAGCTTCTGTTTCCCGATCCATGTAGGTATAGGTGTACCCATGCTCTCCAAATGGATTACTCCCCCTTGCCTCTGCTCTCCGGCCTTCTCTCTCTGTTAATGCTGGTTCCTCTGCTAGGAATGCCCCCCCGCTTCCCTCTCCTTATAGAAACCTTACTCATTTCTTTGAAGGCCAGTTAAAAATTAATATTTATCGAAGTAATTCATACCTGTGACTTTAAAATCAAATAGTTTTGAAGGATTTATAAAGAAACATGACAAGCCCTACCCCACCTCGCAACCCCAATCCTTCTATCCCCCCAGTTCCATGCCCCAGGGAAGCCTACTTTAGCCACTTCTATTTTAGTTCTTCTTGTGTTTACTTCTATTTACATAACTAATATGCAACTACTTCTATTTAAAAGTAATTTAGAAATATTATCTATTAAAGGTAATTTGAAAATATTTAATATTAAATATTCTATTTAAAAGTAATTTAACAATATCATCTTGCCATGGTAGATACAATTTGAATAGATGAAATTTTATAGACAAAATTCAGTAGGTAAAATTTGGTAGACACCCCATTCCCCTCTTCATTTTTCTCAGTATATCCTCAATTAAATCTTGATTTCGTGCCAAGTTCATCTTGGAATGAAAGGTGATTTTTTTTGTGGAATGTTTTCAGATACTGCCCTTTCCCTGCTCCTGTAGAACTCTGCATCTCTCCTGGTGCATGCGCACCCTTCCCTTGTATCACAACAATGATTGTATGTGTGTGTTTCCCATCCCAACTAGGTTGTAACAACCAGGGAAATCTAACCTGTCTTTTACTTTCTCCACAACCTCCCAGGGCACAGCACAGGGCCTGTGATATAGTACACACTGAGTAAGTGTGGCCAGTTTAACCATAAAGTAAAACATTTACCTGACCTTTGAAGCTTGGTGCTATGACAGCAGTACTAGGAATGAGTCTTTCCTTTCCAATGTGGTTTTCTAATATTACCGTGGAGAATATTAAACTGGAGTCAGGAGACTTGAGTCAGATCAGTCTTCTTGGTGATGTCCTCTAAGACTTGGGAAAGCATTTAATGGCTTTGCTTCCATTTTTTTCATCTATGAAGTGTCAACAATAATATCTATGGACAGAGTTGTAGTGAGGCCCAAATGCAACAGCACATGTTATCAAATACAAGGTATTCCATTGATTTGGTGTATTTAAAAAAAAAGGCAAACCATTTTCTGGTTGCACATAGCACTATAAAGAACATTAAGGACAACCTTTAAAAAGAAAACTCCATTTTTAGATTATCCAGAGGGTCTTTCTTTCAAGGTCAGCCTAAGAGTTTTTACGGGGGAGTTGTATTCTCATCGTCTGAAATTTGAAGCAAGGAAGCACAAATGCTTCGTACCACTTGTCTATTCTTATCTGTTGATGAGAAATCAGCATTACTTACAACCTTTTAGGCTTTGAAGGGATTTCAAGCTTTATCTTGATTTAATGGTTGAAAAACAACCAAAGGCACATTTTCTAAGAGCTTCCCTGGTCCTACCCATCAGAAAAGTGTGAGCTACTCTTCAATCAAAACTAATTAAACCGGGCTTCCCTGGTGGCGCAGTGGTTGAGAGTCCGCCTGCCGATGCAGGGGACACGGGTTCGTGCCCCGGTCCGGGAAGATCCCACATGCCGTGGAGCGGCTCGGCCTGTGAGCCTATGGCCACTGAGCCTGCGCGTCCGGAGCCTGTGCTCCGCAACGGGAGAGGCCACGACAGTGAGAGGCCCGCGTACAGCAAAAAAAAAAACACACAAAAAAACCCGAATTAAACCTTGG
Organism: Grampus griseus; assembly: GCF_964374135.1. NCBI lineage: Eukaryota > Metazoa > Chordata > Mammalia > Artiodactyla > Delphinidae > Grampus > Grampus griseus. The sequence continues at coordinate 38,573,165 of NC_139000.1, read as the reverse complement.
GCTTCCCTGGTGGCCAATGCAGGGGTTTGGCCCCTGGTCCTGGAAGATCCCACATGTGGCTGAGCAACTAAGCCTATGTGCCACAACTACTGAGCCTGTGCTCTAGAGCCTGTGAGCCACGACTACTGAACCCGAGTGCCACAACTACGAAGCCCGCATGCCTAGAGCCCACGCTCCACAACAAGAGAAGCTGGTACAATGAGAAGCCCGCACACTGCAACGAAGAGTAGCCCCACTCGCCGCAACTAGAGAAAAGCCTGTGTGCAGCAATGAAGACCAAATGCAGCCAATAATAAAATAAATTAATTAAAAAAAACTAATTAAGCCTTAAGTGTATAACCAACTTTCAATTACCAAGGTTACTGGGACTACATGCATACATAATTATATCTTACATTTATATAGTGCTTTTAACTTCTTCAAAGCACTTTTCACTGTATTGCATATATAACATAGATGGATTTTTTTTTTAATCCACAAATCAGGTGAAAAAGAAACCTTTGATTCAATAATTTCAACTTTGTACCTTTCCAAAGCTATTAGAACTAGTAAAATTGTCTAGTAGAACTTTCATTGCTCTACTCTCTTCTTGACCCCTCTCAACTAAAGGCGAGAAATGACTGAAAGATTTGGAGGAATCTCCAGAGGAAAGGAACCCAAGAAGGAGAGGCAGGCAAGGACCTGCGCCATCCACAGACTAGATCATTAGTGCCAGGGTAATTAAGAATAATGGACTGTATATGTGATTATATCCAGAAGTCCAGGAGGAGATGAAAAAGCACGGGAAATGATGCATGAGTAGCAGTATTTACAGGACTCTTGTCATTGTCATTCACTCCACAGGCATTATTGAGTACCTACTGTATGCCAGGTACTTTCAACAAAGGGGATGGATACAGCAATGAACAACCCAGGCAAGACTGCTACTGTCATGGAGATGGCTTTTTTGAATGGTGAAGACATGCAATAAACAAGAACATAAGAAGACAAATCAGATAAGTTCTGTTTATGGACTTTTATGAAGTCCATAAACACCAGAATGTGATAGTGAGTGCCTTGGGGAGGCCATGCTATTTTAGATAGGGTAGCCAGGGAAGGCCTTTCAGGATATTTGAGCTGTATCCTACAAGAGGAGCCCACCCTGTGTAAGTCTGCTAAACAGAATGATGGAATAAGTGAACTCATCAAGTTCAATGCTAGAGGGAGGGCCAGGCCCCACCAGTTGTGTGGTTATTCATTTTGTGTCCTTTTGTGGATATTCCTAAAATCCTCTCCAGGAGCCCTGATTTATTGCCTCTGCAATGGGGGTTGCTAATTCTGTTCACCTTGAGAGGGGTGCTCTGAGGAATAATGGGTAAACAATTGTGAGGAGCTATATAAATGCTAAATAATGATCACAGTAATAACCACTTATTAAAGTCAGCACTGTGATAGGCAGCTCACGCTCGGATGCCTTGGCGAATGTGGAAATCGATGCTCCCTGCGAACCCCAGCACCATCCTTTAAACTAGAAAAAATAAATGAGCTGATGATCATGATATTCAGAGTGGTTAGTGATCAAATAACTGTCGTGAGAGAAAGCTGGTGTGTGAAGTGTAAAATGGGAGTAGCGAGATAATGGCACATTCCAGCCCAGAGCAGGTAGAGGGTAGCTGGTGACTGTAACAGGATGCTTGCTGGTACACACACCGCCCGCTGCAGAGTGGTAATTCTAACCTCATCAGGATGAGGCACTGCCACCACCACCAAAAGCACTGGCAGACGGAAAGTGGGATGAGAAAGAGCCGGATCAGCAGCATCTCTGCCAGCAGCCCCATCTGGCCCTCTTGGCCTTGGCAAGCCTCCCCAGGGGGAGGACTGAGAAGCCAGCACCAACGGGCCCTACCTTGGAAGGGCACCAAGGAAGCGGGGAGGGAGGGGGGGAAGGAGGCGAGGAATGAGTGTTGCATTTTCTCCTTTCTCAATGAAAGATCCCAGTTCCGGGAAAGACTTCAGTTGTCTTTTTTACCAGAGCCTCCCTACATAGTTAGAGACAAGAACCCACTCCCCTAGCTGCACCTCTTCCTTCCCTGCAAACCTCTCTCCAAAATATAACATTAATATCACAGAAAAAGTCTTTTTTTTGTGGGTCCTATCATCTCTTTAATATAAATGTGCGTGTGCCCAAACTTTCTTTCGTCTCCCACCTCATACTGGCATACAACATAGTGTGAAGTGCACACACACACAAGCACACACACACACGTGTATACCCACGATCACGCAAGTCCTTTGTTAAGCACTGGCTAGGTTGTTATACAGTGTCTGTGGAATGTAGGTCACATAGTGGAAAAGTTTAAATTATTGTTGCTGCTTCTCTGAAAAGCAGGAAAACAACAAAAAAAGAGAAGACAGTAAAAAAAGAAACCACTTATTTTAAGGCTGATACTAAACACTTCGCTTCATTTTGACTGAGCAAGTCACCCCCACCTTTGGACAAGTAGAATGGAGGTGATCTCTGAAGTGCTAAGAGCCCCAAGTGTATACTTCATATTTTGAGGCTTGACTAGAAATTAGGGAGGTTAAAAAGAATATGGCAAGATAATCCCAGTCTTCACAAAATTATGGTTTAAATTGGGGTGGGAAAGGATCAAGCGCCTCACAAAAATCTCATTGATTTTAACCAAATGGAGAAAATGTTAAACGTTAAACACACTGGAATATTAATATCTAAAGAACTTTGGGTGGGCATGCTGCATGGGGCATAGTAAGTGCTCAGGAAATTTTCTGCACACGAGTAAGGCATTTCCAACCACCAGCATCTCAGGCTGCTTGAACCTAAACTCACTTATTTACATATACCATTTCTTCAAGTGCTCTGTTTCTCAAACTAGTCAATGGAGGAATCTGGGGAGAGCTGTCCTCAGTAGATGTGGTCATCTTCATGGCCAAATCAGTCTGAATTAAGTTGGTTCCATTAGCAGGACTGCCTAAATGGCTTCCAGATTTTGTTTGGTAAATATTTTAAATGCCTTGTTGATAATGGATTGGCAATAAGGTGGGAGATAAAGTCAGAAGGAGACAAGGTACCTGCTCAGATCCTATGCTTTTAAATTAAGCTAACTCGTACTCAACCAAATCTAGTGCCAAACTCCAAGTAATCGTTCCCAGTTATTGTCTTGGATCCTTCATTTCACTTTATTTATTTATTTTTAAGTCTCTGTTTCTGCTTTTACCTGACACTTGACTTTCTTAACTCCCTTCTCCCGCCAGCTTCTGGCTCCGTGCTCACCCCTTTGGACTGGATGAGTAATTTTGTCTTTCCTGCTTGTCACCTTTGGCTCCTTCGAAAACGGGTTATGTTTATCTTCTGGCTCTGTCTGCTTTGGGCTGCTCAGAACTTTTCACCCTACACAGCCAACTTTTGGTCCCAGGACCTTTCCCTGCTTTGACCGTCTCAGTGGCATCTGTGCTGGGCTTAACTCCTCCAGACTGGGGACATGGGCAAGAGGAGAGATCAAGCAAAGATCAAGCAAGGAAACAGGAAGAATATCTGGCTCAACTCAAACTGTGCAGGGCCCTGAGGCCTTGCTGGTTGCACAATTTCTGCCTACTTATTCCTCTGCTTTTTTTTTTCCCCCTCCTGTCTCTGACTCTTTCTATTTCAGTTTTTTTTTTTTTTTTTTGCGTGGGCCTCTCACTGTTGTGGCCTCTCCCGTTGTGGAGCACAGGCTCCGGACGCGCAGGCTCAGCAGCCATGGCTCACGGGCCCAACCACTCCGCGGCATGTGGGATCCTCCCGGACCAGGGCACGAACCCATGTCCCCTGCATCGGCAGGCGGACTCTCAACTACTGCGCCATGAGGGAAGCCCTCTGTTTTAGTTTTTATTAAGCCTTCACCTTCTAACTGGCTGATCCTCCTCTAGTACCCCTTTGTAAGACTTAAATGGGAGTGAAAGTAAGTGATATCCATTAGCCAAAATAAATTTGATAACCAGGAGAAATTGCTGAATCTTGAGTGTCCTTATAGCACTTATCAAATGCCATTTTACCAGATTAGTTGGTAAACGGCTGTGGTTTTCCAGAGAGTCTATTGATAGGTAAGTCAATAAATATTTGTCAAATGAATGAATGAATGCATACTAGTTGTGTAGCACTGTATCAGGTATTTTAAATAATACAAAATATAAGATTTCGTCCTCGGCTTAAGAAGGACATCTTCTCATGCCCATTTACAAAAAGACTGTTTTGAAATATTACCGAGGGCCAGACAAGTTTCACTATTTCTTCTAGAAAACAAGATCATCTCTTAACGCACAACCAGCTTCATTTGGGCAAAAGGGAATGAGAGCAAAGTACTGGGTAGGGCAGTAATTGACACCTCCAAGTTAATGGACTGTAGAATTTGAACATTGGATTTTTTATATTGCATCTTCAAAATGCATAAAAGATAAATGAATTGAATGAAGTGAGCACCTGCAGAAATACCACCCATGTCAAGTAATACAACTTTGATATCACCCCAGAAGCCTCCACTCTCCTGTCTGATATAATAATATTTTACTTTTCTTTATAATTTTACCATATTTACAAATTTCCCTAAAAAGTTTAGTTTTACCCAATTTTGAAATCAAAAAAGATTAAAAAAGAAAAATAGCAATTTGCACGCACATTCAATGTTGGGCATGAAAAAGAAAACTAATTTTTTAAATAAGATTCAGAAGTGTATGATTTCATACATAGTAGTTTGTACCTCTTAATCCCCTACCCTTATCTTGCCTCTCCCCACTTCTCTCTCCCCACTGGTAATCACTAGTTTGTTCTCTAGATCTGTGAGTCTGTTTCCGTTTTGTTATATTCATTTGTTTTATTTCTTAGGTTCCACATATAAAAGACGTTTACTGTTTAGTCCTTTTTTTTTTTTTTTTGTGGTACGCGGGCTTCTCACTGCTGTGGCCTTTCCCATTGCAGAGCACAGGCTCAGCGGCCATGGCTCACAGGCCCAGCCGCACTGTGGCATGTGGGATCTTCCCGGACCCGGGGCACGAACCCGTGTCCCCTGCATCGGCAGGCGAACTCTCAACCACTGCGCCACCAGGGAAGCCCTGTTTAGTCCATTTTTATGGTGGCTGTTGCCAGTCACTCTACTCCTTTATACTTCAAAGGTATTCCTCCCAAAGCTACCTTTGGTCTTACACAAATGCTTTCCTGCACTCAGTGGAACTTTGAAGGATACTGAGCTCATCTTGATGAAATGGATGTTGACATTCCATGATCATCACAGTAATTATTCCTAATTTCCACTTTGCTTCAAAAGGTCTCTTCCCTTGCCCCCTAAATCTGTACTTTTAAAATGGTATCTACAACTTTAATTATACTTGACAATAAACTTCTTTTACCACAAAATCTGTTTTATCATGTATATACCCATCATTACCTTCAAATATCCTATTTTTAAGAAATCCCATTTATGTAGGGCTCCCAAAGAGTTATAATATTAGCAAGGGTGTTTTTAACTGTTTCTATAATTGCTGTTTGTAATTATTGCAAATCAAATTCGTACAAATTATTAGATGCTGGTTGAATTATCTGTCAGACTGGGGTGAAATTGTCCTGTAAACCACTGTATGCTGAACAAATCTACAGAGTAGAAACTGGGATGGAATTTGGATTCCATGGACAATCAAATCAGACGCTGTAGTATTAACACATACTTTGGGTTCAGAATAATCTTGCTAATCACACTTCCAAATTAATCAGCTAATGTCAGTTTCCATGAAGAAGAGATTTTCTAGTGGGTCCTGGTTAGATAAGATTTGGGAAGGTTGAGGGCAACAGAGAAAGCTCCTGGTGAGAGGATTAGCTAGAGCACAGGACAGAAGACAACACTGAGAAGGCTGTATTTGTAGATGAACTGGGCTATAAGTGCTATAATATAAACTTACAATTTTGCCACACTGCTTTGTGAATTAATTATTTTCCTTGATTCAGATTTTGTATTTTTCAAGATGTAATAAATAGTGAGATCTAGTCTCATTCTTCCGTGTGTTTGGATACAGTGAGTAGACTGCTTTGGCTGAATCAATAGTTTCATGCAGGGGAGATCTGAGAAACAATATTGGCAGGAAAAGTTAGGTCAGATTGTGACAATCCTTAAAATGCTTATATTGGACTTTATCCTTCAGAAGTCATTTAGTGTTTATTTTTAATTGAGAGCACCATGAGGAAAACAGTGTTTCTAAGGGAATAAAGGCTCTAGGCAGGGAGATTAGGTAAAATAATATAGCAATAATTCAGGCGTTAAGAAATAAGGTTGGACTAGGCTGGTGATGGTGGCAGTGGATTAAAAAGGAAGGGGAAGGTGCAACATTATAAGGGGTAGAATTTGGCTACTTTCTCTGTCTTTTCAGCCACTTGGGCTTAATCCTGCTCACTCTCCTTTATTTATTTCCCTTCCCATTTATATTTTCCTTCTTCTCTTGATCCTACTTTTTCTTTACCATTTTTTCTCTCTTTCCTTTGCCTGCATGAAAAAAAATTCTCTTAATACCTTACTATATAGGATGATGACTGAGTCAGGCAGATATCAAATGGGCGATATGGGTAGAAATTAACCGTATGATTCACTAACTAATCAGAATATGTTGGTGCTTGTAAATATATACATATATTTAAATATATATATTTACCTTTTATTTTCAGTTACAAAGAAGGAAAGAAAGGAAAAAAAAGAGTAAATGGAAAAATGAGAGACAGAGGCTTTCATTTATTCATTCATTCATTCAAGAAGTGCTGTGTTTCCAGAGAATGAAATAGAGCCAAAGAAATAGAAAAAAGACAACAAAGTAATTTATGTTATTGTAATTTTATTATGTACTTCCCCTTTTAACTCGGCTGGATAAAGTAGACTTGCCAGGATGGGAGGCAAAAGACTAAGGTGTGATGGGTAGTTTCCTTGCCTCGCTTTTTGTCATGTTGTTTCTCTTATCAAAAGGTGGGGTCTAAATCTGTATTCCTAGGCCCCAGTGACTGGCTCAACTAATAGAATGCGGTGGAAGTGACTTTCTGGGACTTCTTAGGCTAGGCTGTAAGAAGCCTGGGTCTTTTGGAACATTTACTCTTGGAATGCTCCGTTTTGGAGCCCAGCCACCGCTTTGAGAGAAGCCCGCATCACGGCTTGTCCGTGATGTGGGCTGTCCTCCAGTTGGTAGCTGCAAGCAATAGCCAGCATCCCGTCAGTCATAGGAGTGAAGCATCTTGACGTCCAGCCCCATTGAGCCCACAGGTGATTGCAACCCCAGCTGACATCTGACTGCACTTTCTAGGAGACCCCCAGCCAATCCCAATGAATCCATGGAACAATAAGAGACAAGAATAAACTACCATTTTAAGCTACTACACTTTAGTGTGATTTGTTATATAGCAATAGATAATTCTTTCATCAATTGTTTGAAAGATTCATAATGCCATCCAGAATGCATGTATATTTTTAATGTTTTTTTTCTTTTAAGGATCACTTTATTACTCATTAGCCATGAAATTGAAATCTGAATTGATCTTGATCAGAAGTCTTAGGAAATATTTAAGCAAATATTTTAAGCACTATCATATTTTTAGTACTGGTTCAGGATAAAGTGACATAAATGTGACAAGAATATTGATTTGTAATCCGAAGATGGAGTTTAAATTCTAATTCTGTCATTCATCACTGTGTGACTTAGGGCAAGTTATTTAATATCTCTGATTCCTAGTTTCCAATGCTATAGTATATTTGAAAGTATTTAGTGTTGCCAGGCAAAACACAGATAGTCAATAAATTTCCATTTCTTTCCTTCTTAGGAAAGTCCTCTGTAAGTGCAACCATGCTGAAGCTTAGCACATTATCCTACTGCTTACTAAAACTTAATATTGTTATTATTTATCAAATATTTCTCTTGATAAATATTTCATAGGCTTCTGTAGTACTACCTTTAGTAGTGTGGTCTACCTTACCTTTCCTGTGGGATAACTTGTTTAATAGATTTTGGGACTCATTTCTGTTGCTAGATTCTCACAAGGGCAATTTTGTGGCAACCTTCTTTGGGTTTCAAGGACATGACCTTGTCTCACATCTTGAATGTGGTTCCCTACCCTAGTACAAATGTTAATATGTTAAGTGCATATCAAATAAAAATTTTAATTCAGTTCATCATATGTTTATGTATTTAAATTTAAGAATCAAATTGATATAATTGGTAACATTACCCATTTGCTTTGATTTGAGATGCCAAGTGATTGAAAAAAATTTTAATTTAGAAGAGCATTACCTTGCTTATTTGAATTTCTCATTTTTGTATAATTAGGGTGAACTAATTTAATTTGCAGTTATCCTTTTTAATGACTTAAATGATATCAGCTGAGATATTCAAGACCACATGATTAGTGGAGTTATCCTGACTATTACTCAGTCTCATAGAGTTGGAAAGTACAAGTGCAACTTGTGAAGCTTGGAGATGGAAGTTGTAAGCTTGATCTTTTCTTCATTAGCATATATATTTTTTTCTATTTTGTTCCCCTCACCTCACTCTAATCTGCTTTGTGTTTTCCAGAGGAACCACACACTGCATTTGGTGACAGTCCTCCTTTTCTAACTCTGCTCTGATTTTATGTCATTTTCACTCAATGTTCAGCTCACATCTCAGTTCTGCAAAGTATAGGCTTATTATTCATTTTGTGAGTTATGGTAGAAATCCCCAAGACAATGCTCTTTATGGTGAGTTATGGTAGAAATCCCCAAGACAGTGCTCTTTATGGAGACTGAGTTACCTTCAGTAAATACTTTTTTTGATGATGCATTTTAACGAGGCTTTAAAAAATTTTGACACCAGACTTCTGACTAAAGTAGCTGGAATCTATAGTTTTAGAATAGAGTTTTTCAAAATGCAGGTCTTGACCCATTAGTGGATTATAAAATAATTCTTGGGGTTGTGACAATCACTTAAAAACAATGAAACAATGTGGAATAGATAATATTAGAATGCATTATATGTAATAAGGGTAAGGTATCATAAAACTTTTTTATTTTGTGTTTGTATATATATACTGGTTTATGATAAAAATTATTCTATATATTTTTGTGAGTTGCTGTCAAAAGATTTTGAAAGCCACTGCCTTGGATTTACTTTTTAATTTTTTAAAATTTTTATTTTTTTTAATATTTTTTTGTTGTGGACCATTTTTACAGTCTTTATTGAATTTGTTACAGTGTAGCTTCTGTTTTATGTTTTTGTTTTTTTTGGCTGAGAGGCATGTGGGATCTTAGTTCCCAGACCAGGGATTGAACCTGCACCCCCTGCAATGGATTGGGAAGTCTTAACCGCTGGACCACCAGGGAAGTCCCCACTGCCTTGGATTTAAAGCTATCTGAAACAATTTTAAAATATAACAGTTTGTAATGAAGCCCCAACAATGTATGTGAAATATAAAAGTGTAGATAGCATTTAGTTACATAATTTAAAGGGATTTGCAGGACCCAGCATAAGTCGGCATTATCCCAATAAATGGTAGGAACCCAAATCATATGTCCCTGGGAGGGTCTGAGGTAACAAGTTACTCATCTAGTCTGTGACATTGCTATTTATTGCCTTGCTACAGTTGGCTGTTGGAAATATTATGTCTTCCCTAGCCAGACTAGAAGGGCCTAGTTTTCCCAAGCCCTCAGTCTGCCAGAAAGATGGCATCACACTTCTCCCCCATTAGTAGGACCTGTTCCCGGATGGAGAGCTGGAAAACTTTAACCCTTAACTCCCCTTTTTGCTAGAGAACCTCCTTTTTCTTCCCCACTGGGTCTTAGAAAGGTGGAAGGCAGCATTAAAGGTTTTGTTTCATCCATATTATGTGAGTCTGTGTTTTTGTGTGAAGGCCTGCTCATTTAGAGGAGCGTTCCATCCCTGGAATTAGAAAATTAATCCTTAATCAGAGTAACGCAGTGTCACATTTTCAGTCTGCTAATGAGCTGTGGAAGGAGGTGGCACATCTTTCTCCAGTTGATGGGTGCCCCTTTTAGAGGATATATGATATCCTCACTAGTAGGTTCACACACTTCAGAACCAAAAGAATCCTCATGGCAGGAAGGAGTCCCTTGCTTTTCTGGCTCTTGCCCCTTTAAGTTTCCCAACTTCTCACTTCGCAGTATGCTTTCTCTCCCGTTAAAATGTCTACCTATTAAGCTCATTGGTGGAATCTACCATATTGTGTCACTTAATTTTTTCCATCTGCTTATGTTTAAAAAATTTTTTTCAAAGAAAGCCCTGACCTAAATCCTTTACTCTCCTTTTATAATGCTTTTATTTTGAACTTGCTAAAAATCAACCCAACTCCTTCATCACTGCCTCTCCCCGCAACCTCTGTCAACATTTCCCTGTTATTCAGATTTTTTAAAAAAAAATATTTATTTATTTATAAATAAATTTATTTATTTATTTTTTATTGGGTCTCCGTTGCTGCACGCGGGCTTTCTCTAGTTGTGGTGAGTGGATGCTACTCTTTGTTGTGGTGCACGGGTTTGTCATTGCGATGGCTTCTCTTGTTGCGGAGCACAGGCTCTAGGCACGAGGGTTTCAGGAGTTGTGGCATGAGGGCTCAGTAGTTGTGGCGCACAGGCTCTAGACTGCAGACTCGTTAATTATGGTGCATGGGTTTAGTTGCGCCGTGGCATGTGGGATCTTCCCGGACCAGGGATCAAACCCGTGTCCCCTGCATTGGCAGGCAGAATCTTAACCACTGCACCACCAAGGAAGTCCTGGGACATTTTTTTCCTTTTACTACATGGGACATTTTCAGGACTAGGAGCTTTCTCCTATTCTTCTCAAGGAGCTTTCAGATGAATTAATGAAACAAGGTAGATAAATTTGTTACCATCATTAGAATCTCATTATAAAATATTCTCTATAACTCAAAATGTGGCATAAGGCAGATCCCTATTTAAGAGGAAGAGCCTTATTATAAATTATCTTGAAGACCCTGAGATTGTCCTTAAGAGCAGTGCTGTGGGAGGATATGAGGCACAATCTTGGTCACTACAGTATTTAAGTGGAGAAAGTGAGATGGTCTCCCAAAGAACTGGACTTGATTTTATCCTGAGTCACTCCTTGATTTTAAACTCTTATAATCATAGAATATAAAGAAGGAAGAAACCGTGTTCATTCTGTCTCATTTTACAAAGTAGGAAATTGAGACACAGAGGCACGAAGTCATTAAGATCATTCAGTTATTTATTTGGTTACTTGGACTAGGGTGGTTTCAGAAAGGAGTAGAAAAGTGGATATATCAGTATTTGAGAGCTATTGAGGGACCGTAATAATCAGCATTGACTGGTTGGTGGCAGGCTGTGGGGTTGGACACTGAGAGGGAAGATTCAAAGATGGTGCTTGAGTCTTTAGCCTTAATAACCACGCATTCAGGAGACATTCATTCTGAAGGACAGTCTGGGACAGCCAAGGGGAGGGTAGAAGTAGGGCCATCCCTGCAGGGGAAGATGTAGAGGGAGGGTTTTATCTGATATGGGAGAGAGTTGGGCATGTTTAAGTACTGATGGTAAGAGGCCAGTTTTTCTACTGAAGTCCTTTTTCTCTCCTCTGGCTCCTGCCTTCTGTCTAAAGGTCTGCGTAGTTCCTGGAAGTCTCAGAGCAGATCTTTTAGGAGCATCAGAATTATCTCTTGCTAATTCTTTATCAACTCTTACCAAGCAACTTTTGTTATTAACTCATAAGCCCACATTCCCAGCTGACTATTTTCCAGATGCTCACATTCACATTAGATAAAAGCATTTCTCAAATTTGTTAATGGGGGTAAAGAAAACAAAACTAACCTTCTCACATTTCAAATTGGAGGAAAAGTGTACCTGCAGAGAAAGATTGTGAATTCAGACTGGAAATGTTGAGTTTTGAGCATCTTTGGTAAAATCCAAGACAGTGTGTTACAATTGAATATATACAGGAGGAAAAACTATGAGACTATTGGGTTATGAAAGTGTAGTACAGAGAGTATTTCCAAGAGGAAGTTATTATCCATAGCTGCAGTTAGGCCAAGTAAGACAAAGATGGAAAGGTGTTCATTAGATTTAACTACAAGGAAGTCATTGGTGACCTTGACAAGTTTCAGTGGAGCAGTGGGGCCAGAGCCAGACTGCAGTGGGCTGGAAATGAGTGGGAGGTGAGGAAGTAGAAAAAGTGAATATAAACAACCATCAAGAAGTCTGGGACAGCCAAGGGGAGGGTAGAAGTAGGGCCGTCCCTGCAGGGGAAGATGTAGAGGGAGGGTTTTATCTGATATGGGAGAGAGTTGGGCATGTTTAAGTACTGATGGTAAGAGGCCAGTTTCTCTACTAAAGTCATTTTTCTCTCCTCTGGCTCCTGCCTTCTGTCTAAAGGTCTGCATAGTTCCTGGAAGTCTCAGAGCAGATCTTTTAGGAGCATCAGAATTACCTCTTGCTAATTCTTTATCAACTCTTACCAACCAGCTTTTGTTATTAACTCATAAGCCCACATTCCCTGCTGACTATTTTCCAGATGCTCACATTCACATTAGATAAAAGCATTTCTCAAATTTGTTAATGGGGGTAAAGAAAACAAAACTAACCTTCTCACATTTCATATTGGCCTGTGGATTATTTCAAACTGAGACATTAACATTTTAGACCAATTTTTAAAGACTTGAAGAAATTATTGTTTATGATTAGCATTAATTACACATTTAGTCATTGACTTGTTTTATATTTACTTCACTATTATTTATAGACTTACTAATATATAGCATATGTTTGTCATGGAACACCCAACAATGACCTGAAAGTCTTGTTTTTTAAGTATTTTACAGTTTGAAGATAAATTTTTGGGATTTATGATGATTTTCTACATTTTTGGTAGAATGCTTTCTGCTGTGTCCAAACAGTGTTCTTTATGGTTCAGCTGAAACTTTTTATTGATACCCCACCTTCAGATTTCCTTCTATTTCTAAAATAAGTCCTTCTGTGTGATTCTTGGTAGGAAAAATGACCCTACTTCCTCCTGTGGATGTTGAAGAGGCCAGTTACCTTCTCTTAATAACCACTGGCAGCTGAGATGTGGACAGTTGACTTAGAATCAGTCAACAGATTCTCTCATCAAGGGTGTCACATCCTGGGGGAATGGTAGAAAATCTCAGGGACACTGAGACTCACTCCTTTTTTTTTTTTTTTGTACATGGATTAGCGTTTCTTTTATTAAAGAACTAAACAAATAGTGCAAGATGTGGGTACAAGGCAGATTTCAATATTTCTAACGAGGGCAGAAAGCCTCGCTCCAGGAACAAAAAGATTGTAATATTTGAGCTTGACCAAGTTCAGCAGAAAATGAAGTGATAAGCTAAAAACTCTCAATTCTGTGCCCTGCTGGCATTAAGTCCGAAACCAGAGGATTTTCTTTGTGTTTACCATGTGACGTTCAATAAAAATACTCCTGTTGACATAAAACTCCAAAGCTCAGGGCACCCCTAGGCCACACAGCGGGCACCTGCCCCAGAGAGCACCACCGGCCTCCATGGGAAAGTGATGCTTTCACTTCTGACCCTTGGCTGGCAGGCATCTCGGAAATGATCCTGAAATGCTCCCTGGGAAGAGGATTTATGCCCTTTCTGGATGAACCACTCCCAGGACCCTTATACACTGGGCTTATTTTTTTTTTTTTACATCTTTATTGGAGTATAATTGCTTTACAATACTGTGTTAGTTTCTGCTGTACAACAAAGTGAATCAGCTGTATGTATACATATATCCCCATATCTCCTCCCTCCTGAGCCTCCCTCCCACCTTCCCTATCCCATCCCTCTAGGTGGTCACAAAGCACTGAGCTGATCTCCCTGTGCTATGCAGCAGCTTCCCACTAGCCATCCATTTTACATTTGGTAATATATATATGTCAATGCTACTCTCTCACTTCGTCCCATCTTCCCCTCACCCCCCGCCCCCTGCCATGTCCTCAAGTCCATTCTCTACATCTGTGTCTTTATTTCTGCTCTGCCTCTAGGTTCATCAGTACGGTTTTTTTAGATTCCATATGGTATTTGTTTTCCTCTTTCTGACTTACTTTGCTCTGTATGACAGACTCTAGGTCCATCCACCTCATTACAAATAACTCAATTTTGTTACTTTTTATGGCTGCGTATTATTCCATTGTATATATGTGCCCCACCTTCTTTATCCATTCATCTGTCGATGGGCATTTAGGTTGCTTCCATGAGCTGGCAATTGTAAATAGTGCTGCAATGAACATTGGGGTACATATATCTTTTTGAATTATGGTTTTCTCAGGTTATATGCCCAGTAGGAGACTGCTCTCTTTTTTTTTTGAATTTTATTTTATTTTTTTATACAGCAGGTTCTTATTAGTTATCTGTTTTATACACATCAGTATATATATGTCAATCCCAATTGCCCAGTTCATCACACCACCACACCCACCCCCGCGCCACTTCCCCCTTGGTGTCCATACGGTTGTTCTCTACATCTGTGTCTCAATTTCTGCCCTGCAAACCTGTTCATCTGTACCATTTTTCTGTGTTCCACATATATGCATTAATATACGATATTTGTTTTTCTCTTTCTGACTTACTTCACTCTGTTTGACAGTCTCAAGATCCATCCGCATCTCAACAAGTGACTCAATTTCGTTTGTTTTTATGGCTGAGTAATATTCCATTGTATATATGTACCACATCTTCTTTAGCCATTCGTCTGTCGATGGACATTTAGGTTGCTTCCATGACCTGGCTATTGTAAATAGTGCTGCAATGAACATTGGGGTGCATGTGTCTTTTTGAATTATGGTTTTCTCAGGGTATATGCCCAGTAGGAGACTCACTCTTGACGATGGCAGCAGTGCTGAGTGCCCAGCGGCAATGGTGTCCTTGGCACTGACCTAACCAGACTGCTCCAGGGAGTTGGTCCAGGCTGTGTCCTCAGCTGCCTGGCCCCTCTGGGTTCCTGTCTCTGCTCTGAACCTACTTCCTATTGAGTCATTGAACTCTCTGAGACCCTTCCAAGAAATTTCTCTTCTGTTTGAGGTACCTGGAAGCAGTTTCTGTTCTTTGCCATGAAGAAATTTGACTGATTCAGAGGGTCACAATAGAATAATAAAGCAGCCAACAAAAACATTATACGTAGCTAACATTTGTGGACTGCAGGCATTGTGCAAAATGCTTTAAATAAATGATGTCACCAAATCCTCAGAACAACAGGATGAGGCAGGCATATGGGTCTATTCTTTCAAGAATCATCTCAAGGGCCTCCTTTTGTAAGAAAGCTTTTCTAATCTCCATTCCCTCTTGCAAGTAGACTTGAGTCCTCCTTTGTGTCCATTCTATGTCCTATAAAGAGGAGAGGATGGGTGTATGTGTGTGTGTGTGTATATATATATATATATATATATATATATACACATATATATATATACTTATTTTTATATTTGAATATTTATATATATTGTACACACATGTACATACACACATATTCTTATATATAAATATTAAATATATAAAGTATGTATAATATACCTAATATTATATGATATAATATGTAATATATAATACACTATATATATTTTATTTCCTAGCCTTTTATTAAGCTCTTAACTATATGTCAGATACAGTGCTTAGCCATTCACTCACATGATCTCATGACATTCCCAGCAGAACTTTATGAATTAGATTTATTAGCTATTTTACAAAAGAGGAAGTGAGACTAAGAAAGGTTAGATAACATTTTCAGGATATTACCTATGAACTGCAGAGTTGAGAATTTAACACGTTCCATTTTGTTTTGTTTCAAATTCCAAAGCCTCTGCTCTTAACACTGTACGAACTGCCTTCACTGCCTCATTACACTCGCATGGAATTGCTTCCTTCCTGTTCTGGACTGAGGCAGAGTCTGATTTCACTTGTCTTTTTTCTTTTCCCTTACTTGTCTAGGAGGGAGGGCAGATCTCCATTTCTTACGGCACTTCACCCAGTCCTCTGTCCATGGCAGACATCACGAGTCGATGATTACACTCTGTCCCAGCAAGCTATCTCAAGAATTCCTCTCCCTCTTTTCTACAGGAAGTCACTCCCAGTTAGTTACAGTTGAATCCTATTGCTATTTCTGACTTAGAACAATGCCTCTCACATAAATGTGCTTAGCAAACTGTTGTTAGAGTGTTGCTATTTTCTTCATTTTACAGATGAAGAAATGATAATTAGAGAATTAAATAATAAGCCATTCACCTGGGGATATTAGTGTCTACCTCATTGGGTTTTTTTGTGAGGATTAACTGAATGAATGCACATAAAACTCTTCAAATAGTGTCTTGGCACAAGGTAACTTGGTTATTAGTACTGCTACTCAAAAGCACACATGTGGTATCCATAGAGATAGGAAGGCAATTGGTGGTTGCCAGGGGTTGGAGGGAGGGACGGATGAGGTGTGACTACTTAATGGGTATGAGGTTTCCTTTTGGGGTGACGAAAATGTTTGCAACTAAATAGAGGTGGTGGTCGCACAACATTGTGACTCTACTAAATGTCACTGAATTGTACACTTCCAAATGGTTAATTTTGTGTTGTATGAATTTTCCCTCAAAAAAAAAAATTCTCAGAGGTTATAGTGGATGGGGCAGGACCAGGGAGATCTGAGAGTGAGGGCTGCCTTTAGTTTTGCTCCCTGGGCCCCTTGCTCACCTCAGCTTAGTCCAAGCCCTGGTAATGTAGCCAGAATTTGGACCTAAGCCTTTTAGTTCTCTAAATAAAGGATCCTTTCCGCTTTAATATGTTGCTTTAGAAATCAGGGAAAGTCTGTCCTCACTGGTGGATAGTTGTGATTTGTGTGCTGATAATTTCAGCTGGAGGGGGAGTTGTCCTCACCTCAGGCAGGAAAACAAGTGAATTTTTAAAGCCCTTTATAGTTTACGAAGCAGTTTTAGAGAACAATGGGTTGCAAATAATAGGAACTTACTGTACGTGAGTAACCCATCTAATGAGCATAGTCAACATGACTCAAAGAGACAGGTGGGCAGGAAGGGAATTCTTGAAAGTTTATAGTCAGAAACTTCTCTTCCTGAACTTGGGGTCTGTCTTGCTGACTGCAAAGGAAACGCAAAGACTTCAGAATGGTGTCTGTTAAAAGCAAAGTGACATCATTCTCCTCCCTGGTCTGTAAGCAGCTCCACTGAGTTTGCTGCGGCATTAATGGGGCTGGTGACAGCCGCTTAGTCTAGGCTAAATACACCTTAGGGTACAGTCATGAATTTGCAATAAGCGTGAAGTGACTGGGAGAGTCCTTGTGAAAACAGAATCTCAGATCTTCCACAGCTAATCTCTTGGCAGTTTGCTTTATTTATAACTGTGTAAGTGTGTTGCAGCACAACCCATTTTGTAAACACAGTGCAAGCAGTAAGATATTAATGAACCGCCACCTCTCATTTTAAGGCAACTTGACATGTAGAACATAGCTAAGAACTAAGTAGCAAAAGGTGGTTTTAATTTATTACATGTTGTTCTTGTCTTTGTGTTAGATGGATTTTGAGGTGGCCTTGACCAGATTTCTGGTCAAAGGGGAAGCCAGTGTCCATGTCCACCATCTGTCTCCTTGTAGCCCTGGCCCTAACGTACCAGTAGAGCAGAGGGGAGTGCACAGCGGTTATTTCTGTTGCTTACAAAACCTTAAAAAGATCTCGAAAACCTTTTCAGGTTTTTTTTTCTTTCTTTCTTTAGGCATAAACCTTCTCCCTCTGCCACTGGAGATACAGAGATAAATGGCATGGTTTCTGCCTCCAAGATCTATCAGTCTAATGGGAAGATGGTCACCGAAAGAGCTAATTGTGATGTGGGTAATACAGACCATTCTAAGAGGACTAAGTACCAGGTGAGCAGAGGAGAGGGGATATTCAACTCTATTGATCATATTGGGCTTGGGGGTGTGGAATAGGGCAAGATTAGTGGGGGGTTGAGAGAAGAGATAACATTTAAACTGGACCTTGAAGGATTTCCTTGGACGGTGGAGTGGTGGAAGGGTGTGCGTGTGTGTGTGTGTGTGTGTGTGTGTGTGATGGGGACAGAGAGGAAGCTTTTGCAGAGCAATGACAGAACACAGAACTCTGCACGTAGTTGAGTTCAGAAAGAGAAATACTGGGTGTTGTATGGCTGGAATGTGGGAACCAACTGAAGGGATAGGTTGGGGAAAGAATGAGTTGAACAAATCTTGCGTCCTTATTTCATCAGTGAGAAAAAACAAAGATGTGGAAAAATTAGGTGCCCCGCTCTAAGTTCACAAAGATAAGAATGCAGAGAGTAATGGAAAAATGATGCAAAGGGAAAAAGTGATCTTTTGAGATGCTAAGAATGACAAAGTTTTCTGTATTCCTAGGAATACAGGTGATTTTATCGTGATTTTAGACTGCCTAGGTGTCAGAAAATATAGCATTGAGGGCCTGTCTGAGCAAAGATGTTGAAAGAGATGGTGCTTTAATAGTCTGTGCTGCGAGGTCAGCGTGGGCGAAGTGGGCCTTGGGCTTGTGTCATTTGTGATCTTACATAGGGTCACTGTTTCTTTGGTTTCCATTTTCAGCATTTTTATTTCCAGATTTGTTTTGGTGATTAACTTTTATCACATGTTGAGGTGAATTTTGGGTGAATAACATTTGTATTTAAATACATTTTGTATACTCTTTAGGCCGATTTCATTGGCCTGTGGTTAATTTTTTCTCCTTGAGGAATGTAATTCTGTTTTTGCCAAGAGACTCAATGGGGAAATTCTACTTTATCACCAGTTTTAAGTACTTTGAGTATTCTGTATCAATTACAATGATATTTGTTAGAATTTAGAAAATGAAATACATGTGCTGAATATTCGCTATTTGCCAGTCCCACTGAGCTGTTCACTGGTCTGCATCCTGCTCTGTGCCCAGCACCGGCCGGGCTTCCTTGCCTGCTGCTATCCAAGGCATCAGCACATCAGAGAGAAGCTCAGCTCCATCCCTCTTTGGGCTTGGGTGACCACTCCCTCCCCTTCTCTCTGCAGGCCTGGGGATGCTAAGGCTCCCTCTGGTGTTTCTCCATCCTTCCTCCATTTGCTGACCTTAGCCTCCCACTGCCCCAGATCTTTGTAAACTCCTCAATTGCTCTGTATGAAAATTCCACATTTCCTGGAGGACCCCACTGATGCATTATTTAGGTATGCTCAGAGAAGGTATATTGAAGATGCATATATGATAATTTGCATTCATATAGTAAGTTTATTACATAAACTGAATTTAGTGGGGGTACAGTTGGGAAACAACGTTTTTCTTTACGTTAAAATGTAAGGCAAAACATTTTTTAAAAATTCCTACAACTAACAACATGCTTTAGGACTTTTGCTTCCTCACCTCTTGAAAACAGCTCAGGCAGAATCATGTTTGGCTATTACTGAAGAGTTATATTTTCAAGTATTAGAGAACCTAGTTGAATCTAAAAAAAAAAACCCCACACAATGACTCTCCATCCTGCATACAGTTTAAAAGTTTCACCCGAGTTCTTTGCTCTCTCCTCAGCTTAATTCCGACTCAAAGCTTGGGGTTTGGCAGTGGGAAAGATGGGCATTATCTGTACTTTCACTCTTTCCTTTCCTCCCCTGTCCCACCAAACTCCAGTATTACGGATTTTTTTTTTTTTTCTGGCCATGCCACATGGCTTGCGGGATCTTAGCTCCCCGACCAGGGATCCAACCTGGGCCTTGGCACTGAAAGCACTGAGTCCTCACCACTGGACTGCCAGGGAATTCCCCTGGAATTTTTAAAATATCCAGCTTCAAGTAAGTAAGATACCAGCCTCCCTTATCTGACAAGCTCTGGCTTTTCTGAGAGATTCACTTGAAAGCTTCTTCAGTTGGCTCCAGGCTGGGTGAAAACATCCCTTTCTCATATCTACATATAAGTTCACCTTTGAAGAACTTTCTTTCTGATGAAGCTCTAGTTTTCTCTTTCATTATGCTGCTGGGGAGGTGAGCAATGGATGAGTTTGGCCTCTTTTAATAATTTCTGAGAGGACGTGTCCCTAGATGATAGATGATGATCTGTTTTGATAGCTTTGAGGCTTTAGCTAAAATTTCCTGGTTAGACATCAAGAAATGTCTAATCTCACATCCTGTTATGTTTGCATATTTTAAAAGGCATGTTAAGAAAAGAAAAAGATGATGGCCATTCTGACTGGTGTGAGGTGATACCTCATTGTAGTTTTGATGTGCATTTCTCTAATGATTAATGATGTTGAGCATTCTTTCATGTGTTTGTTGGCTATCCGTATATCTTCTTTTGAGAAATGTCTATTTAGGCCATCATCAAAAACTCTACAAACAATAAATGCTGAAGAGGGTGTGGAGAAAAGGGAACCCTCTTGCACTGTTGGTGGGAATGTAGATTGCTACAGCCACTATGGAGAACAGTATGGAGGTTCCTTAAAAAGCTAAAAATAGAGCTACCATATGACCCAGCAATCCCACTACTGGGCATATACCCTGAGAAAACCATAATTCAAAAAGAGTCATGTACCACAATGTTCATTGCAGCTCTATTTACAGTAGCCAGGACATGGAAGCAACCTAAGTGTCCATCAAGAGATGAATGGGTAAAGAAGATGTGGCACATATATGCAATGGAATATTACTCAGCCATAAAAAGAAATGAAATTGAGTTATTTGTAGTGAGGTGGTTGGACCTAGAGTCTGTCATACAGAGTGAAGTAAGTCAGAAAGAGAAAACAAATACCATATGCTAACACATATATATGGAATCTAAGAAAAAAAAAATGGTCATGAAGAACCTAGGGGCAAGATGGGAATAAAGATGCAGAACTAGTAGAGAATGGACTTGAGGATATGGGGAGGGGGAAGGGTAAGCTGTGACAAAGTGAGAGAGTGGCATGGACATATATACACTACCAAATGTAAAATAGATAGCTAGTGGGAAGCAGCCACATAGCCCAGGGAGATCAGCTCGGTGCTTTGTGACCACCTAGAGGGGTGGAATAGGGAGGGTGGGAGGGAGTTGCGAGAGGGAGGAGATATGGGGATATATGTATATGTATAGCTGATTCACTTTGTTATAAAGCAGAAACTAACACACCATTGTAAAGCAATTATACTCCAATAAAGATGTTAAAAATAAATAAATAAAAGAAAACGATAAAATAGAAAAGAAAAAGAGGAATATAGATGGAAGAAAGTGAGGAAAAAAATTCATGAGAAAATAGAGGGAGACAAAAATAAGGGAAAGTGGAGAGAGAAAAAGCAAGAAAGAAGAGCTCTCATCTTGATGTCCTGAAATTCCTGCTGATGTCTTGCCTTGTATTAGTTGACTCTCAGTGTAACATTGCCCTTGGATGCTAAAGTGTGATATTTTATTTGGAAAGTGTTCAGTGTAGTGAAATAAGTGATAATTTCAAAAAGAAAAAACCAGACATTTAGGAACACTGTGCTAAATTGCTAAAATTTCGTTTTTAATTTTAGCAGACATTGAATTTGTTCCTTTACCATCCATTTCAGCTTCCTTGAGTGACAACCATGGACTTTAGGAGGGATGAACCTTATCTTCAGATCCAGAGGAGGGTCCTGCTTGATCTAAGCCTCTCAGAATAATCCCAGTTCTTTGTCACAGTGATTGATACAGGTTTAAGCCAGTCAGAGCATAGCAGTTCCCATCCTACAGACACTATGTTGGAGTAGTCCAGTAAGAGTGAAGCCTGGGACTTTTGTATGATGATGTTACCAAAAACTGGCTTTGGCCTTTGTTCTACCCTTGGATGTGACTGCAGAACCACCATAAGTGCTGCTGGCAGTCATTTTATGAGGCCAGCCCAAGAACAAAGCCAACATTTGAAGGCAGACAGAACTGAGGTAACTGCAGAAAAATTGAGCCAGAGCCTATAGACCAAACCATGCCTGGGACCAACCCATGGAAAGTCCTATGGACTTTTCAGTTACAGGAGCTAGTAAATTCCCTGAATTTTTAAAGCCAGTTGAATAGCTTTTCTATTATTTGCCACAGAAATAATCTCAGTTGATAACACTTTTATTGCATTTGAGTAATTTAAACTGAATTAAAACAACCAGTCCTCAGTCCTCACTAAAAGACAATATACATTTATAGTTTCTGAATATCAAATGCATTTATAGTTTGTTACATATGCAATGCAAAGGATCGAAACTAAAATCCCAAAAGCCGGACCTCATTGCTTCATTCACACAGAATAAGGGCTATGGAATTTCAAGGAACACAAACTTTAATATTAAAGTTACTTGAAGATAAAGGAAAAATTATAGATGAGCCAGAGCTGAAATGCTTTGAAAGAATGCAGCTATTTTGACATAAACTTCTGCCAAGCTAGGCAGAATAGAAATGAAGAAAAACTGATATGAGTTTAAAGTCTACTGTTTGCCAGTTACTTTCATAAACATTATCACACTGAATTTTTACAATAATCCTTTGAGATTGCTATTATTCCCTCCCCCACCTCCATCCCCATGTTACATTTGTGGAAACAGGCTCGGAAAGGAAAAGCAATTTGTTCAAGATAATATAGTTATTTAGTATCAGAGGCAGGATTTGAGTCCAGATTATGTTCTTTCTACAAACTCGCTGTTTCTTTATAACAGCGGTCCCTAACCTTTTTGGCACCAGGGACTGGTTTCATGGAAGGCAATTTTTCCATGGACCCCGGGGTGGGGGATGGTTTCAGGATGATTCAAGCACATTACATTTATTGTGCACTTTATTTCTAATTATTATTACATTGTAATATATAATGAAGTAATTATACAACTCACCATAATGCAGAATCAGTGGGATCCCTGAGCCTGTCTTCAGTTGCCACTCACTGATAGGGTTTTGATATGAGTCTGCAAGCAATTGATTTATCATGGTCTCTGTGCAGTCAAACCTCTCTGCTAATGATAATCTGTATCTGCAGCCACTCCCCAGCGCTAGCATCACTGCCTCAGCTCCACCTCAGATCATCAGGCATTAGATTCTCATACAGAGCGGGCAACCTAGATCCCTTGCATGTGCAGTTCACAGTAGGATTTGTGCTCCTATGAGAATCTAATGCCACAGCTGATCTGACAGGAGGCGGAGCTCAGGCGGTAATGCGAGTGATGGGGAGCGGCTGTAAATACAGATGAAGCTTTGCTCACTTGCCTGCCTCTCTCCTCCTGCTGTGTGGCCTGGTTCCTAACAGGCCACGGACCGGTACTGGTCCATGGCCCGGGGGTTGGGGCTTTATAAGATGTAGCTGGAAACTACAGGGGTCTGTAATGCCAGCCAGGGTTGGAGCAACTTAGAATGCATTTAGTAGTTGCTTTGTGTGCCGGAGGTCTTTTAGATTGCAGACCCTGAGCTTTAGCTTTTTTGGTAGTATTTAATTTACAAACAAGTCTGGCCCTCTGCCTTGGGAATAGCAAACACTCAGGAAGAATTGGATTCAGTAGTGTTTGCTTCCATATAACCTAACCAAACACAGGATGCCTTATTCTGATGCACTGCTTCCTTCTCGTTTTCCTAAAAAGATTCATGAACCCTCTGCCAATATGATAAGTGTTGGGGGAAATGAGTTTCTGAATTGTCATTCTAGGAATTGCCTTTTGCAGCTGAAACTTCACCACTTAGTCAAGCCTTCCCCTGCCATCTGCTCAGCTCCAAAACTGCTGCAAAGGTTGAGAGGATCTGCTTAAATTACAAAGAATCATATCTATGATAGAAATTCCATGCCATGAAATCTTCTCTTATTTTCCCAGCTTGTCTGACACTGGCTCCAGAGGACCACACTTTTAGGATCACCAGGGTATCAGGTCTTCAAAGGCAGCCTTTCTTTCTTTCTTTTTTTTTTTTTTTGCTGTACGTTGGCCTCTCACTGTTGTGGCCTCTCCCATTGCGGAGCACAGGCTCTGGACGTGCAGGCTCAGCAGCCATGGCTCACGGGCCCAGCCGCTCCGCGGCATGTGGGATCCTCCCGGACCAGGGCACGAACCTGTGTCCCCTGCATCGGCAGGCAGACTCTCAACCACTGCGCCACCAGGGAAGCCCCAAAGGCAGCCTTTCATCAACAAATCATCATTTCCAAATATTCATTGGAACTAACCTCATAATCCAAACTTGCAAACTCATCTTGTCCCCAGCTCTGGGCCAATCAGGTCTGAGAGAATTTAAGGAAATCTCCATCAGTTTTGATGGCTTAATATCATCTTAGTCTGTTGGTATTCGTGGAAGTGACTAACCAGGCACACAGCAGGCATTGTCCTTCAGGTCTAATTGTCAGACTCTTCCCCAGTTTTTGTGAGAGAACCTGTCTTACGCCATTGTTCTAGAGCCTACATGCCTATCTTTTCTCCCTGTGCTCAAGCTGTCAGTTTAGCAAGGGCTGAAGTTCTTTTGTTATCAGTTCAGCCCTTGTAAAGGCCTGTGTAGGTCTTTGATGCTTGCTTCCGTGTCTCTCCAACATTTATTCCTTCATTTGTCCACTCATTCATTCATTCAATATGTTCATTTATTAGACAGTTTTCGCCAGTTTGTTCATGCTGGTCATGGCAATTCAAAATGTCTCAGGTCATGCTCCCTAGAAGCAGAGATTGATGTGGGTATTCTTAGCAAGCCATTTAATCCTGAGGGAATGCTGTATATGTGGTGGGGAAACAGAATAGGGCAGGGGAAGAAGCTAAGCTACGATGTGATTTCACAGGACACTCTGGGGAGTGAATGGTGCCATACAAGTTATTCTCCCCATCGGCAAAGGGGCTGGGCTGTTACAACCCTGCTATCGGTCACTGGTTAGCTATGGACCACCCTTGGAGGTGGGTTTGAGTAGAGGCTAATGTGAGCTCGCAAGCACCGCCAGACAGTTCTGTCAGGCAAGGACAGTTTCTCTGGGAGGCTTGGAGTGTGAGCCATGCACTCATGACATCTGAGGCACGATAATGACAAAGTGGATCTAGGTGGAGCACCAATAGTATCTGCATCACAGTGATACCTGATATTGAGTCTCTGAGTGACTCCATAGGAATGGGTCATTGTAAAACAACGTGGAGTTGGAGTGATAGAGCTATGCACATAAGGAGCACATACACCAAGCTAGGTGTGAGTATGTGGGGGAATGCAATAGGGGTGAGATGGAGGAGAAAATGTTCTCAAGGAAAGTTTCCCCAAGACAAATGATTCATAAATTGAGGCCTGAAGGGTAAGATGGATGATGGAAGAGGGAGGAAATTTCCACCAGAGAGCATGAGCATTGGTAAATGGGGCTGCATTATGACTTTTGTGTGCCTTAAGCACTTTAGCCTCTCCTGAGCCCCCTCCTCCATAAAAAATATTAAAAATTATATGTTATGACTATACTGATATAAATATCAATGTAATCCAGGTTGGATTATATTTATTTTTTCTTTAGATTTTAAAAGAGATTGAAACATTTCCATAGTCCCCTAAAGGTACCTTGACCCTGTGCCTCTTATGCCTGAATGGACACGTGGGCCCTGTCAGTGAAGGTAGGAACATGTGGGAAGGCAATCCTGAATAGATCAGTGCTGCTGGATGCTAAGTGCGCCGCTGTTTCTGTCTCCTGGCCTTTGCTCCCATCTGCTGCCTGCCTGCATTTCAACTAACCCTTATCACCGCCTTCCCCTAAGACCATGCTTTCCTGAGACTGGACTGGGTTGGATAGTGTCTCCCCCAAATTCATATCCACTGGGAACCTTAGAATGTCATTATTTAGAAATAGGATCTTTTCAGATGTAATTAGTCAAATTCACATGAACATCTTAGAATAGATTGAGCCTATAATCCAAGGACTGGTGTTCTTATAAGAAGAGATGACATAGAGAGAGGAAGGCCATGTGATGTTTGAGGCAGAGATTAGAGCAATGCAGCTACAAGACAAGGAATACCAAGAATCGCCTGCAGTTATCAGAAGCTAGGAGAGAGGCATGGAACAGATTCTCCCCTAGAGCCCTTAGAGGGAGCCTGGCCCTGCTGACACCTTGCTGTTGAATTTCTGGTCTCCAGACTGCAAAAGAATAAATTTATGTTGTTTTAGCCACCCAACTGTGTTATGGTGGAACTTAGTTACGGTAATCCTAGGAATCTGGTATAGACGGTCTTTGCAGAACGTCTCACCTGAATCTCAGGTGTTCCTGGTTATGAGTGGGCACAGTCGGGCCCTGATTTGTCACCTCTTTTCCCCATTACTTTCTGAAGTAGCTGTCCACTTTCCAGCACTGATAGTTAGTCCCTGAGTACTGAAGAGCAAGGAGATGAGTGGACAGACCAGAGAAGTTGCTAAGGTAGCTTTTGTTTCATGGGGCAGTTTCCTTCATTTACTCATTGTATCACACTTACTTTCAGTAGTGCTGGGTGCTAGAAGAAAATGGAGCATTGTTTTCAAAGTTTCAAAGAAAAATGTTTGCTTTGGGGGGCAGGAGGAGGAGAGGAAGCTAGGTACAGTAAATGTACTGTATAATATTTTTCTTTTATCCCTAATTCCAAAAAGCCTGTCCAAAAAAACCAGGCTTTTCCAGTTTCCTAGCCATTTAACAAAAAACTTAATGTGTAAAAAAATTGCTGCATGTGTAATACATGTAAATGTGAAGATAACATGCTGCAACATCTCATAAACTGTGTGCTGCTGGAGGGGAAGGACCACAGCTTTCTCTTCTTAATGCTCAGAGTCTGGCACAGTACCTGGAATATCATAATCCTCCAGTAAATGTTTGCTGAATGAATTAATCTGCCATACATTCATTCCCAAGGTGATTTAGCTCACTGGGGTCATGGGGCAGATGTCCCTCATTGTATCACATGCACAAGACCTAAGGTTGCATCTTTTCTTTTTTTTTTTTTGATACATTCATTTATTTATTATTTATTTTTGGCTGTGTTGGGTCTTCATTGCTGCTCACAGGCTTTCTCTAGTTGAGGCGAGTGCGGGCTAGTCTTCATTGTGGTGTGTGGGCTTCTCATTGTGGTGGCTTCTCTTGTTGTGGAGCACAGACTGTAGGCGCACAGGCTTCAGCAGTTGTGGCACACAGGCTCAGTAGTTGTGGCTCACGGGCTCTAGAGCACAGGCTCAGTAGTTATGGTGCACGGGCTTAGTTGCTCTGTGGCATGTGGGATCTTCCTGGACCAGGGCTCGAACCTGTGTCCCCTGCATTGGCAGGCAGATTCTTAACCACTGCGCCACCAGGGAAGTCCCATAAGGTTGCATATTTTAGATGGGACCACAGTTTTTTTTTGTGCAAGTGTATGAATGAATAGCTATATTGTCTAGATATTACCTCCAAACAAGTTCACAAGGTCAAATACTCTCCACTTACATGTCAGTATGCTTGACAAAGGTACTGTCCTTTATATACAGTAATACTAGTTCAAAATTATAATTTTACAATGGAAATTTTTTGTTTATGATTGAAAACACATCATTTTTATCAGGTTTACTGGATATGGAGAGTAATTTTAACATTTATGGAGTGTCTATTATGAACCAGGACTATGGTAAGCACTGTATATGCAATATCTCATTCAGTCATCACAACTTACCTATGTGGTAAGTTATTATTATCACCACTTTACTGGGAAGAAAACTTACATTAGACAGATTAATTAATTAGCCCATAAATTTGCAGAGCCAGGGTTCAGATAGTTGTTTTTCTAACTGCAAAATGATCTGCTGGTGAATCTCAAGCTTTAGTGTACTAAAAAACATCTAGGGGAGTTTGACAAAAATACAGATTCTTAGATCTTACTACTAGGGAACCAACAAGTCTAAGGTAGGCTCAAGTATCTATATCTTTAAGTATCACCCAGGTGACCTGGATGCAAGTGGCCCATGGGCCACACTTTGAGAAGCACTGCTTTGTACTATGAGATGTCAGATACACAGTGTGAATTATTCTTTTTTATCTAATGTCTTTGATTTAACATAATTTTCCCCCTTGTGGCTGTCTAGTTTTTCCAGCATTATTTATTGTAATGGCCATTCTTTCCTCACTTCTTGTAGTTTCATTTTTATCATAAATCAAGTGTCCATATATATGGGTTCTGAACATGACCCTCCTGTTTTATTTTTTTCTATATAATTCTTATCATCCATTGTAAACACTCTTTGAGAAATTACACTGTAGACCAAAGGGCAAGAAACATTGGAAAACCCCATGGATCTTTTTGTGAGGGGACATAATATCTGTAAAATTTAGAGATGGCCATTTGCAAAGCAATGCCCAGCATTTCCTGGAATCCTCATTTAAATGTATCTATTTGGTCTACCAAGTACAATTTCTAGTATTTTTAGAAATCTGTCTACAGTTCAGTAACACTCAGGAATTACTCTTTTTCCCTCTCCATATTTGTAGCTCTCACTCCCCAAGACCTCTTTTACCAAATAAGCATTACAACATTTTGGGAAAGAAGTCATCTTTTTTAAAAAATTAAAATTTGTATGGAAACACAAAAGACCCCAAATAGCCAAAGCAATCCTGAGAAAGAAAAATGGAGCTGAAGTCAGGCTCCTTGACTTCAGACTATACTACAAAGCTACAGTCATCAAAACAGTATGGTGCTGGCACAAAAACAGATATACAGATAAATGGACAGGATAGAAAGCCCAGAAATAAACTCATGTACCTATGGTCCATTAATCTACAACAAAGGAGACAAGACTATACAATGGAGAAAAGACAGTCTCTTTAATAAATGGTGCTGGGAAAACTGGACAGCTACATGTAAAATAAAGAAATTAGGAGAATTCCCTGGCAGTCCAGTGGTTAGGACTCAGCACTTTCAGTCACAGGGCCCGGGTTTGATCCCTGGTCATGGAACTAAGATCCTGCAAGCCATGCCAAAGAAAGAAAGAAAGAAAGAAGAGAGAGAGAGAGAGAGAGAGAGAGAGAGAGAGAGAGGGAGGGAGGGAGGGAGAGAGGGAGTGAGGAAGGAAGGAAGGAAGGAAATAAATTAGAACATTCTCTAACACCACACACAAAAATAAACTCAAAATGGATCAAAGACCTAAATGTAAGGCCGGACACTATAAAACTCTTAGAGGAAAACATAGAACACTCTTTTAGAACACTCTTTTACGTAAATCACAACAATATCTTTTTTGATCCACCTCCTAGAGCAATGAAAATAAAAATAAACAAATGGGACCTAACTTAAAAGCTTCTGCATGGCAAAGGAAACCGTAAACAAAACAAAAAGACAGCCCACAGAATGGGAGAAAATATTTGCAAATGATGCAACCGACAAGGGATCGATCTCCAAAATTTACAAACAGCTCATGCAGCTCTATGTAAAAAAAAAAAAAAAAAAAAAAAAAACCTGACAAACAACCCAATTAAAAAATGGGCAGAAGATCTAAATAGACATTTCTCCAAAGAAGACATATAGATGGCCAAAAAGCACATGAAAAGATGCTCAACATCACTAATTATCAGAGAAATGCAAACCAAAACTACAGTGAGGTATCACCTCACACTGGTCAGAATGGCCATCACCAAAAGTCTGCAAACAGGGCCTTCCCTGGTAGCCCAGTGGTTAAGACTCCATGCTCCCAATGCAGGGGGCCTCTGTTCAATCCCTGATCAGGGAACTAGATCCCGCATGCTGCAGCTAAGAGCCTGCATGCCGCAACTAAAAGATCCTGCTCACTGCAACTAAAAGATCTCACATGCTGCAAGGAAGATCCCGCATGTGGCAACTAAGACTCAGCACAGCCAAATAAATAAATATTTTTTTAAAAAGTCTACAAACAATAAATGCTGGAGAGGGTGTAGAGAAAAGGGAACCCTCTTGCACTGTTGGTGAGAATGTAAATTGGTACAGCCACTGTGGAGATCAGTGTGGAGGTTCCTTAAAAAACAAAAAGTAGAACTACCACATCATCCAGCAATCCCACTCCTGGGCATATATCTGGAGAAAACCATAATTCAAAAAGATACACACACTCCAGTGTTTACTGCAGCACTATTTACAATAGCCAAGACATGGAAGCAACCTAAATGTCCATCAACCGTGGAATGGATAAAGAAGATGTAGTACATATATACAATGGAATACTACTCAGTCATAAAAAAGAACAAAATAATGCCATTTGCAGCAACATGTATGGACCTAGAGATTATCAAACTAAGTAAATCAGATAAAGACAAATATCATATATCCCTTATATGTGGAATCTAATTTAAAATGATATAAATAAACTTATTGACAAAACAGAAAAAGACTCACAAATTTCGAAAACAAACTTATGGTTACCAAAGGGGAAACATGGAGAGGAGGGACAAATTAGGAACTTGGGATTAACATACACGCACTACTATATATAAAATAGATAACCAGGGCTTCCCTGATGGCGCAGGGGTTGAGAGTCCGCCTGCTGATGCAGGGGACACGGGTTCATGCCCTGGTCCGGGAAGATCCCACATGCCGTGGAGCGGCTGCGCCCGTGAGCCATGGCCGCTGAGCCTGTGCGTCCGGAGCCTGTGCTCCGCGACGGGAGAGGCCACAGCAGTGAGAGGCCCGCGTACCGCAAAAAAACCCCACAAAAAACAAACAAACAAGAAAAGTAGATAACCAACAAGTTCCCTACAGGGAACTCTACTCAGTATTCTGTAACAACCTTTATGGGAAAAGAATCTGAAAAAGAATGCATATATGTATATGATAACTGAATCACTTTGCTGTACACCTGAAACTAACACAACGTTATAAATCAACTATGCTCCAATAAAAGTTTTTTAAAAATTAAAATTAAATATACATACGTTTTAATGTATCTGAAAACATACATTACATTTCTTGAAAACATACATTACATTTCTTGAATGATCAGCCCGTAATCCTCATTTTAAAAAGCTGAAAACTGTAAGGCAGCCATGATTATATTATCTGAAAACAAAGTAGCAGTCCTGTTTTGCCCCCAGCTACTTCTCTTTCTCTTCCCATCTATAACAATGTTACATGCTCTTCATTTCCCATTTAATCTTTAACCACTGTTATTTGCCCTCTGCCCTCACTACTCCAATTGGTCACCTTCAACTTTGTGTCTTCAAAAGTTATCTTTTATTAAGAACATCTTATTTTACATTCAAATGTCATTAGGAAAGAAAGATAAAATATAGACATAGTAGTATTTACCTCTCAGGTGTTCTGCTTTTGAACAAAATTTTCCCCCTCATGGCAGTTTTCTATTGCCTCAGATAGGGTGCCTATTGTAAATTTAGCTTCATTTAATTTGATTTATAAATGAGAAAAACAACAGATTTTACATATTTTCCCACTGAAACATAAGGCTTCCATTTAAATTTGATTTGATGCCAACATGTAATTTTGATATCCTGTCAAGCAAACTCTTAAAACCATCTTTTCTTTTTATAGTACTATATGATACAGGCTTAAAAGACAGCATTTATGATGAATTGAAGGTGAGGAAACTGAGGCATAGAGATATGAAATTATTTAGCTAAAACCATGAAGGAAATTGTATAAACAACCCAGATTCCACTGTATTGCTTTTCAATGAGTTCCAAGGTTCGAGGCAGTTACCCAGTTGGATCCCCAAGATGGGCAAAAGCTTCGCATTAGAAGTGGTTCAGGGGGCTTCCCTGGTGGCACACTGGTTAAGAATCCGCCTGCCAATGCAGAGGACATGGGTTCGAGCCCTGGTCCGAGAGTCATGTACTACAATGTTCATTGCATCTGTATTTACAATAGCCAGGACATGGAAGCAACCTAAGTGTCCATCGACAGATGAAAGGATAAAGAAGATGTGGCACATATGTACAATGGAATATTACTCAGCCATAAAAAGAAATGAAATTGAATTATTTATAGTGAGGTGGATGGACCTAGAGTCTGTCATAGAGAGTGAAGTAAGTCAGAAAGAGAAAAACAAATACCATATGCTAACACATATATATGGAATGTAAAAAAAAAAGGTTCTGAAGAACCTAGGGGCAGGACAGGAATAAAGATGCAGATGTACAGAATGGACTTGAGGACAAAGGGAGTGGGAAGGTTAAGCTGGGATGAAGTGAGAGAGTGGCATGGACATATATACACTACCAAATGTAAAATAGATAGCTAGTGGGAAGCAGCCACATAGCACAGGGAGATCAGCTCGGTGCTTTGTGACCACCTAGAGGGGTGGGATAGGGAGGGTGGGAGGGAGTTGCAAGAGGGAGGAGATGTGGGGATATATGTATATGTATAGCTGATTCACTTTGTTATAAAGCAGAAACTAACACACCATTGTAAAGCAATTATACTCCAATAAAGATGTTAAAAAAATAATTTAAAAAAAAAGAGAGACTTTGTTGAGATTTTGGGGTGAGGATGGGTTTTCCAGAATATTTCATGATGATTTGAAAAATTAGGAACTCTGTGCATGACAGGGGCACATTTCCACTGAACACGTTCTGTAAGACTCTTCTTATTTCCCTCTAGGGCTTTCTCTACTCTGCCCTGTAGATTTCTACAACATCATTTTCATATTTAGCAGTTGTTCCTCATTGAATGAATTATGACTATAGAAAATCTTGTATTAAAAATATTTTAAAATGAATAAAGTCATTCTATTATTCAATGTAACTGCTTTATTTCCTCACATATTCATAAGAAATGCCATAGATCTTACTGAGAGTTTTATTTTTTTATTTCTATTTTTAAAAATATATTTATTTATTTATTTTTGGCTGTGTTGGGTCTTCGTTGCTGTGTGCGGGCTTTCTCAAGTTGTGTTGAGCGGGAGCTACTCTTCGTTATGGTGCGTGGGCTGCTCATTGCAGTGGCTTCTCTTGTTGAGGAGCGTGGGCTCTAGGGCATGCGAGCTTCAGTAGTTGCAGCCCGTGGGCTCAGCAGTTGTGGCTCACGGGCTCTAGATCGCAGGCTCTGTAGTTGTGGCACATGGGCTTCGTTGCTCTGCAGCATGTGGGATCATCCCGGACCAGGGCTTGAACCCGTGTCTCCTGCGTTGGCAGGTGGATTCTTAACCACTGCACCACCAGGGAAGTCCCATGAGAGTTTCAATAAATTAAAAAATTACCACCAAGGGATAAGGTTCTGATTATTCAAGCGACCACACTAACCGAAGACTGATCCCCACCCCCACCCCCCGTTTTTTTTTTTTTAAACTCTTCGTCTGAGAGGTGCTCATCTCAGGTCCTAAGACATCTAGTAGAGTCTAAGTCAGGGATCAGCAAATTAGAGGCCACACCTGACCAGTAGCCTTTTCCTGTAAATACGTTTTTATTAGAACATAGCCACACCCATCTATTTAAGTATTGTCTATGCTGCTTTTGTGCTTCAACAGCAGAGTTGAGTAGTTGCAACAGAAAATATATGGCCCACAGAGCTGAAAACATTCACTATCTGGTCTTCCATAAAACAAAGTTTGCCGACCCTGGTCTAAGATATGTTTCTATATGTTCTTTGACTGTCATTAAGCTACGAGCTCCTTGAAAGCACAAACCAAATATGATTTTTCTTTGTCTCTTCAGTGCCTGTCACATTGTTGTGATGGAAGGAAGTGCTCAAATTCAGCATAAATGAAAGTAACCTAATCCACCTGTATAAATACTCATGCCACCCCGCTACTCCCAATCTTAAAGAATATGGGAAAGAACTATTGAAAACCAGGCATAGGATGATTTCCTATCAGGACAATTTTAGGTTGATTTTCAGGAAAATCTATATCAATCAGGCAAACTCAGATCTTGGTGTGCTGCAAAGGGTTGCTTCTTTTCTTATTCTAGCAATCCAGGGATGGGAAGGCAGGGATGTGAGGAAAGGACCAATGCAACTTTTCAGCTCCAAGAGAATTTTCGTACCTAGTGATTTCCCTAAATATTTATAAAGATGTCCCAGTGTCAGGTGCTGGGCAGCTTGGCCACGGAAAAGCTAAGTGGGCATGCTGGGGATATTTGTATTCCCCACTCACTCATTCCAGTAGGTAGATTCTGTTTTGATGTTTGGTATTATGCGAAAAAGCAGGTTTTGGGGAAGCAAATGTAGGTTGCTATCTGTTCTCTTTCTCCCTTTGTTTGAATGCTCTTGGTTGACGTCCCTATATAGGTAAATCAGGGAAATGACTAGAAAGTATATTAGTTTTTTAAAAAAGTTCATAGATCTGATATCTTGTTTGAGTAGGCATTGGAAAGGGCTCAGGAAAATACTTCTGGTTAGTTTGCTTAATAATCACGCCAGAGAGCAAATAAGTTTATTACCAGTCTGACCCCTTCTCACACTTCTGCTGTTAGATATCACTAACAGATCACTGTGTTCTTTCAGAGAGCCTCAGAATCCTCCTTAACATGTTCCAAGAAGCTACCACCACTTAGTCAGAATTGGCATATGAGATGGAAACGTATTTTCCAAAGTTGGTTTTATATATGTCAGAATGTGAGAATCTGATTTCTTCCTTAGCTCCCCATGTGGTAATTGATCCAGGCCTTGAAGGTAGTAACTGGGGAGGCCTGCCAAACCAAAGCATTCTCAGCAGAGTACAGAGCGCAAACAAAGGTGTGAGGTGACCAGATGGAGTAAAGCAGAGTGTGCAGTGGAAAGTCACATGAAATGAATTTGGAACAGGAAGGAGAAGTCAGATTTAGGTGGACATTGGCATACAGGCCAAGACTCTTGAATGTGATTTGTAAAGTCAGTGTTCCCAAAGGATGGCCAAGGTTCTCCAGAGAAATAGAACCAATAGGATAGAGTGTACGAGTGTATACACACACACACACACACACACACACACAGACAGACAGATGGGGTGAGGATTTATTTTAAAGAATTAGCTCATGTGATTGTGGAAGCTGGCAAATTCAAAAACTGCAGTGCAGGCCAGCAGACTAGAAATTCCGGCAGGAGTTGATGTTGAAGTCTTGAATCTGAAGGCAGTCTGGAGGCCGAATTCCTTCTTATTTGGAGGACCTCAGTCTTTTATCTCAAGTCTTTCAACTGATTGGATGTGGCCCACACACATTATGGAAAGCCATCAGCTTTACTCAGAGTCTTCTGATTTAAATGGTAATCACATCTTAAAAAACCACTATAACTGTAACATTGACTGATGTTTGGCAAACAGTGGGACACCATACCCTAGCCAAGTTGACATTAAAATTAATCATCACAGTCAGCATAGGTAATTTTCAATGGTAGACATATTTGTGTTTTTAAATTTGTATTATACATTTAAATCTCATTTACATAAAACTTCTGATTTCATAGAAATTATTGGTTGGAACAAAGGTAAATGTATTTAAGTAAAACAGAGTTGATTTAATGAAAATTATTAAATAAATATTGGGTAGAGATGGCCTATGGATATGGTGAGTATGTGAAGGTTGTACTGAAATGACTGACATTAGAGAATGGTAAACAACAGAGAATTGCTATACTCCTGCAAGGAAATGTCATAAGGAAACGGGGTTTTAGGAATATTAATTCTGTTGCCCTGAACAAAGGCCACATATAGAAAAAAAATTCATCAACAAATAATAAATGTGGGGACTTCCCTTGTGGCACAGTGGTTAAAAATCTGCCTGCCAATGCAGGGCACACGGATTCAAGCCCTGGTACAGGATAATCCCACATGCCGCAGAGCAGCTAAGCCCCTGCAGCACAACTACTGAGCCTGCGCTCTAGAGCCTGTGAGCCACAACTACTGAGCCCGCGTGCTGCAACTACTGAAGCCTGCACGCCTAGAGCCTGTGCTCTGCAACAAGAGAAGCCACCACAATGAGAAGCCCGTGTACCACAATGAAGAGTAGCCCCCACTCGCCGAAACTAGAGAAAAGCCCACACTCAGCAATGGAGACCCAACGCAGCCAAAGATAAACAAAATTTTTTTTTTTTTTTTTTTTTTTTGTGGTACGTGGGCCTCTCACTGTTGTGGCCTCTCCCGTTGCGGAGCACAGGCTCCGGACGCGCAGGCTCAGCGGCCATGGCTCACCGGCCCAGCCGCTGCGCGGCACGTGGGATCCTCCCGGACCGGGGCACGAACCCTTGTCCCCTGCATCGGCAGGCGGACTCTCAACCACTGCGCCACCAGGGAAGCCCTGTCTTATGATTTCTTAAAAGATTTTAAGCTTAGGAAGTCATCCTTGGTTTTAAATTCACAGATCTAATACCTTGTTTGAGTGGGCATTTGGAAAAGGATGTTTTAAAAATATTTAACTTTTTAATATATCTGGGATTTATTTTGTCATACACTATGAAAGATGGGTCTAAATTAATTTTATTTTCCTTAAATTCCTACCCAGTTATTCCTGCACAAGTTAATGAATAGTTCTTCCTTTCTGGTGATGTCACTTTTGTTTTCTATCAAATTCTTGTATGGAAAAAAATCAATTCTGGACTGTCTAGTGTGTGTTCTATATCTTTATATTTTTTCTTCTTTCTCTAGTGTCTTATTTTAATTATCATAGCCTTATTTTTTTTTCACCATAGAGAGTTTATTTTCCATATAAAAGGGCAGAAGCTAACATGTGAGCAAAAGGGTAAAAAGCGTGGCGCTCGTGTGGGAGACCATGACAGGTGACTTGAGGCTGAGGGTGGTGAAGGCTGGTCCAGGGGGAGAAGTGGAGGTTGTGATGAAGAGATGGGGTCAGATCCAGGCCCTGTCCTTCAGGCAGAGATCATGAGACATGTTGATGCCAAAATTTATGGGATATAGCAAAAGCAGTTTTAAAAGAGACTTCTCACAAAAAAATGCTTACTGGTCTTGGAGAGTTTCCCAGAGAGGCATGGGGTGAGGGATGGTGACGACTGCAGCTCACCCTGGGGACAGAGTCAACTGGCGGCAGCCACCCTTGGAGCTCTCCCCACCATATGGACACTGGTGCTGGTGGGCACCACTCCTTTCAGCTCAGCTTTATGCTGTATTTAAATATCTAGTGTGGCTAGACCCATTCATATACTTCATTCAAAAATTTCTTTGATAAACTTATCAATTTTTTCTTCCTGAGAACATCAGAATCTAGTCAGATTCTCCAAATTTTCATATAATATTTATTGGACTTCTTGGAATATTTATTGGACTTTTGTATATCATTATGAGGGTTGTAATGAGTTTGTGTATTATTCATTTATGTATGAATTTACACCCATTTTCCATCAACTTTTGATGTTTGTGACGACAGAACGCAGATTAGAGTCAATGAATTAGTCTAAAATAGTAACAAAGACATTTTATCTCAGTTGCCACCTTCACTTGAGCAATTCATAGCCAAGTTAACTGTAATCCCCTTTCATGTTGGCACCTAAATGTCTGGTGGAGACGTAATCCAACAATCAAGGATCCAGTGACTGGCCTCAGGGAGCAGAATAAAAGACACAATGATAAACATTGTCAGTGAACGGATTTGGAAACACTTGAAGGGTAATTGACATTTCAACTTTTATTTTAACTTTCATTTTAATTCCTCAGTATTTCCAATGGAAACCCATGATCCCCTTCTGCAAGAATTTTCACCTTGGGTGTTTACAATTTTTTTCTCTTACTTCCTTTGCCCTCTTCATGCTTGTGGTATCTGTACAGCAAGTTCTCCTGGCCCTAATTCTTAGTACTCTTGAAACTCTCCTGACAGCAGAAAGCAGTGATCAGACAGGTTGAATGATCCAATGGAAATTTAATCTGATCTCATTTTAGCTGTGTGTAAGAAGCAACCTGCTGTGAACTAGAATTGTAATGCTGGAAATTATCTGATTCCTACAGGCCTCTCTTCCTTCTCTGCCCTGGTGAATGACTGCTAAAGGAATTTAAAGCATGTAAAACATGATAAGCATTGATTTGTTGCCTTGGCCATTGAACTGGACATCTTGCCTTCTTGCAGGTAAAACTGAAGAGGAGTATCATAGATTCTAAATTTTATTTATAAGGGTGAAGCTTTTAAATGTACTCACTTAAGTTGCTTCTTGAGGCAGTAATGTCCTATTTCCTTTAAATTAGACTTCCAGCTTTGAACCCAGTTTATAAAGCAAAGCAAAATGAAACAACAACCTAGACAAAGAAACCTCTGTCAGTAGAACACTTCAGCTGCAAAGACTGATGACCTGAAGAATAGGGTTGACAAGATGCGATTGGTCAGTTCACTGCTCTGAAGGAGAGGCATCCTTTATTTGTGGCTGCCTAGGGAAGGCCAGTTACAATGCAGAAAAGCTAAGAAATGGTAGGAGAAAGTGGAGAAACAAACAGGAAAAGAGTGAAAAACTGGACATAAGAAAAAGGGAAGGTATAGAAGAAACAGCAACTTTTACAGTTGATTGTGCCACAGTTCAAGAAGAGTATAGCGACCACTGTTACATTGTTGGCCCCCCGTGATCTCCCAGTATTTGCCTCTGTGTAGTCCTCTTTCTTAGAACCTGAGTTGGGAGTGTGACTTATTTTAATTAACTGGAAGTGGCAGAGTGATGCTCTATTAGTTCTTGTTCTAAGCCTTAAGAAGTTCTCCTTTTGTTCTGTTCAGAGCCATGATCTGCTTTATAAGAATTCTGTTAGCCTGCTAGAGCTATGTGGACAGGCTGTCAGAAAAGCCACATAGGAGGGAGAGGCCCTGAGAGACAAGCCTGGCCATCCCAGTACCTCAGTCAAGCCCAGGCCCCTGCTGACCTGCCAGCTGGATGAATCCACGTGAGTAGCCATCAGTAAGATCAACAGAAGGATCACCCAGCCAAGCCCAACCCAGACTGCAGAATTATGAGCAAATAAAATGTTCATTGTTTTAAGCCACTCATTTTTGGGGTGGTTTGTTATACAGCAAAATATAGCTCCTGGCCTGTTAAAATGAAGTCAGTGGTCAAGACCCAGTGACTCTACTCTCTGAGACAGTATTGTGTGGATTGAAGAAGCACGTCTGGGACAAAAGCAAGCTTGGTTCAAATCCTTACTTTTTCACTTTTTAGCTCTTATGGCCTTGGGCAAGTTATTTAATCTTTCTGGGGCTCAGTCTTGTTATCTGTGAAGTGAGAGAAATATTTCTTCTCTCACAAGACAGTTAAGAAATGAAATGAATGAAAGTTTGGGGAACATATTAAGTACCCACCAAATCTTATATTATTTGTTATATTCCATTTCCTTCCTGTCGTTCCCTCATCCCCTGAGGGGATACAAGTGATCCAAACTACATTAACTCTTTAGGGTAGCCCTGTGACCTGCTAAAGGCAGTTCTGTCATAGGTCAGTTTTGCACTGCGTATGTATATTTGACCAACAATTGTGTTTTTATGAAAAAGAGGGAAGCTCCTAAAATACAGGTGATGGATTTTTAAAATGATAGCAGGTTTGTGGGGCACTGCTGGAGACAATGCACATTTGTGTCCATGTCCCAGACCACCTACACCTGCTCCTCTGCAGTATCACAGCTGTTTATTAGACTAAGCTGGGGTCACCAAGGAATATTGAAGTTGCATTCAGCTTATTTTATTGCAGAAGGCATGAAGGCACATGCTGTATTTCCATTTGGTTTTCACAAAAAAGCATTACTCTCTCAATGGTTTGTGAAGTTCACTTAGGCAAAAATTGCAGATTTCGAGGTAGTACTGCATAAAATTTGGTGTTTGTTGAGTCCTTGTCTTCATACTGGAAAGAAGAAAGTCCTATATTGAGTGACTAAATTATGTGCAGACACCAAGAGAAAACACGCACACGCACACACACGAAAGAAAGGATTAAGGAAAAAATAAATAAACCTGCTCTGGCCTCAGTTTCCAATTTGTAAAATGAGAAAGCCAGACTAGAAGGTTCTCCAAGGTCACTTCCAGCTCTGAGTTTTAGCAGACATCTCAAATTCTGAGCATTTATTAGCCCTTTGTGAGATTAAAAACACAGGTTGCTCTCCAGCAAAACATTAATTGCAGAGCTTTCATTAGAAAAAAATCAAAACACTCTTTCAGATTATGCTTTTTTAATTTTAGTTTTAATTGTGTTTTTATTGTTTCCATATTATTTTAAAAGAGAGATGAAAGCTGCAATTTGACAAATTGCTACACCCATTTCCTTGCCCTATAACTGCCCTAGCAAGTTAACTTAAAACAACTTTCTAAAATGTATTTTTAATGAGAAACTCAGACCCCTGAAATTTGTATAAAACATTTTTTTCCTTCAGACTTCGTATAGGGCTGTAGAGTTTCCGTACCTCAGTGCCAAGAGCATGGCAGAGGAATTTGGCTCAGCTTAGTAATTACCTTCTGTTAGTCTAGCTCGAAGTTGTTTTTCTCTTAATGGCTTAAGAGAGCCATTCAAATGCTTTGATTCTAGTAATAAAAGTTCTAATGGGCAAGGTAGGTGAATGCCCATGTAATGTGTAGCCTATTAAACTGGCCATATCCAAAGCTTATGCAGAGTAAGTTCTTACTAGGGACTTTGAAGAGGGCAGGTCAACGTGGAAAAAAGCATGAGAAAATAAGAGAGCTAAAGTAAGTCTGGGAATGTGCTTCCTCTCTCCAACCAAGATCCCGATTATAGTGGACATTTATTTTTGCCTTCTTTCATGGCGAGGGGGAAAGAGCTCCCCAAAGTCTCCCTGTGTGCTTCCAGAATGTTGATTCACCCGCAAGCTTCTCAGTGGACCATGTATATGAGACCACGGTTTCTCAGACTATCTGTGGTGAAGGACCAGTTTGCTTCATCTCCCACACCCCCATCCACTGTGGACTGGTACTTGTATAAAATCTGGTAAAAA
Source organism: Grampus griseus (assembly GCF_964374135.1). Classification (NCBI taxonomy): domain Eukaryota; kingdom Metazoa; phylum Chordata; class Mammalia; order Artiodactyla; family Delphinidae; genus Grampus; species Grampus griseus. The sequence goes on along the minus strand of NC_139000.1, from coordinate 38,532,448 downwards.
TGAATCACTGGAAAAATGACAGATGAACTATGACATACAAAATATAAGCCTCAGTTTTTATTATTAAATTTAATTACTCTCTCAAATTGCAGAACAAGTTTCTAACCATCCTCAGTTTCTATACTTACCTTTTTTTTTTTTAACATCTTTATTGGAGTATAATTGCTTTACAATGGTGTGTTAGTTTCTGCTGTATAACAAAGTGAATCAGCTATACATATACATATATCCCCATATCTCCTCCCTCGTGCGTCTCCCTCCCACCCTCCCTATCCCAACCCTCTAGGTGGACACAAAGCACCGAGCTGATCTCCCTGTGCTATGCAGCTGCTTCCCACTAGCTATCTATTTTACATTTGGTCCATGCCACTCTCTCACTTCGTCCCAGCTTACCCTTCCCCCTCCCCGTGTCCTCAAGTCCATTCTCTGTGTCTTTATTCCTGTCCTGCCCCTAGGTTCTTCAGAACCATTTTTGTTTGTTTGTTTAGATTCCATATATATGTGTTAGCATATGGTATTTGTTTTTCTCTTTCTGACTTACTTCACTCCGTATGACAGACTCTGGGTCCATCCACCTCACTACAAATAACTCAACTTCGTTTCTTTTTATGGCTGAGTAATATTCCATTGTCTATACTTATCTTGTTGCAGATGGTAACAAAAATGTGGAAACAGGCATTGGCCCACGGACCACACTTTGAGTAGCACTGACCTAGACTAGGCCAGTAGTATTCTCTGGTTCCTAGTAATTATTTCATGGGTGTTCTTATGACCTGAGCTGGTCCCAGTCACTTGAATGTTGGGACTTTGGTTGAGAAACTGGGACAACAATTCTGTTTTTCCTGGCTGGATGCCATCTTGGGACTATAAGAGAAGTGGCTTGAGAGTGAGTCAACACCAAGAAAGCAGAACCAAGAGGTAGCAAGTCAGAAGCTGAATCTGCTCCTGTGTTGTAGAGAAATAGAAGCCAATAAATTAAAATTTTTGCTCAAGCTAGAATTCATTAGGTTTTCTATCATCTGCAAGAGAAAAAGTCCTATGTGATATAATTTGCATGTTTTCCCCTAACTCTCAGTCACCTTGCCAGTCATCTTCCCAAAACAGAGATCTGGGAATGCCATTCTTCTGGTTATGAAAACCTTAGCTTCCCACTGCCTTGGTCCAGAGTTCAGGCTTCTTAAACTGTCATTCAAAGTCATTCGCAGTTGAGTCCCCTTCTTTTTCAGCCTCATTTTTTTTGCTACTCTCATCCTCAGGCACATGCCCAATGCTTTAGTGTGACCAGACATGCACTTTTATACATGTTATAGGTTTGCTCATGTTCACTTGGGCTGGATTGCACTTTCTCTTCCCACACCCTCTTCTGATTTTCTAAGAATAGGAACTTGAGAACATAAGGTGTTCATTACTTTTAAATGTTAAGCATTATGCATCACCATAATTCCTGCTGACTCAAGGGCTAATTTTGAGAGTGTTGGCAGGAGGGCAAATTGATGCACCCAGACATTTGACAAAAACTGCATTTAGACTCCAAAGCTTTCATTTCATAGGGAGTCTGGTATGGTTATATTACCAAAATCTCAGAAAACAACAAACTTAGACAAAGTGTGACTTTAAGTTATCGCAAAAATGAATAAGCAAGAAATGAAAACATATGTCTGCACCAAAATGTGTACACAGATGTTCATAGCAGCTTTATTCATAATAGCTGAAAGTGGAAACAAACCAAATGTTCAACAACTGATCAGTGTATAAACAAAATGTGGTATATCCATAAAATGAAATATTACTTGCCATGAAAAGAAGTGAAGTACTGATACCTGTTACAACATGGACTGACCTTGAAAACATTATGCTCAGTGAAAGAAGCCAGATATGAAAGGCCACATATTGTATAATTCCATTTATATGAATGTCTGGAATTGACAAATCTATAGAGAAAGTAGATTAGTGGTAACCTAGGGCTGGGGAGAGTGATGAGATTGAAGGGTGAAGGCTAGAGTGATGAAAATGTTCTCAAATTGATCGTAGTGATGGATGTACAACATTGTGAATATACTAAAAGTCATTTAACTGTACACTTTTAATGGGTGAATTATGTGGTATGTGAATTATGCCTCAACAACGTGTTTTTTTTTAAAAAAGTTTATAGGAGCTTTATTCATAAGTGCCAAAACTGGGAAGCAACAAGATGTCTAAGGTGAATGGGTAAATAAACTGTGGTACATCCAGACAACTGAATAGTATTCATTCAGCACTGAAAAAAATGAGCTATTAAGCCATGAAAATACATGCAGGAAACTTAAATGCATATTACTAAGTGAAAGAAGCCAATCTGAAAAGGCTACAACATACACACTGTATGACTTCAACTATATGACATTCTGGAAAAGGCAAAACACAGGAGACAGTAAAAATGATTGGTGGTTGCCAGGGGTTAGGGTGGAGGATGCGGTGAAGAGGCAGAGCACAGAGGATTTTCAGGGCAGTGAAACTGCTCTGTATGATACTACAATGGTAGATACATGCCACTATACACTTGTCTAAACTCATGTAAACTATGGGCTCTGGGTGATAATGCTGTGTCAATGTAGGTATGATTGTAACAAATGTCCCACTCTGGTGCTGGATTTTTTTTTTTTTATTTTCTCCCTCCCTCCCTTCCTCTCCCCTCCCCTCCCCTCCCCTCCCCTCCCCTCCCCTCTGTGTTGGGTCGTCTTTGCTGCGCGCAGGCTTTCTCTAGTTGCAGTGAGTGGGGGCTACCCTTCATTGTGGTGCATGGGCTTCTCATTGCAGTGGCTTCTCTTGTTGCAGAGCATGAGTTCTAGGTATGTGGGCTTCAGTAGTTGTGGCTTGTGGGCTCAGTAGTTGTGGCTCACAGGCTCTAGAGCACTGCCTCAGTAGTTGTGGTGCACAGGCTTAGCTGCTCCATGGCATGTAGGGTCTTCCTGGACCAGGGATCAAACCCATGTCCCCTGCATTGGCAGGCATAACCACTGAGCCACCAGGGAAGTCCTGGTGCTGGATGTTGATAGTGGGAGAGGTTGTGTGTGTGTGTGGAGGGGTGTTGGGGGGTCAGATGGCATATGGGAGCTCTGTGTTTTCTGCTCAGTTTTGCTGTGAACCTTAAACTGCTCTAAAAATTAAAGTCTAAAGAAAGAAGCAAAGGAGGATGAGGAGGAAGGGGGTGAAGAACAGGAAGAGGGCCAGGGCAAGGATGGAGAGGAGGAGGGGTGACCTCACAAGGCCCATCTCAGTGGGCACCACGTCTGAAAGTTGCCCTGCGTCTCTCTCGTCTCCCTCCTGGCGGAAGAATTAATTGCTCCTTTATCTGTATTTTCATTGTGTTCTTATTCCTACTTCTTTTATAGTTCGTATCACTTTATTATAGTTGTTTGCAGGCCTTACTGAACTATGACCTGCCTGAGGGCAGAGGCAATGCCTTATTTTCTTGACATTTCTACTAGAAATACTACATGGTAGAGTTCAGTTGAAAGTGTGGTGTGTGTATGAATGAAGAACATCTTAAAGCGGCAGTGTTAAGTGCAGTTTTAAAGGATTCTGCTCTAGAATCTGTTGTTCTTCAGGCTTTTTGGTAACCTAGAAAAAGCTCCCTCTACGTGGCTCATCCTTGGGACCGTGGCCAGGATGTGAGCGAGAGCACTGAGGACATGTGACAATCCTAGACAAACGACTTATCCCTACTGAGTCTCCTCCAATAGGCAGCGTACTATTCTAGTAGAGCTGTTGGAAAATACTCTTCCTTGGGGATAATCTAACCATGTGCACGCTGAAATCTGGGACCAGACTTCTGTGTGGTGACGAAGGTCAACTGGGAAGATGTCATTGGGGGGAGAGGAGAAAATCTCATTCTACTGAAAGCCACCACTGCCACCTCAGGATGGCTGCCTGACATGCTCAGGTGAGAGCTTTATTACAAGGCTTTGGGGTTAGACATATGTAAAATGTGTGAAATGTGTTCCTGGGAGGGATGACATTTTAAACTTTTATTATTCATTTATACCTTACTGAGAGTCATATGTAATAGAGTTCTTGAAAGTAGGTTTTAAGAGGGCAATGGAGAAAACTCATCAAGATACTGGTGCTAAGAATGATAAGGAAAAGGTACCTAAGAGGTGATAGGATGCCAAAAATAGCTTTTCTTTACTTCCCAAATTTGGCATCATTTAATGGATAAAGTGAATATTCTCAATCACATAACCACTTTAATTTTAGTACCAGGGCATACTTTTTAAGAAGTCACTTATTTATATTGTTTAAAATAGTAGCATTGAGAATGTGGGGAATTTAGTAGTCAGGGCTCTACTACTTACTTGCTGAACGATCTAAGGAAGTTTCTTCCCGTCTCTGAGCTTCAGTTTTATTCACTGATAAAATGGGCACAATAATACCTGTACTGTTTACATCACAGGATGTTTGTGAAAATCCACTGAGATCGCTGAAAGCAAAATGTTTTACAAATTAGACAAATAAATTTATAATTGATGTTAGTCTAGGAAGGATAAGTGCTGTGAACTTCTCCTACTAAATACCAATGGAGTTTATTTGTGGTTGGTACAAAAAGCAAAAAAAAAAAAAGGAAAAAAAGTGCCGTACATTTAGTCCTTTGTTTCTTTAAATTTTGAAGGAGCTCTACCACGTTCTGAAAAGGAATCTTATTAACATTTTGGGAAAAGCCTTTTTATTGAAACTTCTTGTAAGTTTTACACGCAAGGCACACACATGTATGTAAGGATATCTAGCCAACATGTGCCCTTTTAAAAGAGAAAAGCTCTTCTTTAACCATCTTCTCCAAGAATCGTTAATTTGTATCAGAAAATTGGAGAGGCATGCAGGGATACCTTCCTAAGGAGCATAAAATGTCTGAGCAGTTATCACCCATAGCATCTGTCCCTTCTCTGATCTATTCCAGAGATCACTTGCCAATTCACAAATGCCATGGGGGACCTCTCCTGTGCCGTTATGTAACTCTTGACCTGTGTAGGGCTTTCCCCGAAAACTGCACCATGAGGTCCTTAAGGACAGAGGCTGTGACTTACAGGTACTTGTGTCTCCTAGTTCCCAGCAGTAAATATTTATTAAATGAAAACTTGGCTGAGACTGCATATCAAGGTCAGGAGGAAGTGGTGCCTCTTGGCAGATTTTATCCTCAGCGTAGGTTACCTCTTCCTGCATAATTGAAAGAAGACTCTGTGGGTTTGAAGGCTGTCTAACCCTTTCACAGGAGATCGAGTAACTGTGCTAGGCCATGGGTGTCAAATAGAGGGCATCACAGTTTAAGAAAGACATGAGAAATTAGGAGACAGTTCAGAGAACAGCTATCATGAAGGTAAAGAGTTTAGAAAGGAAGATGTAGGAAGAGGGGAGGGAAATACTGGGATTATTTAAACCTGACAAGAGGAGCCTGAAAAAAAGCACGACAGGTAGTTGATTTTCAAACATTTATGGGGATGATTATATAGAGCAGAGCTTCTCAACCTTTGTGGCAAGGCACACTTCAGAAAAGAGTATAGTTACAGGGCCCACAAGGATAATCAGGTAAGGCTGCTCAAGACTTGATTCTTCTCTAAGGCTTTGACATTCCTAGGTCCCACCCTGCCACCAGAGGACTTAGCACAGCCTTTGGGTAGTGTTATGGACAGAATATTTGTGTCCCACCAAACTCATATGTTGAAACCCTAAGCCCAATATGATATCATAGTATTAGGAGATGGGGCCTTTGGGAGGTGATTAGGTCCTAACGGTGGAGCCTTCATGAATGGAATTAGTGCTCTTATAGAAGAGACCTCACAGAGCTCTCTCACCCACTTTTTCTGCAGGGTTGCTGGGAGAAGACAGCTGTTTATGAACCAGGAAGTAGGTCTCACCAGACACAGAATCTGCTGTTGCCTTCATTTCGGACTTCCCAGCCTCCAGAACTATGAGAAATAAGTGTTTGTTGTTTAAGCACCCAGTCTATGGTGTCTTGTTATGGCAGCCCAAACTGACGAGGTCAGGGATTTGTGCACATGTTAGAAAATTGATGTAGAGTGCAGGGCCTGTCTGTATTTTAGGTAGCATAAGAAGAAGTAGGGTCAAAACGAAAGATGGAAGATTGGAATAAAATGAGAAAACACTTTATTCGTAGATTTGAAAATACCAGATTGGTTTGTCAAAGGGTGTGTGTGTGTGTGTGTGTGTGTGTGTGTGTGTGTGTGTGTGTGTGTGTGTGTGTGTGTGTGTGTGTGTGTGTGTGTGTGTGTGTGTGTGTGTGTGTGTGTGTCGCATGTCCTAAAAGTCTTTATGCAGTTTAAGTTTCACTGACTTCAGAAAAATAAGTGCTACGGACTTATCCTCAAGATCTCGTTTAAGTTTAATTATTTACATTTATTTTATAGTAACTTTAGTTTTGTGAATGTTGAATAATGAATTATTCATTTTAATTATTTGAGTCAGCCCCTCTGACTGAAGATGGTAATGGCTGACTGCAACACAAAGCAAAATTCCCTATTCAACATTTAGAAAACAGGATAAAAGAACTTTTAAGTTCTTTATAACTGGGTTTGTGTAGTGAAAAGATTCTATAGGAAAGATGGATTTAAGGACGTATATGATCCTGAGTATAAATGTGTGGGTACAAGCAAAAATTCCAGACAGTATTTCAGACACTTAAGGCAGTGGAGTTGGTGAGACCCAAGTCAAGTTTCTATCAAACAGTAAAGGGGACCCAGGTAGTATCTGGGTTACAGATGGGACAAGCAGAAAATTTCATTACTGTAAATATATGAAACCATGAAAGGATGGAGTTGGAAAATAGGATGGCAGGGTAGGGCAGAGGGACCTGGAAGGCCCAGCAGGGGCGGAAGGGTCTGCTGGACTGGTGGGTGGGGGAGGGGCTGTGGACACACCCTCTCCATGTTGTCCCCTCCCCCACACTCAGAAACCCTCTGTGACTCTTCAGTGCTCTGTGATGCAGGCCTGGGACTGCACTCGCACTCTCAGTGCTCAGTGTGTTCAGGCAGTCTTGCGGTTCAGAAATGGGATTCAGAGAATGGAATGTTCTCTCATTTTTGAACAGCGTTATCGACCCATGTCTGAGCTGTGACTCAACATCCTTGGATATTTACCGAAACCTCATCGTCCTGTGCGAGTTGGTGTTGCTTCTTCTGTTGCTGTGGTACCTGGTGAGCTTGCCATTTTCACCTACCTTCAGTAAAACCAAAGACATCCGAAAGGTAAGCAGCCCTGGGTGAGCCCCCAACAGAGATTCTTTGTTGTTGTTTCCATTTCTATTCCCACATTTTAAAATGAGATTGGTTGGCTCAGAGAGACACCTAAGGTGGGAAGTTCAAGGAGAGGATAGAACATCATCCTCCTAGGGAAAGAAGCCAGGCAGGGCTAGGGGTTCAGGGAGGACTAAGGCTTCCAGTTGAAGCCCATGTCCCATCTGAGTGTTTGGAGGACTCCAGGATAAAATCCCAAACAGCAATTTTGTGGCCCTAGGTTGGGTTATTTAGAGAGTGTGGGATCTCTGCAGGAGAACAGAGTTCCCTAATGCTTGATCATGAGTACATTCTCATGTCAGGCATCACTCGACAAAGCCTTCCTTTGTGCTGGGCTGATCAGAGCAGCAATGCTGAACCTCTGAGCAGAGGCTGGAGCCTGAGCTCCAGGATACAGGGTCCCATCTGAGGGACATGGACGTGACTGTTGGCCTCAGATGCTATGCCCTCCTTGAGCAGATGACTTCTGACTGGGAATATCAAGTGTGGATCTCATAGACAAAAGTCCTTCTTTGAGTTTGTCAAAGAAGAAAAAAATCGAAAGCATTTTAAGCCTTTAAAATTGATAAAAGGAAGGAACATAAAGTTCTATTAATTAAAATAGAGTCATATTATTCATGGATAATGAATATCTGAGTTTCCTAGAGAGGAGTGAGAGAAATGAGCCCCAGCCCTTCATTCTTTTCTTTTTGTTCTCAGCGTCAGGGCAGAGCCAAGAGGAGAAGGAAAGGTGGAACACCGAAAGGTAAGGTTCTGCCCATCCCAGCTGAACTCTCCAAGGGTGACCCTTCCTGCCTTTTCCATGACATCCAAGGTCCCTGATCTCTGAGGATGTCAACTGCTAGATACAGTTTCTCTCAGAAACCAGAGTTCTCAGAGGAGAGGCTTGTGGGAGGGCAGTCAGAGCCTGAGACACTGCTCAGATTCCCTGCTCTGCTCATCGCTGGGCATGAACCAGTGATGGACCTGGGCAATGGGTGTTTCCCAACAGGTGGCCATGTGAGATGTCAAGAGTCAGAACTTCTGTGTCCTGACTTTGTAAAAGTCCTTTGACTTCCTGGATGATCAGATCCCTCTCTAAGGCAACACTGATCTCTGGGCTTCACATGGTGGTTTTGAGCATCACATGAGATAAAATGCATGTGAAAGTACTTTACAAGAAGCAACATACACATGTTAATATCATTGACCATTTGACCTCATCTACTAATTCTTGGGTCTTTCAGAGTCTAATACCCCAAGGGTTTCCCGTAAGGGGACTCCTTTATTATACCTATGCTTCTACCTTCATTACATATAACCCACTCTCCTGGTTTCTCAGGTTGGAGATGTCACCAGACAGAAATAGAGGAGAAAACGAAGCTGATTTCTATTCTGAAAAGGTGACTAACTAGTCTTTCCCCTTCTTTCCTGATCCCTCCTTAGCATGTTCTATGCAATTCCAGGGATTCAGTGCAACCTGCTGTAGTCATGGCAGGGGGTAGCACAGGAATGAGTATGTGATGAAGGCCTTGAGGTGAGGGCTGTTGAGCATGTTGTGAACTCATGGATGTGGAGCAATGTGAAGGGGCAGCAGGCTTCAAATGACCCCACCCCTGCCAGGCCAGCAGGTCCCCCTTTCCTTATTCTGGTCCTGGTTGCATCTTTGTACTTCCTGTCTCCTGCAGCCTCCTGGGCCAGCATGATGACAACACCCGCATTCGTCGGCTCTTATGTCCAGACCCCTTCTGTGAGGCGTGTAATAATGCAACTGCTGAGATCAATCGGCTGCTACTCCCAGGGGCCCTGGAAGATTCTGCTTCCTCTGTGTCCCCGTTGGCTTCCACAGCTCCTGTGACTGAGTCGTCATTTACTCTGTCCCCTGCCTTCTCAACAGTCCCTCCAAGAGACCTAACACCAGCCTCTCTTCTTGAGCCTTCCCCACTGCCCCCCTCCGTTCTCTCCCCTAGCCCAATGACCCCCTTAGTTGACTCTTTTTCACCCTCCCCATTGGGTCATTCTCTGGCACCAGAGCCTTTTCCTTCCTTGGATTCCGAATTCCCAGTGGACTATTCCCCACCCCAACCCCTTGCCTTTCCCCCTCTCCTACCACATGACACTCAGACAGCAGATCCTGTTCTCCCACGAGAGGCCACTTTGTCTCCGGATACCGTTTTCTCTCTTGACCCCACCCTTTCCCAAGATATCAATCCCCTATCAGATTTGGCCCAGGCAATGAATCACCCCGATTCTTTTGCTTGTCATCATGCACCACCAACTCTGATGTCTCTTTCACCACAGCCAGAGTGCACTTTATCTGTGACTCAATCTGTGACTCCAGAACAGGAGAACTTATCTCCAGATAGCTCTGGTGGGTTATCCACTTGTGTGTCAACAATCAGAGGCACTGAGCATTCAAGCCTGTCAATTGCAGACTTCTCCTGGCGGCAAGCTCATGCCAAAGACTCGTTCCCTTCCACGTTGGCACAATGTGATTTCAATCAGGAGTTTCTTGACCTCCATTCTTCAGAGGCCTCTTTTGGGGGAGACCCTGCAGCCAACCTTGTAGAGCCTGGTAACCTCTCATTTCTCAGCCCTGATGTCCTGGCACTCCTGGAGAGACAAGTCCAAAAGAGGAGCGATTTCCTGATGTGGAAGGAAAAGGAAAATGAAAAAGATTCTCTTCCAGAACAACTTAGGCCAGACTACCAACGAAATTCTTCGTGGAAAATGTTAGAGTCAACTGCTGATAAGCATGACTCGGCAGTCTGCCTTCCCTTTTGGAGCAGCAGAGACAAATCAGAGGAGCTGCATGTGCGTCAGCAGCCCCCATATCCTAAGACCCTGGAGGACCATTTACAGCAAAAACCTATCCAGTTCTTCTGGGGTCTCCCGTCTCTGCACAGCGAGTCCTTGCCCTCTGCTGTTCATGTCTTGGCTGACAGTTCCTCAATCTTTATTTTCAATAGAAACTCGAATGCCTCCACAGGCCAAGAATCACCAGTGCTTCCTGATCCCCTGCCTCTGTCCTTGCCTGAGATTCAGCCTGAGCCCTTGCCTCAAACCCTGCCTCAATCTCAGCGCCTACCTCTCACTCAGGTCCAGTCCCAGGCCGACCCTCAGTCTCCACTCCCAGTCATACCATCTGATCCTCTACCCCAGATCAGGACCTGTGGAGTAAGTTTCCACAGACCTCAGGATGAGTCCCAGTCTCTCTCCTCATCTGAAATTCAACAGCTGGAAAGGAACATTTTGCAGAAACAACAGGAAAATTTGTGGGGTTTACCCTCTGTGGTCCAAAGATCTTGGGAAGACTTTTGTCCATCAGCTCCTAACACTCCTCGCCACCGGGCCCCCCAGGCCCGTGTTTCAATCTCCATCCTTCCTGGGGAGTTTCCTCTCGGTGATGAAGTTCGGAAGAAACTAGAGCATCACCTTCGAAAGAGGCTCATCCAACACCGGTGGGGCCTGCCCCGCAGAATCTACGAGTCTGTGTCACTGATATTGCCTCCAAATGGTTTTTCAGAGGCATCTGAGTCGGTGAGCAATAATGGAGTCTCACTGATCTCTGTGTTTAAGGGTCAGAGTAGCAAAAATGGAAATGTTGGATTGAGCCAAACTGGAGGCTTCCATGAGAGGAGCTCAGAAATGTTCCAGCTAGAGGAAGGTGTGGGGAAGGATCTGGGACACAGCCTAGAGAATGGCCCAAAAGATCACCTGTTGAATGACCCAAAGAGCTCTTCAGGTAAGGATCTGGGGTATGACTCTGAGAAAGACCTAAAGAGTCAGATGGTGAGTCTCTCAGAGAAAAATCCAAGGATGTCAGCAGAGAGTCTAGGTCAGAGACAACTTCAAAATGTCCTAAAAGTACATTTGAGCAAGAAGTTTGGAGAAATAAATGAGGGTCGGCTCCCTGGGACTGTGCATAATTCATGGCATGCTATCAAGCAAACATTGCTTCTTTCTGTGAAATCCCACACCCAAACAAAACAGAGAAGTGTGCCATCATCAGTGGGTGCGGCCTACTCCCTGAATACCCTCCAGGACCTGACTTTTGTTGATTCCAATACACAACAGATGCTGGAAGCCCATATTAAAAGGTTTCATATGAGGATGTTGTGGGCCCTTCCCCGCAAGGTCCTTGAATCCATACAGATCTTTAAATTGAAAGATGCCTCATCCCAGTCCTTGTCTCATGCCAACTTGCCCTCCTCAACCAATGTGATTTCTGAGGCAGACTCCAAATCTGGGAGCTTCAAGTCCTTTAGAGGAAGCTCTGAATCTCTCCATGGAGACAAAGCGGGAACAACAAATTCAGCCCCTGTCCTGGATCGTTCTCTCCCTGCCACCTCACCTGTGGGCAAAGGAGGACAGAGGGTCCTGAGACAATCACGCTCTGATGTCAACCGTAGGCTGGCAGAGGATGTTCAGAGAATTAAGGATGCCAGACAGACTCCTCTGTCTGTTTCACTCTCCATCACAGGGAAAGCAGGTCCTAGACAGACTCAACTAGCCAACAGATATCCCCAAAAGCTGCTTGCAAAGCAAGCTGGGGCCAGATATGAGCCGAAGCATAGGAGTGTGAGTTCCAGTGATAAAGGAGAAATGCAACGGGGCAAAAAGGTGGAGAAGTCAGAACCTGTTTCCATGCCCAAATTGTCTAGGGAGGTATTCGCGGCTGAGGAGCCTGATCCTCTTCAATTAAAAACTAGTGACATGGTGACAACTAGCAAGCCAGGGAGCGCCCAAATGGTAAATGTGAATGAGAATAAAGCAGAAACTACCGTGACCACTGGAAGCCCCCCACCCAAATTACCAGTTCGCCAAGATCCTAAATCATTAGACCTTAAAGAACAACTGTTCCGTGAGTTAAACTTTAAACTGGAGAACAGGGAGCATAGCCAGGCTCAAGGCCAACCCACTGACACATCCCTTGCTTCAGATAACTTGACTTACGAGGCCTCACTGACTCATGCCCAAGGTGTCTCAGGTGGGGACATGGGAGCTTCCCAGGTGCTGCGTGTCCGTTTGGAGGACAGAGGAATCAGGATGGAGCAGCAGCAGAAACCTTGGGCCCCTAAGCAGGATAAGAACTTCCCACCAACTGCAAAGAGAGTGAGCCCTCTGGAGCCCAAGGCAAAAGAGCTTGATGGAGGGGATAAAGGCTTGGGGACATCCCAACTTAGGAGGAAGAGTTTCCGTACTCAGGAGATGGTACTAGGGCAGACACGTGCGAGCAAGTCTTCCCAGACCCTATCACAGAAGGGACAGACTCTTCCTGAAGGCCATAACGGAAAAAGAATGATGCACTTCTTGCAATGGCTTTATTCTGGGATAAAATACGAAAGTCAAGAAGATGCCCAGGAAAAGGGCAGCCCCATATCAACTGTGCAGAACAGAGGCCTAGTTAAAAGTAAAGCTGCCTTTACTGGGACAACTGAAGCTCAGAAAATCGTGACAGACAACGGGAAGTTCCTAGAGGAGAAACTGGGGTGTCAGCATGCAATTGATGTCACCTGCTCTCAAGGGCCCCGTCCTCCCCCAGTGCAGGTGAGGAAAACTCAGCAAAAGGCGGAAGTGCAGGTCCGGACAGAACCTGTCCAGGGACATCCTGTCAACTACAGGGCTCCCTCCTGTAAAGTGACAAATGTCAAGTCCTGCCATCAAATATCAAGTCCTACCTTTGCTGGCCAGAGTTATCCTCCAAGTACAAGACAGATCAGAGATAAGAAGAGACACCCCCAGAAAGTTGTGGCATTCAAGGACCAGCAACTATGTCACAGACATCTCCCACCAGTGTCCCACGGGGAGCCTGTGCCCCATCCAAGCCCCACCCACAGGCGTCAAGCTGGCCAGGCACCCACGGCTGCTCTCAGCACTGCTGAAGGCACTGTGTCTGGACATCGGTCTCTACTCTTTAGACAGAAAACAATTCTCCAGAATTCCCAGGGAGGAAGACTTCCCATCCAGAAATAACTCCTTCCTTGTGGAGATTATTGATTCTCCCAAATAAATAGTTATCTAATAATAGTGTATCTTTTCTGTGTACTGTGTTGGGGGCATGGGTTTTGGGTAACTCAGGGCTTATGTGTAAGGGAAAGGAAGGAGATAGTTCAGCTGTTACTGATTGCTTCCTTTGGCTTTGGCTAAAAGGTGACCAGTCCTCTGGAGTTCTTGCTGAACCCCGCCACCCCACCCCCCGCCCCAAAGCCCATTTCCTCCCTGATGAAATTTGAGGAGATGGGCTTTGTCTTCTGCCGCTTAGCTTAGCCTTAATGAAAATGTATAGCAGCCCACATCTCCCCCCTCACTGAACGTTTTATATCCTTTAGAGAAGTAGGGAAGATAGGTGTTTTATACCTGAGGAGCGTTAAGGACAGGTATACTTTCTGAAAATAATGCTGAAGAAGAAACAACAGCTTAATCGTTATTTAGAACTCAGTGACCAGAGGCTCCTACAGGGGGCTGAACCCTGAATGGCACTATTTGGGCGGAGGTGTTGCTCTGCTGGACCCTGGGCTAGTTGCCGTAGGGTCCAGGAACAGCACAGCAGCTGCTTAAGAATCTGTTATGTGGGTCATGTTAATGTATCGGGAGAGCATACTTTAAACTTGACATGGAGGTTTCCTTACTAGAAAGGCACCCTGGGGAAGTGGTTCCCCTCCCTGGGTATTTTTTCAGGCTGCTCAATTGATGACTTTTTTTTTTGGTGGAGGAAAAGCACCACTCAGCTGTCAGTGGTAGGAATGTTGACCAGGCAGCCACCTACTTCCCAGGGTAAAATACAGCTGAGAGTAAGCAAAAGATGTCTTAAAGTGAGTGGGAAAGTAAGAAAAAGTGAAGAGAAAGAATGTCCTTACTGGTGGAACAAAGTTCATGCCTCATCATTCCCATATCCTGACCCTGTCCTGCTGCCCCATTCCTCAATCTGATCCAAGCACCATGTCCTTGAGGCTGACCAGAGAACTGCACAGCACACTGATGCCTTATATCAAAAAGGCATGGGGGTGTCTTTGAGTACTAAAACAGTATCTCCAAGGATGTCATCAAGATGGCATCCCCCTCTTTGGGGAAGGTGATCATGGTGCTTTCTTTCCATCTATGCTTGATGGGAATACACAAGATATCGCCCTTAGTGTGTACAGTTCACCAGTCAAGATGAAGGTGCCACCACTGATATTAATAGCCTTGGTGGAGCCGTGGTACGCCTCCCCCAGGATACCTGCAGCTCATGAACCAGAGGTGAGTCCTAGACTATGCACTGGGGTATCAGACATTTGGGGGCTTACCATGGACCTCCTTTTTTTGGCCAAGGCTGCACACATACCCACCCTTACAATGAGGTCTAGAGGGAAGGCAACTCTACTTGTACAGACTGGGACTCAAAAATAGGGTGAGTATCCTAGAGAGCACTTGAGGTAGTTTTTCCAGAAAGACTTACGGATACTGGGTGTTAAAACAAAAAACCAAAAATAGATGTCCACTACAGCCTTCTCTCACTAATTTTATTTTCTTATCCAGAGTTATGACATTGATCCTACAATATCTGAAGCTTATGGTCACAGAGAGAAGGCAGATTCCGCGGAGCCCCCGGGAGAGGGACAAAAGGTGGAGGGGGCCCAGGGTGGGGAACATGAAGAGGTGAGGAGTGGTGGAGGGCTCTAACCTCCATGTGGATAGACCTGTCAGTAACCCAGCTTCCCTGTTCCTACGTCATCTCATTTTTACTTCTATTCCAGTGCAGTCACTGCCACACTGTAGAGCTTATTACCAGGAACACTTCTGCCATCTGGAATAATACAGTCTGACATTCCACCCTTTGGCCTCATCCTCCATCCTTCCAGCTTATATACTACTTGTTAATTTTTCAACTTTAGGTCGTTTTTCCACTTACTCTTCCTCTATCCACCAAGCTCTTGTCTTCTTTTTCTCTCTCTCCAAGGTAGGCTTGGGGGTCTATCAACATTTAAAAAGCTCCACTACAAATAGGCCCCATCCAATCACCTTTAATCCTTCCTGTCTGGCAAAATCCCCTATCTCTGCCTTTTCCAGAAATACCTTCCCATAAGTAGCTGATGACTATTGGATTAAATCTCACAATCAAGTCTACTGATGCCATGATAAATTCAGCCCTCATACTACCTGGAAATAATGCATCCATTCCACAAATTCTTATTCCATGCTTGCTTACATGTGAACAAAACAAATGGAACTTAGGTCACTGTTTCCTTAGTCCATTTTCTTTCCAGTGCTACTCAAATCTATTTCAAATCTCCTTCACTTTTCTCAAATTTAGGCCATCTCCACTTGCTCAGCAGATGTGCCAAACCACCATTCACAGAGGAGCTAGAAGTCATGAGATGGGAAATTTTCATCAAAATCCTTAAAAAAAAAACAAAAAAACTTTCCCATTCCTCTTTTCCTTCTTCCTTCCTGTTATATGGAAAGAAGTTTCTTTCCCAACCTCAAAGGAATTACACTTCCTGAAATTTCCTTATTGAGAGAGAGCTAAACTCTAGTCTTGATGGACTGATCACCCTGGCCAGGTATCGTTTTGCTCCCTCCCTCTCCTTATGAGTCACTCTACATCTTTTATTATTTTTAAAGCTTTTTAGTACAAAAATGTTTAAACATGCACGAAAGCAGACAGAACAGTGTAACCTCCCATACACTCCTCACCCAGCTTTCACAGTTATCATTTGGCATGTGTGATACATCCCATTTTTTACACTATGATTAAAGTGTAAAAGCCCATTTAAACATCTTGTCATCTATCTCTTAAGACATATGCTATGTGCCCATGTCAAAGCTCTCACATTTCTTTGATATTTATCACCTGTGGTACACAGTTATTCACAACAGATGTACACAGCATTGGTGACAAAAAAGCATTGTGCTTTGGAGGCTCTGGCAATCAGTTCTGCTCTGCCTTTTAGTCAACCCTGAGGAGTCATTTGAATGAATTCCTCCCTCAACCCCATAGAGGAAGGAATCTTACAGATCAAATTCAGTGCACAGTAATGCTTTCCCTTAATCACACAGTAACTATAACATGCAGAAAGAATAGAAGTAGTCAACTGTGCATGTTGATAAAGACTTGACATCATTATATGTGTTTTCAAATATTTACAAGAAAATACTTTTCCTGTCACATAGTTAAAATGAGCTATTGTGTTTCAAGTTAAACACAGTAGATAAAACACACTTGTTTATCTTCTCTCTTTCCCGAAATGCCATTAAAAGCAAGAGTAGATGAAAAAAAAAAAGAGTAGGTGAAAAGAGGTTCAACATCTCTAGCCATCAGGGAAATGAAAACCAGAGCCACTATGATATAACACTTCACACACACAAGAATGACTAGAAACAAAAAGTCAGATTAAAACAAGGGTTGGTGAGAATGCGGAGAAACTGGAACCCTGATACACTGCTTGTGGGAATGAAAAACGGTGCAGCTGTTTTGGAAAACAGTCTGGCAGCGCTTCAAAATGTTAAACATAGAATTACTATGTGACCCAGCAACTCCACTTCTAGGTACATACTCAAGAGAAATGAAAACATATGTCCACACAAAAACTTGTAAACAAATGTTCATAGCAGTATTATTCATAAGAGTTAAAAGGCAGAAACAACCCAGATGTCCATCAACTGATGAATGGGTAAATAAAATATAGTATATCCATGCAGTGTAATATTTTTGGCATTAAAAAGCACTGATACATGCTACAACATGGCTGAACCTTGAAAATTTTACACTAAGTGAAAGAAGCCAGTCACAAATAACCACATATGATTCAATTCATGTGAAATGTTCAGAATAGGGAAACCAAGAGAGGACAGGAAGTAGATTAATGGTTGCTTAGAGCTGGGAGATGAAGGGTGGCGAGTAATAGCTAAAGGTTACAGGGTTCTTTCTGAAGTCATGAAAATGTTTTTAAAATTGTGGTGATGCACATGTCTGTGAGTATACTAAAAATCATGGAATTACACAACTTTAAATGAGTAAATTGTATGGTATGTGAACTATATTTCAATAAAACTATTCAAACAAAGGCTTTAAAAAGAATAAGTGCTTAAGGATGACTAGAAGGAGAGAGGATACGACAAAAGATGTCAACACATTTTGGGAAGATGGAAATCTGGTGGAGGAATGGTAACTGGGGAACAGAGCAGCCAAAGTGCTGGCAAACCAATTCACACCACAAAACGCCAGAAGACACCAGGTGGTGTCTTCTGGTGGCACCAGATAAGAAAAATTAGGGGTTCCGTGCTGTAAACATGTTGATTTTTTTCCTTCTTTTTTTTTTGTATTGTGTTTAATTAAAAAAAAATTGTTGGTGGGGAGTGGGTGGTGCTCTTCTTCAGCATTTTGTAAAATCCTGTTGAAATGTGCAGAGGATCCCAGGTTTCTTGCCTGGGACAGAACGTGAGATAACTTTTAAAGCTGGCATTACACATTTCTGGGGTTTGGGTATGGTGATGGTGGTAGCTGCAAGAATCAAAGGCAGAAATCTCAAAGTTTAGGTAAAATCCAGGACAGCGGGCAATGGTCCATTTTTTAAATGTATTTATTTGAAAATAACTAAACTTGTGGAAAAGTTGCATGGATGGTAAAAACCATGTACCCTTTATCCAGACTTACCTACTAACATTTTGACCCATTTGAGATCTCTCTCCTCTCTCTGTCTCTGTTTCTGTCTCCTTCCCTCCCTGCCTCCCCTTTCTCTCTCTATATGAATACGCACACACACACATATATGAAAACTATGCATACATTTCTGAATATTTGAAAGTACATTTCATGCATCATGCACCTTCTCCTTGAATATTTCATTGTGTATTTAAGAAAAAGAAGATTCTCTTACCTACAGTACAGTTATTTATCCCCTTCAGTAAATTTAACAATGACATAAAACTTTTAACTAATCTCCCATTCATATTCCATTCTTGTCAATTTATTGAGTAATGTCCTTTGTGGCTTTTTTTCAAAACCTCCATTACAGGATTCAGAATCACAGACTGCATTTAGTTGTCCTGTGTTTTTAGTCTCCTTTAATCTGGATCAGTGTTTCTCAGTCTTTCTTTTTTATGACAAGGCCATTTTTTGAAGAATACATTTGATGTGTCATTTTTATGACCCCTTCTCTCCTGGAAATTCTTTTGGTGGAGCTTATATTGCTCAGACTTTAGAGGATGTTTTTACAGTTGTGAATCCTAGGGACCTCAGGGACAGTCAGGACCAGACTTTCTATTAAGAAAACAATACCAGAGATACAAAGATATGTGGAGGGATTTTTCTGAACAGATACACCTCCTGCAGTCAAGGGAGGAGGGTATGTGAGATGGAGTGGGCTTGAAATGTACCCTCCTTTTGGGTAGAGACAACAGTGGAGCTGTGGATGCAGGAGAAGACAGGTCAAGAAAGGAGCTGTCATTACTAGTATCCTCCTCATAGGGGAGGGAGAGAATCAGGTATCTGGGGTCAAGACTGATTCATCAGACTCAACGAGGGAATACAGGCTAGCGAAGTAAGGAAATGACACAGCTTAATTTCAGCAGTTTATAATCTAAATAATGAAGGTATAAGGGCTACAACTATTAAATGAGTAGCACGGGGAGATGAAATAAATACATATACACATCAACAAAAATGACATCATTGTTTAAAAAGGTATGGAGATGCCAACAGGAATTTTGGTGGAAGGTAAGAAAGTAGATGGGGAAAAAAATCATAAGACTTTTCATAGAAGAAGTAACCATGAGTGTGATTCAAGAAAGCTAAATAGTGTGAAGTTTTATGTTAATCTGGGTAGGTGTTGGTTGTGTTTAATATTTACTGTAGCTGTATATGTCAGAGACTTCGATTTCCTATAGTGTCCTTGTTTTAATCTCCCTTGGTGTCTTCAGATTTCCCTGTCTCCTCCTTATATAGAGCGTATGCCTTGCAGGTCCTTCGGCTATGATCCTGTTACCATACTGGAGCCCTGTTGATGTGGTAGTAAGGTGCATGGCGGGGCGGTGGGGGAGGGGATATGATTAAATCCTTTAGTGGGCCTGTGTCCTTGGGTTATTCACAGATGTTTCTAACACTTTTCTCTCTTTCTTTCTTTTCACTTTTTAGAAGAGATAGGAAGGCTAGAGGGAATTGGAGTTGGATAATTTCCCTTCTCCCATGTGGGATAAGTCTCTGGTAGTCTTTTCCTCTGCTGAGTAAGCTTCTGTTATGGAGAACATTCAGGGGATATTTCAGAATGTTTTCAAAATTGTTACTTTTCTTCCCATTCCCACACTTCTCCACCAGAAACATCAGAATTTTTCATGGCTCTTCACTGTGAGAACCTGGTGTGGTTCCCATAGGCGAAACCCATGAATAGGTGGAGGCCCCCCTAAGATAATGACCCTAGGAGTTTCTCGCTCTCATGTTAGCCCACAGGCATCCTCTAGCGATTTGTCAAAGTGTCCTTTTAAGTGTTCCTATCAATTTATGGCTCCAGTGGCCCCTGCTTGAGGTAAGCTGACCTCAACTGTGATTCTCTGCATTCACCCTCTATGAAGATTTTGGAGTGATTTGCCCTGTGACCTTAATTCTCTAATGCTACAAGAAAAGTCACTGACTTTCAATTGGTTCAGATTTTGCTTCTTCTAAAGACTGGAGTAATGACTCCCAAGCTCTTTAAATGTTGGAGCTGGAACCAAAAGTTGCCTCTCAAAGAATGATTATTTTCTTGTTCCCGTGCTCACATTTCTCAGTGAGATTGGTTGGGTCAGAGAGACACCTAAGATAGGAAGTTCAAGGACAGGATAGAACATCATAGGCCAGGCAGGGCCAGTATTTCTGGGGGGACTAAGGCTTCCAATTGAAGCCTGTGGCCCATCTGAGTGTTTGGAGATTCCAGGATAAAATCCCAAGCAATAATTTTGCAGTAACTTTGTGGTCCTGGGTTGGGTTATTTAGAGAGTTTGGGATCTCTGCAGGAGAACAGAGTTCCCCATTGCTTGATCATGCATCACATTCTCACGTCAGGCATCACTCAACAAAGCCTTCCTTTGTGCTGGGCTGATCAGAGCAGCAATGCTGAGCCTCTGAGCAGAGGCTGGAGCCTGAGCTCCAGGGTACAGGGTCCCATCTGAGGGACATGGACGTGACTGTTGGCCTCAGATGCTATGCCCTCCTTGGGCAGATGACTTCTGACTGAGAATATCAAGTATGGATCTCATAGACAAAAGTCCTTCTTTGAGTTTGTCAAAGAAGAAAAAAATCGAAAGCATTTTAAGCCTTTAAAATTGATAAAAGGAAGGAACATAAAGTTCTATTAATTAAAAGAGTCATATTATTCATGGGTAATGAATATCTGAGTTTCCTAGAGAGGAGTGAGAGAAATGAGCCCTAGCCCTTCATTCTTTTCTTTTTGTTCTCAGCGTCAGGGCAGAGCCAAGAGGAGAAGGAAAGGTGGAACACCGAAAGGTAAGGTTCTGCCCATCCCAGCTGAACTCTCCAAGGGTGACCCTTCCTGCCTTTTCCATGACATCCAAGGTCCCTGATCTCTGAGGATGTCAACTGCTAGATACAGTTTCTCTCAGAAACCAGAGTTCTCAGAGGAGAGGCTTGTGGGAGGGCAGTCAGAGCCTGAGACACTCCTCAGATCCCCTGCTCTGCTCATCGCTGGGCATGAACCAGTGATGGACCTGGGCAATGGGTGTTTCCCAACAGGTGGCCATGTGAGATGTCAAGAGTCAGAACTTCTGTGTCCTGACTTTGTAAAAGTCCTTTGACTTCCTGGATGATCAGATTCCTCTTTGAGGTAAATAACCATTGACCTGTATTCCTCAAAGGGTGGTTCTGAATATCACATGGGAGAATACATATGAAAGCCCTTTGTGAACGATAAAGCAACATATATTTGAGCTTTGTTATTATCATCATTGACCATGTGTTCTGACCCTATTTCCTAGTTCTTGGGGCTCTCCAAGTCCAATCCACCAAGGGTACCACTAAAGGACATTCTACTAAGCCTCCTATAAGGTCTCCTTGTTTCTACCTTCATCACTCTCCTGGTTTCCCAGGTTGGAGAGCTTGCCAGAGCGAAGTTGAGGAGGCAAGGAAGGTGCTTTCTCTTCTGCAAAGGTGACTGAACATTACCTTCTTTCCTGTATCCCGCTTTTTAGTGGAGTCTTTGAATTTCTAGGGCCTCAGTGAAGCCTGGTATTGACATGGGAGGGAAAATCCTCAGATTCAGAATGTGAAAGCCTTGGGGAGGGGGATAAAAGATTTATTGTGAGATTAAGGAAGTAAAAGAATGTGAAAGGATAGTATACATTGGGCAGCCATACTTTTGCCAGACCTGTCAGGGTCTCATGTGTGTTCTGGTCCTGGTTGCATCTTTGTACTTCCTGTCTTCTGCAGCCCCCTGGGCCGGCACGATGACACCACCTGCTTTCGTCAGTTCTTATGTCCAGACCCCTTCTGTGAGGTGTGTAATAATGCAACTGCTGAGGTCAATCGGCTGCTACTCTCAGAGGCCCTGGAAGATTCTACTTCCTCTGTGTCCCCATTGGCTTCCACAGCTCCTGTGACTGAGTCGTCATTTACTCTGTCCCCTGCCTTCTCAACAGGCCCTTCAAGAGACCTAACACCAGCATCTTCCCCACTGCCCCCCTCCGTTCTCTCCCCTAACCCAATGACTCTCTTAGTTGACTTTTTTTCACCCTCACCACTGGGTCACTCTCTGGCACCAGAGCCTTTTCCTTCCTTGAATTCCCAGTGGACTATTCCCCACCCCAACCCCTTGCCTTTCCCCCTCTCCTACCACATGACACTCAGACAGCAGATCCTGTTCTCCCACGAGAGGCCACTTTGTCTCCAGATACCATTTTCTCTCTTGACCCCACCCTTTCCCAAGATATCAATCCCTTATCAGATTTGTCCCAGGCAGTGAATCACCCCGATTCTTTTGCTTGTCATCATGCACCACCAACTCTGTCTCTTTCACCACAGCCAGAGTGCACTTTATCTGTGACTCAACCTAAATCAACTTCCATCTTACTGAAGCCTGTTCTGCAGAACTTATCTCCAGATAGCTCTGCTGGGTTATCCACTTGTGTTTCAACAATCAGAGGCACTGAGCATTCAAGCCTGTCCATTTCAGACTTCTCCTGGTGGCAAGCTCATGCCAAGAACGTGTTCCTCCCCACAGTATCACACTCTGATTTTCAGAGAGAGAATGTTTCCCTCCATCTACCAGACACCTGTCTCTGGAGAGACTCTGTTACCAAGCACATGGAGGCCAACAGCCATTCTTTCTTTGGCTTTAACATCCAGGGACTCTTGGAGAGACAAATAAAAAAGAAAATGGCTCTCCAGAGTTTAGAGAAGGAACAAAAGGAAGAGGGACCATTTTCAAAACAAATGTCAGAATGCCAACAGACATCTTCAGGGAATTCACTGCAGTCACTTGATGTAAAGGACACTAGAGCCCCCCCCCCCCCCCCAAACTGGCTGGAACAGGGAAAGCAAAACAGAGCAGCTGCACATTTGTCAGCAGCTCCTATATGACATGACTTTGGGGGAAAACTTGCAGCAGAAATATAGCCAGCTCTTCTGGGGTCTTCCCTCTTTGCACAGTGAGTCCCTAGTGGCTACTCTCCTGGCTTCTAGTAATAGTTCCCCACTAGAGTCTCACTCTGTTTTATTCAATGGAATCTGTAATGCTTCTGCATTCAAAATGCGGGATCAAGGATCTCCACCACTTCTTTATTCCCATCCCCTTCTGCTCCCTCATGTACATCCACAACGCTTGCCTCAAACTAAACCCCAATCCCAGCCCCTACCTTTCACTCAGGTCCAGCCCCAGGCCCACCTTCAATCCCAACTCCCAATTCTACCATCTTCTTCTCCATCCCAGGTTAGGGACCATGGAGTATCTTTCCATAGATTCCAGAATGAGTCAGACTTTCATATCGCGACTGGAAATCAACACCTGGAATGGCACGTGTTGCAGAAACAACAGGAAAGTTTGTGGGGTTTAGTTCCTGTGCTCCAAAAATCTCAAGAAGCCACTTGTCCTCAAGCTCTTAACCTCCCATTGGTCAACCGGTCGTCCCATGCCTATGTACCAGTCTCTGTCCTTGGCCATTTTCCTATCACCAGTGAACCCCAGGAGAAACTGGAGCTCCATGTTCCAAGGAGGCTAATTCCACGATGGTGCCTCCAAGCCTGTAGGAATCTAGAGCCCCCAGCACTGATGGAGCCTCAGTATAAATTAAAAGAAGTACCTCAGCAGAGAGGCACACATGTTCACTTACAAATCTCTGAGCTTCAGGGCAAGGATAGCAAGGATATAGGGAAGACTGAATTGGGTCTCCCAGCAAATTTCCATGAGAGGGCCCCAACAAAGTTTCAGCTAAGGGATGACATGAGGAAGAATCTTGGCTATATCCTAGAGAAGAGCCCAGAAGACAGTCCCACAAGAGGTCTCAGAATGTTACCTAGTGCAGGGTCTGAGGGCTGCTTTGGAGACAAAAACTAACTGTGTGTGTCACTCAAGGAATCACTCAGGGAATGAATTATTAAATGTCTCAAGGAAGGACATAGATTGGAATCAAAGAAAAACCATTCTTAGATTACATGTGAGCACGAAGTCTTGGCAGATCAGTGCAGGTAGGATTCCTATAGGTGTGTGTCGTTCATGGCTGGCTGACGACAATACTTTGCCTCCTTCTGGGAGTTCCCAGACCGACATGGAAGACGCAGATTCAAAAAGTGCAATGGTAGGTAAAGTCTACCACCAGATTAGCAGTCTAGAGCTTTCTTTTCTTGATCCTAACATCCGAAAGGTGCTAGAAGCCCATATTTTAAGGTTTCGTGTGACTCAGAGATGGGGTCTACCCCTCAAGGTTCTTGAATCCATAAAATTCTATATGTTGAGGGAAGCCAAAACATGGTCTCTTCCTCAATTTGACTTTCCCTCCTCAACCACCCATATTTCTGGGGTGGATTCCAAAGGTGAGGTTTCCAAGCCCCTTGAAGGAAGTTCTAAAACTTCTCAGGGAAACAAGGTGAGAACTACAAATTCAGTCCCGGTGCTGGATCATCCTCTTCCTGTTATCTCATCTGTGGACAAAGAAGGACAGTGGGCCTCGCAACCATCACACTCTGATATTGACCAAAGGCTTGCAGAGGACGTTCAGACAATTGAGTATGGCAGACAGACTTTTCAGCCGCTCACACACAGAAACAAAGACAAAGTGAGTCAGAGTGAGACTCTACTAGACCACAGATGCAGCCCAGAGGTGCCCATAAGGCAAGCCGGGGATGGACATGAGCCAAGGGATGAGAACATGAACTCCAGTGATAGAGTAGAAATGATTCAGGGCCCAAAGATAGTGGGGAAGAATTTAGAACACTCTTTCATGTCCAATGTATCCAGGGAGATATTCAAGGCCAAGGAGCTGTGTGCTCTTAAATCACAATATTGTGACATCTTGACCACCAGCGAGTTGGAAAGCTCCCAAATGGCATATGTCAATATGGATAAAATAGAAACTACCCTGACCACCCAATGTCCCTCACCGAAAATAACTGTTCCCCAAGATTCTAAACTATCAGACCTTCAAAACCAGCTGCTTAGTGAGTTAAAGTTTAAATTTGAGGGTAAGCAGCATAGCCAGGCCGTACACTGTCCCACTGACATGCGCCTGATTTCAGGTAGGTTGCCTTCCAAGTCTTCACTGATTCATGTCCACAGTGTCTCCACTGGGGACATGGCAGCTTCCCAGGTGCTGCATGTCCACTTGGAGGACAGTGGGATCAGCACGGAGCAGAGGCAGGATCCCTCTAAGCATGTCTTATGGAACTGCCAGGATAAGAATTTCCCACCTGTTGCAAAGAGAGTGAGACCTCCGGGCTCCAAAGCAGGAGAATACAGAAGTGAGGATTCGGGACTAGGGACATCTACAGGCAGAAAGAAGAGCCACCCTGTTGAGGAAAATTAAAGGACACTTCCCCACCTCTGTCACAGAATGAACAGCTTCCTCCAGAAAGTTACTTCAGAAAAAAGATGAGGTGATTTTTCCAGTGGATTGACTCCAAGAGGAAAATCAAAGACCAGGAAAGTCCCCAGCCAAAAGCCAAATTCATGTCAACCTTTGTGCAGCACCAAGACTCAGTTGAAAGTGCAGCTATCTTTGTGAGTTATGAGCCTCCTGAAGCTCAGGAGCTCACGACAGCCATTGGGAATATCCTAGAGGAGAAGCTGGCATGTAGGTTCAAATCTGAGGCCTTGGAGTTAAGTCAGCACAAGAAGAAACTGCAGACCCAGGTACAGCCTGACAAGGGACATCCCTCCAACTGTGGGGCTCTCTCTGACCCACAGCAAGAGGAATGGGCATGTACCAAGTCCTCAAATCAAGAAGCTGTTTCTGTTGACCAGAGTTGTCTTACAAGTGTTAGACAGAGCAGAGACAGGATCAGACATCACCAGAAAGTTGTGGCCTTTGAGGACTAGGTATTATGCCAGAGTCAACTCTCCTCCCTTTCCTCCAGGGAGCTTGTACCCAATCCAAGCCCCACCTGCGTGCATCAAGAATGCCAGGTACCTCCGGCCACCCTGATGAAGGCACTGTGTTCAGAGATTTGACTCTTCTATTCAAACAGAAATTGCTTCTCCAGCATTTCCAGGGAGAAAAAATTTCTCCAAAGAACTCGGTCGTTGTTGAGAAAACCTCGCAGTTTTCATGATAACACATCCTCTGATGAAAACAATCTTTCTTTAGTACAACTGAGAGTATTGATCCTCCTCAATAAATGTTTCTTCTAATAGAGAAACATTAGTGCTCTCTGTGTACTGCACTGGGGGCATGGGTTTTGGGTATCCTGGAACTTGTTTGTAGAGAAAGGAAGGAGTAGTTCAGCTCATACTGATTTCCTCTCTTGGCGTCTAAGAGATGACGAGTTCCTTGCAGGGAGCCTGTCAGCAGCCTCCTCAGTTTCATCCTGGGGTCCTTTATTTGATCCTGCTCAGATGTCCCCTACTTAAAAAACTTTATTTTTCTATTAAAAAAAGTACAAAAATTTACTCTAGAAACTTTCAGGCTTTTCCAAAGTGAGAAAACCCTTTAAAGTCCAGAACTTGGCTCAAACTGTCTTATCTGCTCTCAAACTATCCTGAACTATATACAGCTATAGTCGGATAAGTCACTCTGGCATAATGTAGCCAGAATTAACCCTTGTTCCTGCAGAAAGTTTTGGAGAGTGTTTAGGCCCTGAGGTTAGTGGAAGACAGAAATCTTCCTCTTAGATCTCTTGGTGAGGATTAAATGTCACCTGCAACTGAGAGCCCTTCTCTCCTTCATGAAGTTTGTAGTGATGGGCCATGTTCCCCACCCCTTAACCTTACCCTAATGAAAATGGGTAGCAGTTCACTTTTTCCCCTTCCTCTACCCTTACTGGAGCAGTAGGGAAGACTGAATTGGCAGCTCTGAAAAGGACAAGGGATATGAATATTTTCCTGAAGATGGTGACTTACTTTCGTTTAGAAAGAAGCTGCTGATTCCAGAGTATCTCATAGGTAGGTGGTCATTGAGTGGGGTGTATATAAATGGGCTTTGTGATTGTGGACACTGGGTTGGCCAGGGCAGCGTCTAGGAACTGGGTGGGTCCGGCTTAACAATCTGCTACACATGGGGTGTTAATCTGTTTGGAAAGCACATTTTGAGCTTGACAATGAGGTCACTGTGCTTGTGAGAACACCTTGAGGAACAGGAAGAGCTGCTCCTCAAGGAAATTTCTTTAGGATATGTAGCTTAATAGCATCATTTACAGGAGTGGTCATCAGGCAGTCACCCAGAATTTTGGGGAAAAGGAGAAAGAGAGTAAGGAAAATATAATGGTGGAATGAATGGGAAAGGAAGAGAAAAATGAGAAGGGGAAAGAATGACATCATCATCACTACTCATGATCCCATACTGGCCATCCATTCCACCCAACACAACCCTACCTATGCCTCCAGTACCTCCTGGATACTAATCAGGGCTTTGTAGAGCACAATGATACCATTTTAGCATAAGAGTATATTGGATAATCTTTGCGCATGAAGACAGTATTCCCAGGAATGTCATCAGGGAGACGTGCTATTCGGTGCCTGCCCTCCCAGTCATGCTACATTTTTCACCAAGATTACAGTAATTTAGGGGTGTATTAGTTATCTATTGCTGTATAAAGGACACCCCCAAATTTAGTGGCTTAAAAAAGCACATATTATTATCTCACAGTTTTTGTGGGTAGGAATCAAGGCAAGGCCTACCTGGGTTCTCTGCTTCAAGGTCTCTCACAAGGCTGCAATTAAGGTGTCAGTTGGGGCTGGGGTCTCATCTGAAGGCTTGACTGTAGAAGGACTCACTTCCATGCTCACTTATACGACTGTTGGCAGGATGAAGTTCCTCAAAGCCTGTTGGACTGAGATCCTCAATTCTTTGTTGGTTGTTGGCTAGAGTTGGCTCAGTTCCTTGTCATGTGGGCCTCTCCAACATGGCAGCTTGCTTCATCAATGTCAGGAGACAGTCTGCTAGCAAGACAGAAGTTACAATCTTTTGTAAACTAATAATGGAAATGATATCCCATCACCTTTTCCTTATTCTATTAGAAGCAAATTACTAAGTCCAGCCTACACTCAAGGAGAGGAGTAATTACACAAGGGTGTGACTATCAGGACGTGGGGATCATTGGAACCGTCTTAGAAGTCTTCCTAAGACAAGGGTTTCTTCTTGGACACCCCATTCAGTTTACTGAAGCAAAAGTGGCCAGAGGTGTCAAGTGTATCCTTGCCCTCATTCACATTCATATCATCAAGGTCAAAGCTATTTAATGGCTAAGTAGAGTGGTAGCTGGTAAGAAAAACAAAGAGGTTGGAGCATCCAAAGAAGGAGGGAAAGGTGGCATGCAGGTAAAGGTGGTGTGGGGTCACCATGAATAATCAAGTGAAAGGAGGCCTTAGAACCACGTGATTCACCATTGCCAGTTTTCAGACTTGGGAGAGAGAAAAAATTAGGTGCAATATAGCTCATGCTGGCTCCCCCAGTCCCTCCCCTCTGCCCTAGCTTTCAGACCATAGGGCTAAAGAGGCAACCTTCAGCTCCTGCAGAGACAGCCACACTTACAGAGGAAGCAAACCCTACAGATTGCAAGGTTTAGTTTCTGCTCTTATCAATATATTTAATATAGCACATCCATCATTTCAAATGTGCTTCTCACAGCTGAAACATCAGAGAAAATGAGTCACCCAATTGGTGGAAAAGCCGGTACTAGGGAACTCACAGCATTTAACTCCCATCCTGGGATATTTTCTATGTAACCATGGCCTGAGGACTTTTAACCAAGGGACAGGTAGTGGCTTAAAAGATGAGTTACTGGCGTGGGGTCACATAACAAGTCATACCCGGTGCCCAGATGTTTGCTTCCATTCAGAGAAACATTACATGCGGAAACGAGGCTGAGTTTACACCTTCAGAACATCTATAAAGTGACCTGTCCAAATGAGGTGGCAGCACCATCCAGGAGTGATCCCATACTCTTGTTCTGCTTCTAGGACTGTTTTCCTTTTCCCCAGACTCCTGTTCCTATGGGAAAGGACTGTCATAAAAGGCAGGAAAGTATATTAGCTGAACAATGACTGGAGAGATCAGGATCAATTTCTCTAGAAAAAGATTCCATGTGCTTTGTGCCCACACTCAGGATCACAGTGTTGGGCAATTTCAGGAGGGGTTTCATATACAGGATATTTTGTGGTGCCTGAAGCAATTGTCACTGACATAGAATGTGACAGGAATGGTCTATCTGGATTTTTACAACCGCAAGCCCACACTCCAAACCTAATATCAGGGCAAGCAAAATGGATGAATCAACTGGTACCTCGACGTGGATTGGGCACAGGAACCCCATATCACAGGTTCAGGCATCATGAATTTCTTTGGTGCCAGGTGCTACCTAAGAGGATCAGATTCCTTTAGGCAGCCTTCACAGGGATTAACACTGACAACTGTGCCCCAATGTGCAGTCTCAATGAAGAGGTCCAGGCTATGAGATCAGACTCTTCTCTGAGGCCTTTCTTCTAGAACTTCTACTTGGTCCTGGATTAGAGCCTAAATTAGGCTGTTATTTTCCTGGGGATACAAGTATATGTTTGGTCTTCATTAGGGAGGCCAAGAGACAGTTCAAAGACTTGTGGAGGCTGCCTCCTTATCTCTCCCAGGAAACTCAGGGTTTATTCTTTCCTTCTGTGAGGTGGGGTGGGGGTGGGCAGGCAGGAAAGGAACTGATTATTATGCAAGTTTAGCAGTGCTTCACTGTGGGAAGGCGGTTGGGCTGACAATGACAAGGATGGGTAATTTTCCTCTGTAGCAATGCTTGCCCAGCTTTAGGCATCCTTCATTTGAGGCAGGATAATTTACCAAGTTATGGATTGCTGTTTCCACTCCCTGCCAGAGGGGACTCCATGAGGAATAAAAGCTAACTTTCCCCTTCTGTCTTACAGGAAGTTCTGGGCTTCTGGTCTAAGGGATTATTAATGGCTTTCATGTTTCCTGACCCCAAACAGAAGTTGTGAGATACCTGTTGTACAGTCCAGTCCAGATTCTCATGTGGGAGGAGAATTTACCTGGGTGTTCCCAGGGGAGAGGAGATGGGGGTTGATATAAGTGCTGGGTTGAAAGAAGGAGAGTTGACTCAAGGTAGCAGTGGCTCCAATGACTCCAGAATAAGGATGTAAAGATGAGTTCCTTATGTGGATGGCTTTTGTGTGGAAGTCCTCTAGGAGACAGCACGATTTTTTATGGGATGAAATAATGTTTGGTGAGATGACTAATCATCAAGTGCCATTATTTTGGGAGCTTCAGTAAAATACTGCACTGCCCATGCTTAGCATAGAGGCTGTGAAGCCAAGGCCGTTAATTTGGCCTTTTAATGGACCAAATGGGCCTGGGCAATGAATATCCCAGTCCCACCATGGTGGACTTAAATCAGAGGCTCTTTCCTATATATTTGTTTGACAGTGAATATTACACTAAATAGGCAAAAGGCCCCAAGTAATGACTAATACTGGATATCTTTCTACACTTTAAAATGGGGGCTTTGAGCCAGATTTAGTTTAATTTAGAAAAATTAAGTACTGCTTGTTATTGTACTTCAATTCTGTGAAACAAATTTATGCTTTTATGTATATTATCCTGTTTAATCTTTACAACTCTTTGAATCAGGTTTCTCTATCCCCTTTTATAGAAAGCAACCTGAAGGACAGAGAAGGTAATATACATTTAGTGTGCTAGCATGGAAGAAGGAGCCAGGGATAGAGAGCTCCCTTACAATGTGAGGAATTATTTGGATGTAAATGACAGCAAACACAATTCAGCTGACTTAAAAAAGAGAACTGTGCTCAGCTACCTGAAAGACCCTAGGAGTGAGGCTAGCCTTAGGCAAGAGGGTTCATACTGGGGCTCAGTGGATGTTATCAGTATTGTTTCTATCCATTTCTTGGCTTTATATTCTGGACTGGCTTCATTGTGAGACTTTCTGATGGCAACTTCATAGCTATATCTTCCAAGCTTCAGGTGCAACTAAAAATGGGTTATCTCTTCCACTAGTCCCTTCAAAAGTCCTATTGTGCCTTACTGTCTCTAGCTTGGTCCTATGCCCATCTCTCACTGTTGCCAAAATCATGGAACAATCTTTTTGGCCAAGCCCGAGTAGTATACCCATCCTTAAAGTAGGAGAGTCGGGGAACAACTACTCCACTTGCACATGGACTGAGACTGAGAATGGGCTTAGTTTCCCAGAGGGCAAGAGAATAACTGTTTCCAGAAGGTGAGTGAAGGCTGAGTGTCAAAATAAAAACAAAAACAAAACAGATGTCTGTCATAGCCCTCTCTCACTGCCCCATGTTTCCCTTCCTGTCCAGAGTCATGCCACTGACTGAAGGTTAGAGTTGTAGGAAATACCAATTCCATGGAGACCTCGTGACAGGAAAGAGTCCCAGGAAAGGAACTCAAAGTGGGAGGAATCAGGCAGAGGCCTAATATTCATGTGGATAGACCATCCAATAATCTGGCCTCTCACTGTCATCCTAGAGCCCTTTACCTCCATTCCAGTTACGGCCATATTCTAGAACTCATCACCAGGAATATTTTTTCGTTCTGAAAAAATACAGTCGGACATTCCTCCCTTTTTTTTTTTTTTTTTTGCGGTACACGGGCCTCTCACTGTTGTGGCCTCTCCCGTTGCAGAGCACAGGCTCCGGACGCGCAGGCTCAGCGGCCATGGCTCACGGGCACAGCCGCTCTGCAGCATGTGGGATCTTCCCGGACCGGGGCACGAACCCGTGTCCCCTGCATCGGCAGGCGGACTCTCAACCACTGCGCCACCAGGGAAGCCCAGGACATTCCTCCCTTTATTCTTTCAGTTTATGCCCTGGATATGTCAATTCCTCAACCTGTTCAGGAAGTACAAGCCACTTGTAGTTCATCTGACAACACTCTGTCTTCATTTCCTCCTTTTCCAAGGAAAACTTCATGGTCCATCACTTAACGCCACACGTAAATAGCTGTACTCTAAAGAGCCTTCCCCATTCTCCTGTCATGTCCTGCTGGCAAAATCTAACTCTACCTTTTCTAGACCTGCCTTCTAATAAAGGACTGATTCCTCTTCGATAAAATCATACGGTTAAGTATGTCGGTACCACCACAAATTTATGTTGTACAACTAATGGTCAGCTTCAACATTGCCTAAAAATAATCCATTCATTCTTCCCATGTTTACTACGTACTTGGCACTTAGGACACACCAATGAAGGAAACAGTTCCCTGTCTTGGTGGCGCTCACATGATTGTTTTCTTAGTTCTCTTGCCCAAGTGCTCAAAACTATTTCACTTTCCTACAACTTCGCCACACTCCTCACTCGTTGAGCATATGTGCTGGACCACCACAGGGGAATGAGAAGTCATGAAATGGGAACTTTTCATCATTAAAAACTTCAAAATAACAACAACAAAACCAAATCATGAACCCTCATCCTTTCTTTCCTCTTTCCTTCCTATTATACTGAAAGGTTTCCCTCACATGCTTTCCTTGATCCTCCCACGCTGGGATCTGTCCTTGTTTTCCAGTTCACAACACTTTCACATGCTGTGGAACACTTTTGGCTTAATTATCTACCTTCTCAGAGGACAGAGACCACGTTTACCTCATCAAAGCGGCGGGCGTACCTAGTAGAGCTCAGAAACCTCTGCAGAAAATGGAAAAGGGAGGGATTTCTACACGGAGGCCCGGCCCAGTGTGCTCTGGCGGTGGGGTCACGCTCAGGGGCGGGGCCCCGTTCAGAGGCGGGGCCCCGTTCAGAGGCGGGGCCCCGTTCAGAGGTGGGGCCTGAGGGGCTGCGGCGTTTGGCTTCGTAATGGCGACTGCTCCCGGCTGTTTGGCAAGACGTCTTACCTCAGGCTTCTGGGTCCTGTTTCCATCGCTTCTGGAAGACAAAAGTTGAGATTTAAACTCAAAGACAGGATCTGACCAAGGTTTCTGGACGCCTGCGTGACCTTCCCCCTTGCCCTGTCTGAGGAATCGTCCGCCATTTCCATCCCAGCCGTTGGGCTTCGAGGCTTCTCAGTCCCTGACCACCCCCCCCCGCCCCAGGCCGCTGTCTCAGAAGCCCTGGAGGTGGCGCTGCGCCTGCGCGACACCCGTCCCCTTCGCACGGTGGACACTCAAGGGAACTCCACGGGGGTGATCTTAGCAACAAATGCAGTAACAGCATTGACTTCTGCTAAGACTACACCTTGCCCTGGCCTTGCACAGGTGACCTAAGTCTCAGATGGCGTGCTAATATGAGCTAATGGGGTTGGCCTTGAGAACCGGAATGGACAAGTGAAGAGCTTTGAACACTGTTAAGGGCCGATGTTAAGGAATGGGCTGGGGGCCCTAATGCAGTTACCCTGTGAGCCTTGCCAGCCCCCAGAGAGGCCAGTGCCGTGGAAGTGCCTGCACAGGTCAGAAGGACGGCGAGACTTCAAGGTGCCAGTCCATACACTAAATTAAGAAGTCATCTCTGATTTTCTGCAGGACCAGTGAGTATAAGGAGGATGCTCACAATCCTCTGGTGGTGGTTTCAGGGGAGCCCAAAGTGCTTTCATTTCCCTTGGGACCCATCAGTGAGCAGTAGTGCGTGGGAACCCCAGGTGAAGGCCTATCAAGGCGTTAGAGTCAATGGACAGAGAGGGTAGAGGCAGAACCATTTTTCACGCTTTGCAAGATCCAGGACGGCGGGACATGAGGCTCTCCCGCAGAAAGGGTTAGGCTTTTTACAGGTTAGAATATCTCAGGTAAATGTCTTCAATTGCAGGTATTGATACATTCATGGATTATTGAGGGCCTACTGTGTGTCCAGGTTCTGTATTAATTAGGAACCGTAGCCGTGTTTATGTTAATAAAAGGGAAGAGAATCCTTTTTTTGTGACTGTTTTCCCTATTAGAAAATATTAGTGAATTTGAAAGATATGGAATAGGAGAAGGAAGAATCTCATAGATTCCCGCCTTCAAAATAATTACTGTTAACTTTTTGATGCATCTCTTCCCAGATTTTGCTGTGCCGAATTTTACATTGCTTAAATAATATGTACTTTAAAAGAAAAACACCCACTATCATAAACATTTTAATGTTATTATAAACTTTCAGAAGTGACATTTTTAATGATGACATCCTAAGTGCTACAGTATTGAATTCTACTTTTTATTGACATTTGGGTAGTTTATAATTTTTAAAAATTTTAATATTTTGCTCTCCATGTTTGGTCATAATTGTACTTGCTTATAGACTGTCCTATTACAAACAGCATA
Organism: Grampus griseus; assembly: GCF_964374135.1. Classification (NCBI taxonomy): domain Eukaryota; kingdom Metazoa; phylum Chordata; class Mammalia; order Artiodactyla; family Delphinidae; genus Grampus; species Grampus griseus. The sequence continues at coordinate 38,498,317 of NC_139000.1, read as the reverse complement.
AAGCTTTTTCTAAATGTCTGATTAACCCAGGGCTGTGCCCTGGGCTGAATGCTTTTTTCTTTCTCCAGCCTCTTTCAATGAGTGGTTAGCTATTTCAGTGCTAGTGTCAAGCCAGTGAAAACAACTGCTCGCTAAACTGCTTGCTAAACATCCTCAATGTAAAATCTTCTAAACTTAACCCAGTGTCTTCCATTGGCCCCAGTCTTTGTTCCCTCCCTCTTATCTTCCCAATATCAATTAGTAGCATCTGGACACTCAAACATGACACACAAGAGCCATTCTGTACTCCTCTCTCTTCATTTTCCCCGTTACTAGTCAGCTACTACATGGATGAACTGATAAAATATGCTGGGCAGAGAAATCCTAGAGTTCTCACAGTGAACTACATCCCCTCCAAATGGATTGTAAGATCCATCAGGTCATGAGTTGCATTTTTGCAATTAATTTAAAAATATCCCATTCCAAAACAAAAACAAATATTTCATTCCATGTCAAAATTTCAACTTATTTATTTACTTTCTTTTCTGCCTTAATTAAAAATTTTATTTATTTATTTATTTTTATTAATATATATATTTTTAAGTATATTAGTTCTCGTTTTATTTATAGGAAAATTCTGGTTTGGAGAACCAATTTTATAGCCACTCTACTTTCCTATCTCATTTCCTTCAAACGACCCATCTTCTAAACACTCTTAGGTGCTCACTGTCCTCAAATATTTTGCACAGTGCCCAACACACAAGACAAAATTTCAAAAAAGGAGACAAATATGTTATCTTGGTTGATTTCAAAATTATCCCATTCCTTAACTTTTTTTTTTTCAATTTTTGAGACTGAAAAGAGTTGGGAAACACCTTTATCTCTCCCTAGTCAAAGAATATTTTAATCTTACTCTCTGATCAAAACCAAAACTTTCTTTAACTCCTATCTAGAAATCAAACTCTGCACATCAGTCAAGGCTCTCTCAAAAGTCGCCTCCTCCATGAAGCCTGCTCTGAATGATTCAACCACAAAAAATCCTTCCCATGCCACATTTTATCTGAAGCTCTATATACTGAGTTTTTTTGTGGATGTTTGATCTTCCCAGTTACCTTATCAGTCTCCACATCCCTTGCAGCACCCAGGGATCTGACCAGCAACAGATCCTGCATTAATGAATGAATGAGGCCAGAGCCTAAGGAAGGCGGACACAGTGCTGGGTGGAGTGGAGAAGTTGGAGCTTTGTACTGGATCTGAGGCAGGCTAAGGACTCTGCCTCACGGAGGGTAAAGAAGACAGTGTTGAGGAGGGAGCAGATGAGCCTTGCTGGGCACAGGGTCAGGAAGGAGACAAACTGGTATATCTGATTGCCAGACTGAAAAGGATCAATTCCCTTCTGAACACAGTGAGTAAGGAGGGATTCTAGAAGCACACCGGGTTGCATCTAAAATCTACATGCAAGGGCATACACTCCTCTTCAACCTGCTGGCTGCCTTTTGCCTTGATTTAATTTTCCCCTTTCTCCTTTCACATTGTTTCCAACAGGGAAGCAGCCAATATTTGCTATATAACATACACTAAGAAAGCTGAAGAGAGTCAAAAATCATCAACTGGAGAAAATGTCCTGTGGGGATTTCTTTCATTTTGTTTTTTTTAACCCAACACAGCCAAAATTTAATTAATTAATTAATAATAAAAAAGAGTACATTTAATGTATAGGTATGTTGCATTGAATCACTGAAAAGCAGTGAGGTACCCATCCCACCGCCTAAGGAATGGAACTTCACCAATACCTCCTACTCATTTTTTTTTTAATTAAAAAATTTTAATACAATTTTTATTTTATTTTTAAATTTTTTTGCGGTATGCAGGCCTCTCACTGTTGTGGCCTCTCCCGTTGTGGAGCACAGGCTCCGGAAGCGCAGGCCTAGCGGCCATGGCTCATGGGCCCAGCTGCTCCGCAGCATGTGGGGTCTTCCCGGACCGGGGCACAAACCCGTGTCCCCTGCATCGGCAGGCGGACTTTCAACCACTGCGCCACCAGGGAAGCCCCTTAATACAATTTTTAAAGGTTACTTTCCATTTATAGTTATTCCAAAATATTGGCTATGTTCCCCATGTTGTACAATACATCCTTGAGCCTGTCTTATACCCAATAGTTTGTACCTCCCACTTCCCAACCCCTATATTGCCCCTCCCCCCTGCTCCCCACTGGTAACCACTAGTTTGTTCTCCATATCTGTGAGTCTGTTTCTTTTTTGTATTCACTACTTTGTTGTATTTTTTATATTCCATATATAAGTAATATCATACAGTATTTGTCTTTCTCTGTCTGACTTATTTCACTGAGCGTAATGCCTTCCAAGACAATCCCTGCTGATTCAAATGGCAATATTTCATGGCTTTTTTAATGGCTGAGTAGTATTCCATTATATATATATGTATATACCACATTTTCTTTATCCATTCATCTGCTGATGGACACTTAGGTTGCTTCCATATCTTGGTAATTTTTTTTCCCCCACCCCACCACAGTGTTCCCCCCCTTGGTGTCCATACATTTGTTCTCTACATCTGTGTCTCAACTTCTGCCCTGCGAACTGGTTCATCTGTATTGGCAATTGTGAATAATGCTGCTATGAACATTGGGGTGCATGTATCTTTTCAAATTGGTGTTTTGGGGGTCTTTTTGCATATATATCCAGGAATGGAATTGCTGGGCCATATGGTAGTTCTATTTTTAGTTTTTTGAGAAAGCTCCATACTGTTTTCCATAATGGCTGCACTAATTTACATTCCCACCAACAGTGTAGGAGGGTTCCCTTTTCTTCACATCCTCCCCAACACTTGTTATTTGTGTTCTTTTTTGAAGATAGCTGTTCTGACAGGTATAAGATGATGTGTCATTGTTGTTTTGGTTTACATTTCTCTGATGATTAGTGACGTTGAGCATCTTTTCATGTGCCTGTTGGCCATTTGTATTTCCTCTTTGGAAAAATGTCTGTTCAGTTCTGCCTCTTTTTTAATTGGGTTGTTTATTCTTTTTTTTTTTTTCTTTTTGCGGTACGCGGGCCTCTCAGTGTTGTGGCTTCTCCCGCCGCGGAGCACAGGCCCCGGACGTGCAGGCCCAGTGGCCATGGCTCACGGGCCCAGCTGCTCCACGGCATGTGGGATCCTCCCGGACCGGGGCACGAACCCACGTCTCCTGCATTAGCAGGTGGACTCTCAACCACTGCGCCACAAGGGAAGCCCGGGTTGTTTATTCTTTTGATGTTGAGTTGTATGAGCTGTTTATATGTATTGGATATTAATCCCCTTATTGGTCATATCATTTGTAAATAATTCTCCCATGCAGTAGGTTATCTTTTCATTTTGTTTATGGTTTCTTTTGCTGTGCAAAAGCTTTTGAGTTTAATTAGGTCCCATTTGTTTATTTTTGCTTTTATTTCATTTACTTTAGGAGATGGATCCAAAAAAATCTTGCTATGATTTATGTGAAAGAGTGTTCTATCTTTTCCTCTAGGAGTTTTATCATATCCTGCCTTACATTTAGGTTTTTAATCCATTTTGAGTTTATTTTTGAATATGGTGTTATAGAATGTTCCAGTTTTATTCTATTACATGTAACTCTCCAGTTTTCCTAGCACAACTTACTGAAGAGACTGTCTTTTCTCCATTGTATATTCTTGCCTCCTTTGTTGTATATTAACTGGCCATAAATGCATGGGTTTATTTCTGGGGTCTCTCTCTTGTTTCCATTGCTCTATGTGTCTGTTTTTGTGACAGTTCCATACTGTTTTGATGACTGTAGCTTTGTAGTATTGTCTGAAGTCAGAGAGCGTGATTCCTCCAGTTGTGTTCTTCTTTCTCAAGATTCTTTTGGCTATTCGGGGTCTTTTGTGTTTTTATACAGATTTAAAAATTTTTTGTTCTAGTTCTGTGGAAAATGCCATTGTTGTTTTGATAGGGATTGCACTGAATTTATAGATTGCCTTGGGTAGTATGGTCATTTTAACAATATTGATTCTTCCAATCTAGGAACACAGTATGTTGTTCCATCTGTTTCTGTCATCTTCAGTTTCTTTCATCAGTATCTTATAGTTTTAGGAGTACAGGTCTTTTGCCTCCTTAGGTAGGTTTATTCCTACCTTTTATTCTTTTTGATGTGATGGTAAATGAGATTGTTTCCTTAATATCTCTTTCTGATACTTCGTTGTTATTGTGTAGAAATGCAACAGATTTCTGTATATTAATTTTGTATCCTGCAACTTTACTGAATTCATTGATGAGCTCTAGTACTTTTCTGGTGGCATCTTTAGGATTTTCTATGTATGGTATTATGTCATCTGCAGTGACAGATTTACTTCTTCTTTTCCAATTTGGATTCCTTTTATTTGTTTTTCTTCTCTGGTTGCTGTGGATAGGACTTCCAAAACTGTGTTGAATAAAAGTGGTGAGAGTCGACATCCTTGTCTTGTTCCTCATCCTAAAGGAAATGCTTTCAGCTTTTTACCATTGAGTATGATGTTAGCTGTGGGTTTGTCATATATGGCCTTTATTATGTTGAGATATGTCCCTCTATGCCCACTTTCTAGAGAGTTTTTATCATAAGTGGATGTTGAATTTTATCAAAAGCTTTTTCTGTATCTACTGAGATGATCATGTGGTTTTGTTCTTCAGTTTGTTAATGTGGTGTATCACATTGACTCATTTGTGGATATTTAAAAATGCTTATATCCCTGGAATAAATCCCACTTGATCATGGTGTGTGATCCTTTTAATGTATGGTTGGATTCAGATTGCTAGTATTTTTTTGAGGATTTTTGCATCTATGTTCTATTGACCTGTAATTTTCTTTTGTGTGTGTGTGTGTGTGTGTGTGGTATCTTTGCCTGGTTTTGGTATCAGAGTGATGGTGGCCTCATAGAATGAGTTTGGGAGTATTCCTTCCACTGCAGTTTTTTGGAATAGTTTCAGAAGAATAGGGGTTAACTCTTCTCGAAATGTTTGATAGAATTTGCCTGTGAAACCATCTGGTCCTGGACTTTTGTTTGTTGGGAGTTTTTAGATTACTGATTCAATTTCATTACTGATAATTACTCTGTTCATATTTTCTGTTTCTTCTTGGTTCAGTCTTGGGAGATTGTACCTTTCTAAGAATTTGTCCATTTCTTCTAGGTTGTCCATTTTATTGGCATATAGTAGCTCTTAGTAGTCTGTTAATGATTCTTTGTATTTCCATGGTGTTGGTTGTAACTGCTTTTTCATTTCTGATTTTATTGATCTGGGCTCTCTCCCTTTTATTCTTGATGAGTCTGGCTAAAGGTTTATCAATTTTGTTTATCTTTTCAAAGAACCAGCTTTTAGTTTCATTGATCTTTTCTATTGTTTTCTTTTTCTCTATTCCATTTATTTCTGTGCTGATCTTTATGATTTCTTTCCTTCCACTAATTTTGGGTTTTGTTTCTTCTTCTTTCTCTAGTTGATTTAGGTGTAAGGTTAGGTTGTTTATTTGAGATTTTTCTTGTTTCCTGAAGTAAACTTTTATCACTATAAACTTAACTCTTAGAACTGCTTTTCTGTCTCCCATAGGTTTTGGATCATTGTGTTTTCATTTTCATTTATCTCTAGGTATTTTTTGATTTCCTCTTTGATTTCTTCAGTGATCCATTGGTTGTTAAGTAGCATATTGTTTAGCCTCCACATGTTTGTGTTTTTTGCAGTTTTTTCTTGTAGTTGATCTCTGATCTTATAGCATTGTGGTTGGAAAAGATGCTTGATATGATTTCAGTTTTCTTAAATTTACCAAGCCTTGTTTTGTGACCCAGCATGTGATCTCTCCTAGAGAATGTGCCATGTGCACTTGAAAAGAAAGTGTATTCTGCTTTCAGGATGGAATGCTCTATAAATATCAATTAAGTCCACTTGGTCTAATGTGTCATTTAAGGCCAGTGTTTCCTTATTGATTTGCCATCTGGATGATCTCTCCATTGATGTAAGTGGGGTATTAAAGTCCCCCACTGTTACTGTGTTACTGTCAATTTCTCCTTTTATGTCTGTTAACATTTGCCTTATATATTGAGGTGCTCCTATGTTGGTTGCAAATATATTTACAATTGTTATATCTTCTTGGATTGATCCCTTGATCATTTTGTAACGTCCTGTTTTGTCTCTTATGACAGTCTTTATTTTAAAGTCTGTTTTGTCTCATATGAGAATTGCTCCTCCAGCTTTCTTTTGATTTCCATTTGCATGGAATACCTTTTTCCATCCCCTCACTTTCAGTCTGTATGCATCTCTAGATCTGAAGTGGGTCTGTTGTAGACAGCAGATATATGGGTCTTGTTTTTGTTTCCATTCAGCCAGTCTATGTATTTTGGTTGGAGCATTTAATCCATTTACATTTAAGGTAATTGTTGATATGTATGTTCTTATTGCCATTTTGTTAATTGTTTTGGATTTGTTTTTGTAGGTCTTTTTCCCCCCCTTTTCTTCTTTTGTTCTCTTCTCTTGTGACTTGAGGACTATCTTTAGTGTTTTTTTTATTCCTTTTTCTTTTTTGTGTGTATATCTATTATAGACTTTTGGTTTGTGGTTGCTTTGATGTTTTTGTATAGTGGTCTGTTTATATACATGATTGTTCTAACTTACTGATCTGTTCGTTTCAAACCTTACATTTGTACTCTCTTCATTTTAAGTACCCTGCATTTGTACTCTCCTTCCCTCACGATTACTGTTTTTGATATCTTATTTTACATCTAATTGTTTTGTGTATCTCTTAACTGCTTATTACAAGGTGATTTTAGTATCAATACTTTCATCTTTTCACCTCCCTACTAGCTTTGTGCATGGATGATTTCCTACCTTTACTGTATGTTTGTTTTTACTGGTTAGCTTTTCCATTCTGTAATTTTCTTGTTTGTTTTCTTGTTTCTTGTGGCCTTTTCTTTCTCACCTAGAGAGTTCCTTTCATATTTGTGGTAAAGCTGGTGGTGTTGAATTCTTTTAGCTTTTGCTTGTCTATAAACCTTTTGATTTCTCCTCAAATCTCAATTGAGAGCCTTGCTGGGTAGAGTATTCTTGGTTGTAGGGTTTTCCTTTTCATCACTTTATTTTTTTTAACTTTTTATTTTATATTGGAGTATAGTTGATTAATAATAGTGTTAATTTCAGGTGTACAGCAAAGTGATTCAGTTATACATATACATGTACCCATTCTTTTTCAAATTCTTACTCAGCCATTAAAAAGAATGAAATACTGCCATTTGCAGCAACATGGATGGACCTAGAGATTGTCATACTGAGTGACGTAAGTCAGACAGAGAAAGAGAAATATCGTATGATATCGCTTATATGTGGAATCTAAAAAAAAAGATACAAATGAACTTTTTTACAAAACAGAAACAGACTCACAGACTTCGATAACGAACTTATGGTTACCAGGAGGGAAGGGTGGTGGGAAGGGATAGATAGGGAGTTTGGGATTGACATGTACACACTGCTGTATTTAAAATGGATAACCAACAAGGACCTACTGTATAGAATAGGGAACTCTGCTCAATATTATGTAACAATCTAGATAGGAAAAGAATCTGAAATATATTGTGATACTCCCTTCTGGCTTGCTGAGTTTCTGCTGAACAAGTTCCCTTGTATGTTACTTGTTTTTTTTTTACCTTGCTGCTTTTACTATTCTCTCTTTATCTTTACTTTTTGTCCTTTTGATGACAGTATCTTGGTGTGTTCCTCTTTGGGTTAATCCTGTATGGGACTCTTTGTGCTTCCTGGACTTGGGTGACTATTTCCTTTCCCAGGTTAGGGAAGTTTTCAGCTGTTATCTCTTCAAATATTTTCTCAGGTTCTTTCTCTCTCTCTTCTCCTTCTGGGACCCGCATAATGCAAATATTAGCACACCTGATGTTGTCCCAGAGGTCTCTTATGTGTCCTCTTTTCATTCTTTTTTTTTTTCTTTTTTTTGTTCAATGGCAATGATTTCCACTACTCAGTCTTACAGGTCACTGATTTGTTCTTCTGAATCATTTAGTCTACTATTGATTCCTTCCAGTGTATTTTAAATTTTAGTTATTGTATTCTTCATCTCTGTTTGGTCATTCTATATATTTTTTAACTCTTTGTTAAAAACTTGTAACTTCTTGTTCTGTGCATCCGTTCTCCTCCAAGTCTTTGATCATCTTTATCATCACAACTCTGAACTCTTTCTCAGGTAGATTTCCTATCTCCACTTCACTTAGTTCTTCTTCTGGGGTTTTATCTTGTTCCTTCGTCTGGAACATATTCCTCTGCTGCCTAATTTTGTCTAAGTTGCTATTTATATTTTTATGTCCTAATTTTGTCTAAGTTGCTATTTATATTTTTATGTATGTGGTAAGTTAGTTACGTTTCTTCACCTTGGAGAAGTGGCCCTCTGTAGTAGGTGTCCTATGCGTCCCAGCAGTGCACTCCCCTCTCGTCACCCAAGCTTTATGCTTTAGAGGTATACCCTAAGAGGGCTACATGGGTCCTTCTGTTGTGGTGGACTAACTATGTGGGTGGTCTGGTAGGCCCCAGGTCTAGTTGGTTCCCAGGCTGCCTTGTGCAGATGCTGCTGGCTGCTGTTTAGTGGGGTCTGGTCATGACGTGGCTGGCTGTGGAATCTTGATGCTAGTGCCGGTTCAGTGGTGGGTGGAATCAGGGTCCTGAAGGCTCTGGGGCTGTTGCCTACCCACTGGCAGATGAGGCCAGATCCTGGGGTTAGTGCTGGTCCGCTGGCAGGCAGAACTGGTTTCCTGGAGTCTGCTTGCAGGCCCCAGGGAAATCAGAGCTTACTTTATCAATAGATCGTTGGGTGTGGAGGGGTGTCAGTTCCTGACACATTTGGGTATGGGGTCTGGGTGTCCCTGCTAGTGGGCCAGGCCAGGGCCCAGCTGGTACCAGGTACGGTATATGGCCTGATTTGTGGGATCATAGTGTTCATGGTTCTGGTGGATGAGGCTGGTCTAGTAGCTTGGTCTGGCTTCCTGGTAGGAGGGGCTGGTGCCTGTCCACTGGTGGGGGGATCTGGGTATTGGCCCTCTGGTGCGCTGGGCCATGTCTAGGGACAAGCCTAGAGGTGGCTGTGAGGTCTTTAGTTAGCCTATCTACTGATGGATGGGGCTGTGTCCCATTTTGTTGTTTGTCTGAGGTGTCCCAGCAGTGTTGCCCGCAGGCTGTTTGGTTGGTCCAGGTCTTGGAACTAATGAGCCAAGATGTCAGCCGTCAGCAATGTTCCCTAATATATCTGCCACCAGTGTCTATGTCCCCAGTGTGAGCTGCAGCTCCCCCCACCCCCCAAACAGGAGACTCTCCCAGACTAGCAGGTAGGTCTGGCCCAAGCTCCTATCAAATTAATTCTTTTGCCCTGAGTCCCAGTGTATGTGTGATTTTTATGTGCCCTTGAAGAGTGAGGTCTCTATTTTTCCCTGTCCTGTGGGGCGCCTGCAATTAAGCCCTGCTGGACTTCAAAGCCAAATGCTCTGGGAGTTCATCTTCCCAGCACCAGACCCCCTGGCTGGGGAGCCTAACGTGGGGCTCAGAACTCTCGCTCCTGTGGGAGAATCTCTGCAATATAATTATTCTCCAGTTTGTGGGTCACCCACCCAGGGAGGGGTATGGGATTTGATTATATCACGAGTCCACCCCTCCTACTGGTCTTGCTGTGGTTCCTACTTTATGTCTCTAGCTGTAGAAGATCTTTTCTGGTAGGCTCCAATCTTTTTTTATCTATGGTTATTCTGCAGATAGTTATGATTTTGGTGTGCTTGTGAGAGGATGTGAGCTCAGGGTCTTTTTACTCTGCCGTCTTGGCTGCTGTCCTGCAAAATTTTGTGGGCTCACCTTTATGATCAGAAAGGCACTAGGTTGATTTCCCCCCATGATAACATGAAGTGGGAATATCATTCTCAAATATTAGATGAATTGGATGGAAAAGTATGGTTGACGGAGAAACACTAGCGTTCTCATTGTCTGCTATACTCCCAAAATAGACTGTAGACTCATGGTCAGGAGTATTTTTAAAAATTATTTTTACTTATGTAAGTAATGCATTATTAGATTGTCTGAGTTAAAAAATTAAAACAGTCTCCATAAGTCTAAAGACTCCCAGTGATCAGCCTTTCCTATGAGGTAAACACTCAATTACTATTATCAGTTTGATATGCTATACATTGACCTAGAATATGTATAGTTATAAAAATGTATCATATTGTATATGTTGCTCTACAGCATGGTTCTTTTATTCACCAGGTGTCTTGTCAGTTTATCTGTAATAGCTTTTATAGATGTACCTCACTCCTTTTAACTGCTGCATAATAGTTCTTTAAATGGGTAATCATCTTTTTTCTGGATTGCTGCACATTTGTTTCCTATTTTTCATTATTATAAACAGTGCTGCCATGAACCACTTTCTATATGCCTCACTGTGCATATTTGCAAGTGCTTCTCTAGAGTGTATACCTAGAAATGGAATTTCTGGGTCAGGCTGTTCTTTTTTTTTTTTTTTTTTGCGGTACGCGGGCCTCTCACTGCTGTGGCCTCTCACTGCTGTGGCCTCTCTCGTTGCGGAGCACAGACTCTGGCCGCGCAGGCTCAGTGGCCATGGCTCACGGCCTAGCCGCTCCACGGCATGTGGGATCCTCCCAGACTGGGGCACGAACCCGTGTCCCCTATATCGTCAGGCGGACTCTCAACCACTGCTCCACCAGGGAAGCCCGGAACAGTTCTTTATTGATGCTTGACTTTTATAAATGTTAAATACTACAAGCCAGTTATTTTGTAGTATGTCTTCAATTTGGGTTTGTCTGATGTTTCCTCATGTTAGTTTTAGGTTATATGTCTTTGGTAGGAATAGCACACAAGCGAGGCTGGTTTCTTATTTTATCCTATCAGGTGATGCATGATTTTCATTAATCCCGTTACCAATGATGTTCAATTTCATCACTTGGTTAAGGTGTTGTCTGTCTGCCAGACTTTTATACTATAAAGCTTTCCTTTTTTTTTTTGAGTAGAGGTACTTTGAGACTCTGTATATATCTTCCTATTCATCACACTTTTCATTCATTCATTCCTTCATTTATATTCACATGGGCTCATGGTTTTCTATTTTATTTGGTTAATTATAGTCTGTAATCAATATTTATTTATTTATTTTTCTTTTTTCTTTGGCCACGCTGAGTGACTTGTGGGATTTTAGCTCCCCGAGCAGGGATCAAACCTGGGCTCCCTGCAGTGGAAGCACAGAGTCCTAACCACTGGACCACCAGGGAATTCCCATGTAATCAATATTTATTTTGATGTTTATGTTGTCTCAGGTTTGGACAGTGGGAGCCCCTTCAAACTGGCTTCTGGATCCTTTTGACATATCTCTATCATTCTTTGAACATTTCCTTACTTTATCATACAACATGTGTCAGGAGCATCTTGTATTTTCTGGCAACCAATCCTAGAATCAGCCATTTCTCCAAAATGCCCTGGTTTAATTTGCTGGAGTATGGTATTTAGAAGCCATTAGTAGGTTCTAACTGTGGTAAGTATGTTCGTTGCTATCGGGGTGTTACTGTTCCATGTCTTCTCAGTGGACACACACATATATGTGTGTGTGTGTGTGTGTGTGTGTGTGTGTGTGTATATATAAAATATATATATACATATATACATATGTATGTGTGTGTGTTTATATAACACGTAATACATATAATAATGTACATATAATATGCATCTATATATTTTTTGTGTCTGTATATATTGAAAGCTGTGAGTTCACACTAATACCTCCAATTCCAGTTAAATATCCAACACTGTAGGATTCATTGTAGTTTTCTTCCTCTCTATTATCTGTAACTTCCTTCTCCAGTAGTGAGAAATCTGTCTCCCATTCTTCTTAAAAGAGGAAACACTTGTGATGTTTGGTAGACCAATATTAATTCTTCCTCTCTCAACTTGGGGTCTACATGGGACAGTATTTATGCAACGTGAAAACATGCATAATAGAGTTTTGTTTGATAGTTTAATCTGCATTTGATAATTTAATCTTTGAAAATATTAAATAGAGTAGAATCTCTCATTTTACATTTGTAGGTATTTATACTATGTTATCACTGCCAAGAGAAGCAAAATCTTAGTTTGATATCTCAGGAGATGATCATACTGTCATACTGCAAATGGGAAATGAATTATATGATATGTAATTGTCTTTATAAAAAAACTTCCTGACTTTATATTTTTAGTGGAAATAAAAACAACTGATTCCAAGTTGCAGCTATGAGGAAATCTCTGAGTTTATTTAAAGCATTTATTTAAAAATGTTTCTTTTTAGTTGGAAAACCTTTTGATAATTTTCTAACCTGCCAGCTACCATTTTATTTTTTAAAATTTATGGTTATCATTAGAATCAGGTATAAAATGTTATAATTCTTCACATTTACATGTTTTAAAATTAAGGAATCTTTAAGGGTGATATTTGATTCATTAATGGTAATGTATTTCTTCTAATAATTATCAGTATCTTAAATGTGGTATCAGCTATTCTCTTTGGCCTGGGATCACTTTTCCACCCACACAGTTCCCTTTTCATGTCTTTAAGTACTGCTGACTAGGCTGGGCTTCTCTAATCTCCAGTTTTGGAGATTGATTTTAGCTGTTAAATAGGAAGCTTAAACTCAACATGAACAAAACAGAACCCTTGTTTTTGTTTTTGTTTTCCTTTCAGTTTTATTGAGATATAAATGACATACAGCACTAAGTTTAAAGTGTACAGCATAATGATTTGACTTACATACATCATGAAATCATTACCACAATAAGTTTAGTGAACATCCATCATCACATATAGATTCAAAATAAGAAGTATTTTTTCCTTGTGATGAGAACTCTTAGGGTTAACTTTCCTAACAATTTTCATACATACAGCAGTCTTAATTATATTAATCATGTTGTATATTACATCCCTAGTATTTACTTATTTTATAACTAGAAGTTTTTATCTTTTGATCACTTTTATTCAATTCTGCCTCCTTCCACCTCCACCTTGGGTAACCACAAAATCTGATCTCCTTTTCTGAGTTTGTTTGTTTTTGAAGTATAATTGACCTGCAACAGTATGTTAGTTTCACATAGTGAAACATCGTGTTTCAGTATTTCTGTGTGTTACAAAATGATCACCACTATACTAGTTACTGTCACCAAACAAAGATATTACATTATTATTGACTATATTCTCTACACTGTACACATCCCCATGACTCATTTATTTTTGTAATTGGAATTTTGTACCTCTTAATCTCCCTCACCTATTTTGCTCATCCCCCACCCTCCTTCCCTCTGACAATCTATTCTCTGTATCTATGGCTCTGTTTCTGTTTTGTTATGTTTGTTCATTTGTTGTTTTTTTAGAATCCACACATAATAAAATCATACATTATGTCTTTTTGTCTTTCTCTGTGACTTATTTCACTTTGCACAATACACTCTGGGTCCATCCATGTTGTTGCAAATGGCAGAATTTCATTCTTTTTTTATGTCTGAGTAATATTCCATTGTGTGTGTGTATATATATATATATATATATATATATACACACCACATCTTCAGTCATTCATCTGTTGATGGGCACTTGGGTTGCTTCGGTATCTTGCCTGTTATAAATAGTGCCGCTGTGCACATTGGTGTGTAGGTATCCTTTCAAATTAGTGCTTTCATTTTTTCCAGATATATACCCAGGAGTGAGATTTCTGGATCATGTGGTAGTTCTGTTTCTAGTTTTTTGAGGAACCTCCATACTGTTTTCTATAGTGGCCTCACCAATTTACATTCCCACCAACAGTGCATGAGGTTTCCTTTTTCTTTCTTTTTTTCACATCCTTGCAAACACTTGTCATTTGTTGTCTTTTTTTTTCCCAAAAATTTCAATGTTTATTTACACATTGCATATGAAAAAGTTTGAAAAAAAAAGTTTCAACAGGAAGTTAGCAAATTCTCATAGATCTGCCTGTTTCTAGCACTTGGGGGAGATGGGAGTCTTGTAGTTCTTAGAGACTGGAATCCTGATGGCAGAACTTCAAACGTTCTCATCACTTGCCAAGGAAGTGCCATACTTGATCTTCTTCATTACTTCCTTTATTCAGTGAAAATGACACCGATTCAACTAATGATCTAGCTTCCTCTTGAGAGCAGTGGAAAGGGCTATCACATACCTGCACGTTTGTCCAATTTATAGCCCCTCCATCACACTTCTCCATAAGCAATGCTTTGCAATATTCATGAGTAGATTTAATAACTTTAAGAGCAAAAGCCTTGTTCTTGAATTCTCCATTAAAAGCAAACTGGTTGGGCTTCCCTGGTGGCGCAGTGGTTGAGAGTCCGCCTGCCGATGCAGGGGACACGGGTTCGTGCCCCGGTCCGGGAGGATTCCCACATGCCACGGAGCGGCTGGGCCCGTGAGCCATGGCCGCTGAGCCTGCGCGTCCGGAGCCTGTGCTCTGCAACGGGAGAGGCTACGACAGTGAGAGGCCCGCATACCACACACAAAAAAAAAAAGCAAACTGGTTTTCCAGTTTTCCCTCTGGTATCTTATAAAATCTAAACCAATTAAGCATAACTTCTAAGTAACCAGGTTTGTACTTCTTAACATCTTCAATATCATGAAACTTTGAGGCTTCAGGATCATTCACATTGATAGCAATTAATTTCCAATCTGTTTCATCCTGATCAATAAGAGCCAGAATTCCAGGGGTCTTCACATGAACAACATCTCCACGAGAAAGAACCTTTGAGCGTATCTCACAAATAGCAATAGGATTATTATCTCCACAGCAGTCTGTGCTCTTATCTTTTCGATGGGAATCTTCCCAAGTCTGAGGGAGGGCACCATCATTCCATATATAACCCTTGTGAGGAAAGATATTTGCACATAGGGAAGCTTGCCATCCTTTACATCTTGTTTAATGGGATTCAATGACTCCTCTGTGGCAATCTCCATTTTAGCATTTGTCCACGGAGGTACTTCTACAACCATATTAAACAAATTCTCATATTCATCATTTCGTGCTCTCTTTGTAGGAATGCCATTTTCCTCTTCAGAGGAATATCATGAAAGGGGAAATGTAGTGACCAGCTACATTCTTGAAAAAGAGGTGGTAACCGGGAGAGTGGGGCTGGCCGTGCTCCTCCGTGCGGTACAGGGCCATGGCGCAGCACGGCCGGGGCCCTGAGCTCGCTCCCTGTGGCAGGTGGGCGGCGGTGGCGGCGGCGGAGGTGGCAGTGGGAGCGCCAACGCGCCAGGCCCAGCTGGTCTGTTTGATAATAACTATTCTTACACGTGTGAGGTGATATCTCATTGTGGTTTTGATTTGTATTTCCCTGATGATTAGTGATGTTAAGCATCTTTTCATGTGCCTGTTGGCCATTTTCTTTGGAAAAATATCAGTTCAGTTTCTCTGCCCATTTTTTAATTGGATTGTTTGTTTTTTTGATATTAAGTTATATGAGTTCTTTGTATACTTTGATATTAACTCCTTATTGGATATATTGTTTGCAGATTTCTTCTCCCATTCAACCGGTGGCCTTTTTGTTTTGTTGGTAGTTTTCTTTGCTGTACTTTTTAGTTTGATGTAGTCCCATTTGTTTATTTGTTTTTGTTTCCTTTGCTTGTTTGTTTTTTAAGTCGAACCTTACCTTCTCACATTTTCCCCTATTTCTGTAAGTAGCAACATCCTTCTTTGAGTTTCTGAGGTCAAAAATTTTGCAGTTAGCTTTGACTTTTTTCTCACTCTCATACCCATAATTGGTCCATCATTAAATCTTTTATAGTATATTCAGAATCTGTCTAATGCTCTCTACCTGCTTCCTACTCAGGCATAGTGATTCAAGCTACTGTCATCTCTTGCCTAAATTCTTCTGGTAGCTTCCGAATTGTCTTCCTGCTTCCATGTTTGCCTTACCATCTATTCTCCACCTTGAAGCCAGACTGATATTTTAAAAACATACATTATATCATTTTACTTCTCTGCTCAACACTTCCAGGAGCTTCTCTTTTTAACTCAGAAAAAAGCCCAATGGCCTCTGCATACCTTACATTTGATCTAAGATTTTTCTACTTCTTTGGCCTCGTCTCCAACATTCTTTCCTTTTCTTCTTCTACTCTAGCCATACTACTGGCCTTCTTGCTGTTCTTTGAACATACTAAACATTTGCCTACCTCAGGGCCTTTGCAGTTATTATTCTCTCAGGCCGGAATGCTCTTTAATCTGATATTTTCTTGGCTTAAATCCTTCAGTTTTTTTCAGGTCTCTTGCTTAAATATCACCTTATCAGAAAAAGCTTTCCTGACTGCCCTAAGTAAAATTAACCTACCTCTCATGCTCCTTATCCCCCTTTCCTGTTTAATATTTTTCCATAGCACTTGTCACCATCTAACATATTTTTTATATAATTAACATTGTATTTTACATACAATCTATCTGAATAAATTATATATATTTAGTATAATGTATGTTGACTTATAGCCCCCACTAGACTCTAAAGTCCATGGAATCAGGGACTTTGATTTTTTTATTATGTGTCCTCAGTGTTTGTAACAGTTCTTAAAATGTAATTGGTGTTCCATTAATATTCGTGGGATAAGTAAATAAATAAATTTACCTTATTAGAGAAAGAATTTGCTTTGTTCAGATTCTAATAGTACCAGTCAAGTTAAGACATTTCCTGATGCTTTCTTCTCTCTTTGCCTAGTTCCATCCCTGATGGAGACAGAAGCAATTTTGTGTGTGGAGATGGGAGTTGGATGGGTTAAAGAATGCAAGGGAGGAAATAGAGAAAAAAGAAGACCATACCCTTCTCCTCCACTTTAAGTGTCCCAGCTTGAAACTACTACCAGTTGGCAGAGGGAAGAAGTTTTAACTTTAAATCAAGTTGGTGTTTTGATTAATAAACTGGACTAGACGTTATTATTACTGAGCTAGATTATTCTTGGCACTAAAAGTAACTTAAAAGTAGAGTGTCTAAGAAAATTATGGGACCTTCCCTTACCCAAAATTTTCTTCAAAGGACAAGAGAAAAAAATGAATCTGCAGATTGGTTATAAAAGACCTAGTATAAAGGGAATGAATGAAGTTGTTTGGGTTTTTTTTTGGTCTGCATTCTATGGAGTTCTGCTTAATCAACATAATGGTTACCCTTCTATTGTGCTCTTTATCACAATGGTTAGTAATCTGTTGTTTACGTGTCTGTCTCCCTTACTAGACTATGAGTATAAGAAGAGAGGGCCAGTGTTTTATTAAGCCTGTTTATCCAAGACCCACCATGGTGCCTGAAACATAGCAACCATTTAGTGTTTGTTGAATAACACCCTCCTCCCCCAGCCTCTCTTCTCACCTCAATTCAAGAGTTACCTGCATACCAAAATACGTTGTGTATCAAAAATGCAATATTTGGTGATATAAGAGGCTGATTGCTTAGATATTTAGAGATTATACTGTATTCCAAGGTTTAGATCTGCTTACCACAATGAAAATTTAATATCACTCCATTCTATACTCTAAGGGAAAACACTTTACTTCTGATGTATCACAGGGTTGCCTTTATTCTTCCTTTCTTGCTCAAGGTCTCAGCCACTTAATCTGTCTCCCCCGGCAGGGTATGAATGTGGCTTTTATGGAATCCAGTGTTTAGAATAAAAGCTGAAAATAATCCTCTTCTCTCCACATCTGGTATTGCTGTGATGCCTTTTAAAGGCAGAGCTTGAACCCTTATTATTTAAAAGTTTGAAAGTCAACATCTTCTGTATGCTTGTGGCAAATGCAAAAAAAATTGACGACTTTTTGAAAGACTGTGGAGAGAGCCTGTGTTTTAGTATAAAAACTACAGCATCATTGTCACTATGATCCAGAGGCGAAAAGTTATAAAACATTTCAGCACAAAGAGATGTCACATGAATTTAATAATTTTCATGTGGATAATCATTTTCCAAACAAACTGTAGCCATGACTTAATCCCTCCTAGAAAGACAGGAGTGTATCTTCAAACAAACTGCCTAAGCTGTTTGTTCACAGTTTGCTTTTTGATTCAGCAAGATGGATTATGAGGGGTAACAACCAGAGCTGTGACAGCTTTGGCTAAATCCCACCTGGCGTTCAGTTTGTTCGTTTCTCCTTTAAAAAGCTCTCCAAGTTCATAATTCTACAAAAGGCTCAATCAAAGTCATTGGAGGAGTGCCTTGGCTTAAGGGTCGTGGTAGTGGCGGGGTTGGGGGGTGGTGTTGGGGGAGGGGTTTAATATGCCAAGTAAAAGATCCATTGTTATTGAAAAATTCTTCATTTGTTTTATTTACATAGTGAAAGCAACCCAAGTATGAATCCAGTTTGAAAAATGCAGTACTTTGGCTGACTGTGAAGTGAAGTAAAAACATTGAAGTCCTATCCCACTGCTTTTAGTGAGTCTTTCCTGGTCAGTGACAGCCCAGTGACCCTTCTTGGGGCACAGTGCGGCTGCCATTTTCCTGACCTCTAGACATTGTTTCTTCCATAGCACTCATCCATAATCATATTATATATATAATACACATGTGAAACCTCCTCCATCATATTTATTAGCCTATCTCCTTTCTACTATGGTTACTATCACCTTTATTCCCCTCACCCTGGCTAAAAGTGTCAGTAGGGAAGGAAAGAAAAATTTGGTAGTCTTTCATTGCATATGAGAGTTCCTGACAGAGGAGTTGCAAAATACAGAACTAAATGGCTACTAAGTATTTCTTTTTTCAGTTGTAGGATGCCATGTTAGTTATCTCACAGTTCTTTAGTTCCTTGGTTAGAGTAGGCAAGTTAGTGTTAATTGTTTATGGTCAGCAGCTGTCCACTTTGGGATATCAACATATTGGTCAATCTTCATTACTCATGAAGTGGGTAGCAGATAATTTGCCATTAATAATTAAAATGCTGACATTTAAGAATAAATTAGTTTAAAAATGGGAGCTAAATCAAAACCATCTGTATTTACAGTAAAATCAGTTTATCTTTACTTGCATTGAAGCGGCAAAAGAAAGCGTAGAGTTAGCATGAAGAATTGTTGACAATGTCTATGGGAGTACTACATTCCTGGGAGGACAAAATGTTAGGAAACACTGATCTTTGCTTCAAAGCCCTAGAAAGTAGAAGCAAGAGATGGCAAAATTAGATTGCCTTATACTCTTTCATTCCTTGTCATCATTTCTTGTCATCATTCCCTGTATGGACAGTAATTTTTTACCTGATGCTACCTTCCTAAAGTCATCTTTGAGACTTGGTTTCTAATGTATAACTACTTAGCATGCATTTGATCCCATATGCTAACAGGAAAGGAAAGCTATAAATCCAATCTTGCTTTGAGATTGAACTATGGATTTCAATTACTATATCAAACCTTATACCTGAATTGTTGTTAAGCGCCAACATTATTTGCATCTAACTTCCTCTTCCTTTATCTGTATACCTATCATGGAAGTGCTAAGCAGGAATACAGGGGCACAGGGTTGTCAACCTATGGGAAAAGGAAGTAAATTTTAGAAATTTGGTGTTTGGTCCCTGGATCATTCAAGAGTGGCAGTCAGTTAAAATATTGATGTGCGCATATGGTGTCATCTCTTCAGATATCCTAGTAACAACCTATCTTTGAGACTCAGAGCTTGAAGTTTAAGAAAAGCATGAATTGAGAATATGGCATTATATTAGTCTTTTTCTCTCTTTCAGTCTTTGATAGGTGTCGAGGACAATAAACTTGAAGGTTTTTTTGTACTTTGATTTAACAGTTTATTGTATTGTTTTAATATTTTCTGTGGTTTCTGTGTTTTTCACGTTTTGCACCATTATTTCAGGTCTTCTGGACCTGAGATTCAAGTACAAGTTGTTGAAATTATTGCATTTTTAACAATATATTGGAATCTGGGATAATCTTATTTATTTTATTATTTTATGTTCAGGTATTTGTTGATGTCAGTTAAAAATTATGGCCTTTATATACATTAATTTATCTGCAACATATATAAATATACATATTGAAAGCATATTTATTTCTAGTATATATAAACACATATTTTTTAGTTTATACATATGTAACACTTATTTTCAGTGTATGTGTAATAGTCACAAATATTTTCCAGTGGCATTTTAAATGAAATTTTAATTTTTCATTGTTTTTCTTTTAAATTGATCAGTATAACTGATTAAGTAATCAGCTTTCATCTTTTTGTGTATGAAATGAATGTTTTCTGCTTTTACCTGGTAATATACTTTTAGGGTAGCTAAGGTTTGGGGATGCAGCAGGGAGTTCCCAGAATGAAAGTGTTAACTCCCTGAAGAAACAGAACTCTGAAGAAATGTAGTGACAATTGTTTGGCACTAGCGTAGCACAGGCAGGTTTTAACATGCAAATCCTGTTTTGTTGCTCTTGTTTTCCTGGTACCCAGAGAAAAACCAGATAATCATTGTCACTCCAACCACAACTGCTCAAAATGTGCTCTTATTCAATAAAGAAAATAAAGACACTTTTAAAGTTTGTTTTTGAGGGTCTGAGTTCTGTAGAAATACTCAGGCTGAAAACAGGGGGAGGAAAACAAATATTTGTTAAGTGATGTGCCTGTGTCTAACATTAAACTAAATGATATGTGATACAAAACAAAAATGCTAATATTTCTATAAACAAGGACCTACAGATAAGATAGATAAAGCACATGTAGGAGTCAGTTA
This sequence comes from Grampus griseus, assembly GCF_964374135.1. Taxonomy (NCBI): domain Eukaryota; kingdom Metazoa; phylum Chordata; class Mammalia; order Artiodactyla; family Delphinidae; genus Grampus; species Grampus griseus. The sequence goes on along the minus strand of NC_139000.1, from coordinate 38,477,588 downwards.
ATAAACATGGCATTATTTTCTACAGGGTTAACATTGTGCAGAATTTTGGGTCATGGACTCCTTGAAAATCTGTTAATACAATAATACATAGTTACATAAAATTTGTAGGCAATTTTACAGAGGAAGGGGGTCTAAGAACCCCTAGAATAGAAAACAGGACAGTAATTTTAGGTTGTTCTTTCTTCATTATTATTCAGAGAAATCCTAGATAAGGACATTACTACTCATATATTCTCTCACAGCACCATTTATCTCATCTTAGATGTTCATGGTTATAAATTAACATTTATTTGTGTGATTATTTGCCTAATGTCTGCATCCTTAACTTGACTGTAAGCTCCATGCTGGCAGAAATATCCTCAGTCACTGTTTCACTCCCTGTGATGAGCACAGTTCCTGGTACATAGTAATCACACAAATATTGGTTGAAAGAATCAACAGCTGATTGTGGATCTGACATTAAATATACAAGTTAGAGAAGACAGCTAGAGTTACCTGTGCTGGAATTGTCAGGATGAGTTTGATGGAGGAGGCAGCACCAGTTCAACCCACATTTATTGAGCACTTATCATGGGTAGGGCCTTGGGCTCTGCATGGGATGGGGGAGATATCTAGAGCTTATTTTTGGAAGGTGGGAAGTTTTGATGGTCACAGAGGCAGGGAAGAGGCATCTTGGGTGAGGGGAAATAGCAGGCTTAAAAGTGGTGTGGAATAAGCACAGTGGATGAGAAAACTAGCATTGCTGGTGGATGTTGGGTAATTGTAGAAAACGTGGTGTGACAAGTTATGAACTGTTTTGACCAAGATGTTGCCTTAGGTTGCCTTGGGTCTCCATAAGTAGACCTTGTGATGAGGATTCATGTGCAAGTGATTTCTTAGAGAAGTACTCCCAGGAGAAATGAGTAAGGGCATGAAGGGAAGGGGAAGAAGCCAAATAAGTGTGTGTTTTTTTAGGCAAAGTCCCAGTTTTAGCCTGACCCTGCCAGGGAGTTCTGAAGTGTAAATTACACCTCCGAATATGTCCAAATCCAGGCAAGGGAGCTAGGCTGTCACACTCCCACATTATTTGGGCATCAACTGCTGGTTACCCCAGGGGATGTAAACTCCCAGGCCCTTCCTGTTTTCTTTGCAGGAGCAGGGACAAAGTAGCTCTAGTAGCTCCAGGGCAGTCATTGGAAGAGAGTAGTATGTGCTGATAATTATTAAAAGCATATCACCCCAAAGCCAAGGAATGAACTCACAGAAAGGTCAGTAGGATGGTAAAGCCTCTGGGGAGAGCACCTGCGGTGACTGCCACAGGAGTTCTAGCTTGACTTAGTAAGCAATAGAGATTCATCACAGTGGTTCCCAAATCTGGCTACACGTTAGAAACACCAGGGGAACTTTTTTTTTTTCTTTGCGGTACGCGGGCCTCTTACTGCTGTGGCCTCTCCCGTTGCGGAGTACAGGCTCCGGACGCGCAGGCTCAGCTGCCATGGCTCACGGGCCTAGCCGCTCCATGGCATGTGGGATCTTCCCGGACCGGGGCACGAACCCGTGTCCCCTGCATCGGCAGGCGGACTCTCAACCACTGCGCCACCAGGGAAGCCCAGAGGAACTTTAAAAGAAAAATTCATGACTTGCTCTGACGGAGATGAATTAAATCAGAACCTCTTCAGGTAGAACTTTGGCATCAGTGCTTTTTTAAAAAGCTCCTCCCTTGGAATCAAAGGATTGACTGGATTACAGGCTCTGAGGCAAGGATGTGGCAGGATGTAAGTATAAATAGTATTTTTAGGGAGATAAAGAGGCAGAATTTTATAGGCTGTGTTCAAGGGAGAAAAAACTGGAGGAGGTAGAGTTTTAACAAAAGGTGATGACATGGACTGCGATGGTGGCAGAGAAAATGGAGATTAAAGGAACAAACTTGAGAGAAATTTTAAGGAAAAAATCCAGGAGATTTAATAACTGATTGAATGTAAGAGATGGAGGAGTCAAAGATGGCTTGAAGATTTCCAGGCTGGGAGTCTGGCTTTGAAGCAATGTTCTTTGAAGTACTATGATGCTCAGACTGTGTGGAAAATTATATTAGCATAACCCTTTGACATTTTCTGGAGAAGGGAAGGTGCTTATTATTAATAAGGAAGCGTGTCTTCCTTATTATTCTTTGGTCACAACTTAGACATTCTACTAACTCTTTTAGGCTAAAAGTGATTGTTTAGATCATATGATCCATAATATAATGAAAGTAAATATATCTTATGTGGCCTGAGAAATTTGTTCCCATGGAACTTGGAGCTTGGGTGTTCAGAAATGGTGTTCATAATTCTGTCATATTCTGCTAGTGTCAATATTCCAGTTGACAGGATTGGCACTGGTTACTTCTGCTATTAATACTGCTAAATATACAAGTTTATAGCCATCTATCTTTTCTTATATCTTAGTCATAAATTGTAACCCTTGATATAACATATAATTAGATATATCTTTAGCATTTTATGCTTTTTATAATGTGATAAGGTCTTTCTTATGTTTGTGGAGTAATAGAAACAACTTTTCTCTCTTGATACAATAATTATGTAAGCAATTGAAGTTTACATATTTTGCCTTAATTGTATAATATTTCTTTATATATACAAAGCAAAATATGGTTATATAACTACTAGTGCCACTCATTTTGTATAATACTTTCTCAACATATCACATGAAGAATCCAGTAAAGACGGTAAAAAAAGGGACTATTATCCCCACTTTATAGATGTTAAAGTTAAGGCCAATAGTTGCTTAGTACGTAAAGTGGTGGGAAAGAAGCATGAAATCAGGCCTTTTGTTCTCGATTCAAATGTCTTTCCCTTATGCATTGCTCTCTTATTCTAAAGCATTAAAAAGTGATTCTTCTGAGTTCTGCTTTTCCTAGGTTGTGATCATTCATATTTGGATATCTCACTTACTACATATGAGCTGTGGCTTTTAATTTCGGGAAGCAACAGTGGCAACAACAGTATCAATTTTGTTTTTTTTTTTTTTTTTTTTTTTTGCGGTACGCGTGCCACTCACTGTTGTGGCCTCTCCTGTTTCAGAGAACAGCCTCCGGACGTGCAGGCTCAGCGGCCATGGCTCACGGGCCTAGCTGCTCCACGGCATGTGGGATCTTCCTGGACCGGGGCATGAACCCGTGTCCCCTGCATCGGCAGGCGGACTCTCAACCACTGCGCCACCAGGGAAGCCCACAACAGTATCAATTTGATATTATCTGTTAAATGACAGAAATTGTGCTTGGAATTCTACAAACCTTTTCTCTAATCCTCGTAATAACATTATATAGTAGGTAAGTAATAACCTCATTTTGCAAATAAGAAAACTGAGACTTAGAATGACGTTTTTCTATAATAAAAACGGTTATATCATATTTTAGATTCCACATATAAGTGGTATCATATGATATTTGTCTTTCTCTGTTTGACTTACTTTACTTTGTATGATAATCTCTGGGTCCTACCATGTTGCTGCAGATGGCATTATTTCATTCTTATTTTGTGGCTAAGTAGTATTCTATTATATATATATATATATATATATACACACACACACCTTCTTTATGCATTCATCTGTTGATGGACACTTAGGTTGCTTCCACGTCTTGGCTATTGTAAATAGTGGTGCTATGAATATTGGGGTGCATGTATCTTTTCAAATTAGAGTTTTCTCTGTATATATGCCCAAGAGTGGAATTGTTGGATCATATGGTAACTCTGTTTTAATTTACAAAACAGAAACAGACTCACAGACATAGAAAATAAGCTTATGGTTACCAAAGGGGAAAGGGAGAGAGGGATAAATTAGGAGTTTGGGATTAGCAGATACAAACTACTGTATATAAAGTAGATAAACAACAAGGTCCTACAGTATAGCATAATGAACTATATTCAATATCTTGTAATAACTATAATGGGAAAGAATATGAAAAAGAATATGTATATGTATAACTGAATCAGTTTGCTCTACACTAGAAACTAACACAACATTGTAAATTAACTATACTTCAATTTAAAAATATGATGAAACAAAAATAATAGCTGTACTTACTAGGCATTACAGTTCATAGGAAAGAAGAAAAGAAAAAAATGTATTATAATTTTAAAGTTTGTACTACAGACAAATATTTATTGAAATCATACTCTTCAAGTAATTTTCTTATATTCATTCTTAATGTTTTACTTAGAAAGATTTCTATTTGATTAGTTTATACTCATAGGTTTTTAGAATCATTTCTTCGTATCTCCCCTAAGTTTCCTATTAGTTTTTTTTTTTTTTTTTTTTTTTTGTGCGGTACGTGGGCCTCTCACTGCTGTGGCCTCTCCCGTCGCTCTGGACGCACAGGCCCAGCGGCCATGGCTCACGGGCCCAGCCACTCCGCGGCATGTGGGATCTTCCCGGACCAGGGCACGAACCCGTGTCCCCTGCATCGGCAGGCGGACTCTCAACCACTGCGCCACCAGGGAAGCCCCCTATTAGTTTTTAAAGTCTGAATATTTTTAGATAATGAAGTAATGTTTGTTGCTAGTTGTAGCGGACATCTGTGGCTAAAGGTTATGTCTGTTTAACATATGTATTGTCCTAGCTTTATTCTTACGGTTCCTTCTGGGAACTTCCTCTCTAGCATGCTTTACTCCTGCTACTGGGATATAAGCAGATCTAGTTTGGCCTATCAGATTATTTCATTCACTAAGCATTAGTGATCAATTCTTTTAGGGATGGGCAAGTATGACTGTGTAATAAAGAATTTGGCCTCAGCTCAAAGACACATCTGGCCTTTGTCTCCTGTTTCTAGGAGGCAACCTCTAAACCCTTGTAATTTCCTGCAAGGAGTGTCTCTATTAGTCATGGTGGGCTCCTTAGACCACGTGATGTCAGACTGACTTCTGGGAAGTATGTGGGCTGGAGATTGAGCTAAACCATGCAGGTAATTATTCAGTCAATCATGGCTACATATTAAACCCCCATAAAAACTCTGGACGTGGAAGTTCGGGTGAGTCTCCTTAGCTGGGAGACTTAGCTCCTTAGCTCCTTAGCTCTTAGAGTATTGTCATATATGGGTACTGGAAGAGTAATGCATCTCTGAGGATGGTGAAAGCTTTGCATCTGGAACCCTTCCAGATTTTGCCCTATGCATGTTTTCCTTTGGTTGATTCTAACTTGTATCCTTTTGCTATAATAAAACTGTAATGATAAGTCTAATGTTTTCCCGAGTCCTATGAGTTGTTCTAGTGAACCATCAAACCTGTGGGTGGTCATGAGAACTCCCCTGAATTTTTAGCTAGCTGGTCTGAAGTAAGGGTGTCCTTTTGGGAACACTGAACTTGTGCCTGGTGTCTGAAATGAGAGCAGTCTTGAGACTGTTCCCTCTGATTTTTCACTTGGTGTCAGAAGTCTTGGGCATACTTGGCAGTCTGGAGGACTGTGCCCTTAACTTGAGTCTGACCAACTTTGGGTGATGGTCAAGCAGAGCATTGCATAGGATTGATATATAGACAGATAGGGAAGTTCTGTTTGTGGAAATGTTAAGCTAGGGATGTTAAGGAAAGATGTAGTTGTCTTGCTGGTAGTCATGTTGTCTACCATGTGGTGATAGCCTGCATGCAGAATGTAGCTAGGTAGAGTAAAAGAATCATGAAATGGAGAAAGAAAGCTCTGATAATGTTGTTTGAGCCCACTGATTTCACTGTGCCAGACACCATATGTATCTGTGACTTCCTGGTTCAGTAAATCATTAAATTTCCTTTTCGATTAAACTAGTTTGAACTGGCCTTCACCACTGCAGTCTTAGAGTTTGCCAAACACTTGTTCTTGGGACCCAATGCTTTTCCTAGAGGATCACAAACCTCCACATGTATTGCTGAATGAAATTTTGATCAAGAATTTCCTTATTTTCATGAAACCCTGATAATCACTTAGAACTTCATTTCAAATGTACTTTAAACTTTTTTTTTATTAAGGAAGAAAGCTTATCTTTGTTAAAACATTTCATTAATGAGTGACCAAGTTTATCCCCTTGAATCATATTATCTAACTGTATTTTTTGGTTTGGAAATTGAGAATAAGGGGGAAATGTAGAGTCAAAAAGATTCTGGAAATACTTATACTTTAAAAATTTTCTTTGTTGAGCATATAACTAATAAAAGGAAATAACTAATAAAAATTTGATGTTTGCGTGCACCAACTTGGGTTTGGGAGCAAATTCTTTTGGATTAAAATTATATGATGTGTAAATTTCCATATACGGAAATTAGCCTGTCTACAAATCTGTATAGAATTTATTCAAGGACAGATTATATATACATATACACATTTAAAATAATTATTGAATTTTTCCTATTAGAAATCAATAAATACTGATTTTAGAAAAGGGAAAAAATGTTCATTCATTCAAGATATGTCTTTAGCACCTATAATATATGAGACATTCTCAAAAGATTGCAATGAACAAGACAAATGTATTTTTGCTCTCATGCAGATTAAATTTTGTGGTATAAAAGAAAATAGAATTATCCATAATCCTACTCTCTAAAAGAACAAGGTTAATATTTTAGTGTATTTCCAACATACGTGCTTTAGTGGGGTGTGTATGTGTGTGTGTAGTGCAATTGAAATAATATTCTGCATACAGTTTTGGATTCTGCTTTTTCCTTTAGCTTTTTATTTTTAATCGTACCTTTAGCTATTTAACATTCTTCAAAAACAATAGTTTTAATGGCTATTAATATTGTAAGTCATATTTATTTGCCTTTAAAAAAATCTTTTTTTTTAAATTACCACACTGTGATGAGTAGTTTTGTCCACATACATTTGTCTAAACCATGCCTATTTCATCAAGATACATTCTTGAAATGAAATGAATGGCTAAAAAGACAGGAATATTTTAAAGTTTCAATTTCATAAATCTGAGTTTTTCCCTAGAAAGGGTGTATTATGTTAGATTCCTGCCAAAGAAGAGTTAGAAAATGCTTATCTCATTTCACTTTTGCCATAATTAAATATTGATGTACATTTCTTGCTAGCATTGTTTTACACTTTTGTTTTTGTTAAAGGACGCTATTCTGCAGTATAAGTTCTAGCTAGTTATTTCAGGCATATGGGAAATCAGTTATTTTCTTCTTTTTAAATAAATTTATTTTATTTATTAATTTTTGGCTGTGTTGGGTCTTCATTGCTGTGCACAGGCTTTCTCTAGTTACAGCGAGTGGGGGCTACTCTTCGTTGTGATGTGTGGGCTTCTCATTGCGGTGGCTTTTCTTGTTGGAGAGCATGGGCTCTAGGTGTGCAGGCTTCAGTAGTTGTGGCACAAGAGCTCAGTAGTTGTGGCTCGTGGGCTCTAGAGCGCAGGATCAGTAGTTGTGCCACACGGGCTTAGCTGCTCTGCAGCATGTGGGATCTTCCTGGACCAGGGCTCGAACCTGTGTCCCCTGCATTGGCAGGTGGATTCTTAACCACTGCACCACCAGGGAAGCCCCTAATATTTTCTTTTGCAGTGCCCATTCTCCAGCAGTGGTCTTGGTATTGGAGCAACAGTCAAACTCACAAAACACAATAGGCTTCACCCAGCTTTAAGTCAATTTAGCATTAGGAAAAGATACAGATGGAGAAGAGAACAGCATGCACAACAACAGCATAGAAGAGAGTTTATGATTTTCAGGCAAAGATTCCAGTGTTCCAGTTACTTCACACTTGATACATGCATGGTGTTAAGAGATGGGGCTATGTGATAGACCATCTCAGTTTTTTTTTTTTTTGCGGTACGCGGGCCTCTCACTGTTGTGGCCTCTTCCGTTGTGGAGCACAGGCTCCGGATGCACAGGCTCAGCGGCCATGGCTCACGGGCCTAGCCACTCCGCGGCATTTGGGATCTTCCCGGACCGGGGCACGAACCCATGTCCCCTGCATCGGCAGGCTCACTCTCAACCACTTCGCCACCAGGGAAGCCCATCATCTCAACTTTTATATAGCTTATCAAGTAACCTCTTTAGGGATACAGGATTAGAGTCCATTCTCCAGGGCTGCTACATCTTATCAATATAGATTCCTCACTTTAATTTCAACAACGAGGTACAAGTGCTTGGTTTGTACAAATTCTTATCTAGAGATTATTAATTTTGCAATCATTGTAGATCTACTCCTCACAATTCCTTGAGCTAACAGTAGCCATCCATGAGGATGGAGGAAAGGAGCCAGCTGTTAACTCTTCCCTTTGATCCTGTATCTAGAATTTTTATTAAACATTCTTTGTAATTCTAAGACTTTTAGAGTTTATTATCTTGTATGTGTGTGTGTGTGTGTGTTGCAGGCAAATAGTTATTTCATGTACAGTTTATGAAAAAGGGTGTATATGTTAAGGCTGTGGTCTCTGAAAGCAGTCTGCCTGGAGCAAATCCCAACTTCTGCCTTTACTTAAGTTACTTGAATTCCCCTTGCTTTACCTGTAAAATGAAGATAATAATAGCATTTACATCATAGAATTCCTTTATGGATTAAGTGAGATAATGTATGTAAGGCAGTTAATTCCTGGTACCTAATAACTGTATTCGGTACTATTTTACATTCTTGCTCAATAGTTGTAGCTCTTATTTCTACTTAATGTCTCAATGCCAGGTTAGTTTCCATAACAATTTAAAATAGTGATCTTTGATAATAAGCATACTTGCTCCTAATTCTTGTAGAGAACTCTTTAGCGCTCATTGTTAAATAAGTTCATTGTTAAGTTTAAAACATTTTTATTATTATTCCTTTTAACGATGTAAAGTAAATATATTTGTTAGATTGTTTTTGGCTGCAGGTAAAAGAAACATCAACATACTGACTAAACTATGTCACCATAAACACAAAACACTGCTTTCCTATAAATACTGTTCACTCCATACTTAGATACGTTTCCTTCATGGTCTAATGATGGATTCCAGTAATAACACCATACATATCCACATTGAGTAAATGAGAGAAGTCAACTTCTTGTGATTCTCTTAAGAAATTTACTTTCCTAGTAAATTTAAGTTTAGTTATCTCTGAACTAATCATTGACTAGCAGGAAGAGATTGGCCTAAATTAATCAAGATCTAAATTATTCAAGCAAGTTAGATGGTTACTTCCATGTCTTGCCTGTTGTAAACAGTGCTGCAATGAACATTGGAAACAATCTAAATATCCATCAATAGATGAATGGGTAAAGAAGATGTGGTACATATATACAATGAAATATTACTTAGTCATTAAAAAGAATGAAATAATGCCATTTGCAGCAACGTGGATGGATCTGGAGATTATCATACTAAGTGAAGTAAGTCGGACAGAGAAAGACAAATATGTAATATTGCTTATATGCAGAATCTAAAAAAAATGATACAAATGAACTTATTTACAAAACAGAAACAGACTCACAGACTTAGAGAATGAACTTATGGTTGCTAGGGGGGAAGGGTGTGGGGAGGGATACATTGGGAGTTTGAGATTGACATGCATACACTGCTATATTTAAAATAGATAACCAACAAGGACCTACTGTATAGCACAGGGAACTCTGCTCAATATTCTGTAATAACCTAAATGCAAAAAGAATTTGAAAAAGGATAGATACCTGTGTATGTAAAAAACAAAACAAAACAAAACATAGCTGCCTTTGGTGATTGAGGATTGTGCCATGACAGCAGCTACTCTTGTTATGAATGTTAATATTAACCAGTAAAAAACTTATAAGTAAAACTGGGAATGGGACCTCAGTGATGAGAAGAATATAAATGTCTTAGTCTTCACCTAGCTTCATAAGCTTTAGATACACATAAATGAGGATCTTTTCCTTCTTTAAACAAATATTTACTCAGCACTGCTATGTACTAGGCACTAGACTAGGCATTGAGGATAAAAAGAATAAGACTGATTATTTTCCTGCCGTCACATAACTTGAAATTCCTCTGGAAAGACAGATGATTACACAAATAGAGTGTGATATGGCTCTAATTTTTTTTGGGATACCAGGGAATGTTTCTCAGAGGAAATTCCTTGTGAACTTATGTCTGAAAGATAAATAAGACTTGACTGATAAAGTCTGAGGGGAGAGGGAGAAGGAACGAGGGCAGGGGAATAGGATGTATCAAGATCCAAAAGTAAGAGACAGCCCGGAGCCTTAAAGGCACTGGAAAGAGTTTGGTATGACAGTAGGACAGAGTTGTGTGGGGAGGGGCTGGAGGTGAAGAGTCTTGGAAGCCTTGTTAAGTTCTGACTTTGTCTTAAGAATCCTGGGAAAATTTACAACAGGTTTGAGCTGGGGAATGGCACAAATTGGGGAATTGGCATTTACAGAAGATTGTGGGGATTAAGAATGGATCCAAATTGGAGGCATTTTTAGTGGTCTAGGTGAGTGATAGTGATGGCATGGTGGCAGTCATGTTGGAGAGATGAACAGAATTGAAACATAATTCTTTTATTTACCATTAACCTGGTGCTTGATTCAGCAGTGAGAGAGAAGTCACAGATGGCCCCCATGTTTCTGACTTGGGTAACAGTGCTACCATTCAGCGACGTAGAAACACTGGAGTACACAGCATTGAGAAGATGATGGATTTAATTTCTGAAATGTTGAGTTCAATGTTCTTAGATGCCTCTAAGCAGAGCTTTCCAGTCAGAAGTTGGCTATGGGGCTCCGGTTGTATATCTATATACATATATATATTAAGCAGCTTTATTGAGATATAATTCATTTAAGATATAATCTGCCCATTATGTGTGCATTTTCTTTATCCATTCATCCATCTATGGACACTTAGGTTGTTTCCCTGTCTTGGCTGTTGTAAATAATGCTTCAGTGAACATGGTGATGTAAATATCTTTTTGAGTTAGTGTTGTCATTTTCTTCAGATGAGTGCCCAGAAGTGGGATTGCTGGATCATATGGTAGTTTTATTTAAATTTTTTTGAGGAACCTTCATACTGTTTTCCATAGTGACTGCACTAATTTACATTCCTATCAACAGTGCATAAGGCTCCCCTTTTCTCCACATCTTTGCCAACACTTGTTATATCTTGCCGTTTTTTAAAATTGAGGTATAGTTGACATATAATATTCTATTCATTTCAGGTGTACAGCAGAGTGATTCAGAATTTTTATAGATTATACTCCATTTAAAGTTATTATAAAATATTGGCTATATTTCCTGTGCTGTACAATATATCCTTGTAGCTTATTTATTTTACACACAGTATTGTTTGTACCTCTTAACCCCTACCCCTATCTTGCCCCCCCCACCTCTCTCTCCCCACTGGTAACCACTAGTTTGTTCTCTATATCTGTGAGTCTGTTTCTTTTTTGTTTTATTCACTAGCTTGTTGGATATTTTAGATTCCACATATAAGTGATATATACAATATTTGTCTTTCTTTCTGACGTATTTCACTAATCATAATACCACCCAGGACCATCCATGTTGTTGCAAATGGCAAAATTTTATTCTTTTATTTTTTTATGACCAACTAGTATGCCATTGCATGTATATATCATGTTTCTTTATACATTTATCTGTTGGTGAACATTAGGTTGCTTTCATATCTTGGCTATTATAAATAATGCTTCTCTGAACATTGGGGTGTATGTGTCTTTTTGAATTAGTGTTTTTTGTTTTGTTCGGATATATACCCAGGAGTGGAATTGCTGGATCACTTGGTAGCTCCAGTTTTAGTTTTTTGAGGAATCGCCATACTGTTCTCCACAGTGGCTGCACCAATTTACATTCCCACCAACAGTGTGCAAGGGCTCCCTTTTCTCCACCCCCTTGCCAACATTTGTTATTTGTATGTGGTATTTTGAGTCACAGCCATTGTGACAGGTGTGAGGTGATATGTCATTTGCATTTCTCTGATAATTAGTGATGTTGAGCATCTTTTCATGTGCCTGTTGGCCATCTGTATGTCTTCTTTAGAAAAATGTCTGTTGAAGTCTTCTGCCTATTTTTCAATCTTATTGTTTGGTTTTTTCATATTGAGTTGTATGAGCTGTTTATATATGTTGGATATTAATCACTTTTGGTCATATCATTTGGAAATATTGAATTTTTTCTCCCATTCATGAGGTTGCCTTTTCTTTTTGGCAGTGGTTTCCTTTGTTGTGCAAGAGCTTTTACATTTAATTAGGCCCCATTTTTAAATTTATGGTTTTTAAAACAATTTATTTTATTGAAGTATAGTTAATTTACAATGTTGTGTTAATTTCTGCTGTACAACAAAGTGATTCAGTTACACACACACACACACACACACACACACACACACACACACACACCCTTTTTCATAGTCTTTTCCATTACGGTTTATAACAGGATGTTGAATGTAGTTCCCTCTACTATACAGTAGGACCTTGTTGTTTATCCGTTCTCTATAGAATAGGTTGCATCTGCTAATCCCAAACTCCCAATCCATCCCTCCCTCATCCCCCTCCCCCTTGGAGACCACTCACTTGTTTGTGAGTCTGTTTCTGTTTCACAGATAAGTTCATTTGTGTCACATTTTAGATTCCACATATAAGTGATATCATATGGTATTATGCTTTTGTTTTCTTTGCCTTAGGAGATAGATCCAAAAAACATTTTTATGATTTATATCAAAGTGTGTTCTGTGTTTTCTTCTGGGATTTTTATGGTTTTCAGTCTTACATTTAGGTCTTTAATCCATTTTAAGTTTATTTTTGTATAATGTGTGAGAAATGTTCTAATTTCATTCTTTTCCATGTAGCTGTCCAGTTTTCCCAGTGCCGCTTATTGAAGAGACTGTATTTTCTCCATTGTATATCCTTACCTCTTTTCTTGTAGATTGACTGTAAGTGCGCTGGTTTATTTCTTGGCTCTCTATTCTGTCCCATTGCTCTGTGAGTTTGTTTTTGTGCCAGTACCATGCTGTTTTGATTACTGTAGCTTTGCAATATAGTCTGAAGTCAGGGACTGTGATACCTTCAGCTCTGTACTTCATCCTCAAGATAGTTTTGGTTATTTGGGGTCTTTTGTATTTCCGTACAAAATTTCAAATTATTTGTTGTAGTTCTGTGAAAAATGCCATTGGTATTTTGATAGAGGTTATATTGAATCTGTAGATTGCCTTGGGTCATTTTAACAGTATTAATTCTTTTATCCATGAATGTGGTATATCTTTCCATTTGTTTGTGTCTTCTTCAATTTCTTTCATTATTTTCTTTTAGTTTTCATAGTACAGGTGTTTCACTTCCTTAGTTAGATTTATTCTTAGGTATTTTATTCTTTTTGACATGATTGTAAATGGGCCCAGGGGTCCCAGACCTGGTGTTGGACTGTTGGTGAGTGGGGCCGGTTTCATGACGCAGCTGGCTGCAGGGTCTGGCTTGTACTGATGCTTGTGCTGGCCTGCCGGTGAGTGGGGCTGAATCCCAGCATGGATGGCTGAGGGACACAAAGTATCTCAGAGCTGGTGTTGGCCTTCAGGTGGGTGAGATCAGGGCCAGGTTGTCCTGAGGCTGGTGCCTCCCTACTGGTGGGTGAGGCTGTTCCCGAGGCTAGAGTCACCTCACTGGTGAGCAGGGCTGAGGACCAGGGTGTCTTAGGATTGGTGTCTGACCACTGGTGGGTGGAGCTGGGTCCTGAGATCTCTGGATGCAGGGCCCTGAGTGTCCTGGGTCTAGTGTCTGCACAATGGTGTATGGGGCCAAGTCCTGAGCCCTCTGGTGGACAGGGCTGTGTCCAGGTGTGGCTGTGGCTTCAGGATGTCTTAAGGGACCCTGCCTGCCTGGCTAGTTGCTTGGCCTGCAGCACTCCAGTTCTGGTGTGTACAGACTGATGGGCTGGGGCGGGCCTCAGTCCTGAGGCTAATATGCTTGAGGGAGGATTCCAAAATGACACTTGCCAGCACCAGTGTCCACATGGTAGAAGGAGCTCACTAAAAGTATCAGCTGCCAGTATCTGTGTCCCCAGGGTGAGCACCAGTTGCCCCCTGCGTCTTCATGAGACTCTCCAAGATCAGCTGGTTGGGTGGTTCTGAACCAGGTCCCTTTCAATTTACTGCTTCTGCCCTGGATTCTGGAGTATGTGCAATATTGTGTGTGCCCTTTAAGAGTGGAGTCTATTTCCCACAGCTTTCTGGGTCTTCTGAAAGTAAGCCCCACTGTCCTTCAAAGTCAAATGTTCTGGGGGCTTGTGTTCCTGATGCAGGACCCCCGGGCTGGGGAGTCCAATGTGGAGCTCAGACCCCTTGCTCCTTTGGGAGAACCTCTGCAGTTGTAATTATTCTCCCATTTGTGGGTTGCCACCTGGGAGCATGGGTGACTCCACCCCTTCTACCTGTCTTGTTGTGGTTCCTTCTTTATATCTTTAGTTGTAGAAGAACTTTTCTGGTAGGCTCCAGTCTTTCTCATCAATAGTTCCTCTGTAAATAGTTGTAATTTTGGTGTCCCTGTGACAGAAGAGCGCAGGGTTTTCCTACTCTACCATCTCCTTTCACACCCACCAACCACTAATTTAATATCTATCTTTTTATATTTGCCTGTTCTAGACCTTTCATATAAATGGAATCATACAAGGTGTAGGTCTTTGTGACTGGCTTTTTTTACTTAGCATGCTTTGATTGGTTTGCTATTTCTAAAAATTAGATTTTGTATCATTTTAATGTTAATTTCATAAAAATTAATTGGTTCACTTGGCATCTTAAAATATTTGTGTATAATTTCTACAACAAGGGGATCACTAATTACTTAGACATTTCAAATAATTTACAGTAAAATCATCTGGTTTTGCAGTAATTTTCTTTTTTCTTGTTGTTTGTTTATTTATTTATTTATTGTCTTATTAGTCATTCATTTTATACACATCAGTGTATACATGTCAGCCCCAGTCTCCCAATTTATGACACCACAACCCCCACCCACCGCCGCTTTCCACCCTTGGTGTCCATATGTTTTTCCTCTACTTCTGTGTCTCAATTTCTGCTTTGAAAACTGGTTCATCTGTACCATTTTCTAGGTTCCACATACATGTGTTAATATACGCTATTTGTTTTTGTCTTTCTGACTTACTTCACTCTGTATGACAGTTTCTAGATGCATCCGCGTCTCTACAAATGACCCAATTTCGTTCCTTTTTATGGCTGAGTAATAGTCCATTGTATATATGTACCATACCTTCTTTATCCATTCATCTGCTGATGGACATTTACATTGTTTCCATGACCTGGCTATTGTAAATAGTGCTGCAATGAACATTGTGGTGCATGTGTCTTTTTGAATTACGATTTTCTTTGGGTATATGCCCAGTAGTGGGATTTCTGGGTCACATGGTAATTCTATTTTAAGTTCCGTAAGGAACCTCCATACTGTTCTCCATAGCGGCTGTATCAATTTACATTCCCACCAACAGTGCAAGAGGGTTCCCTTTTCTCCACACCCTCTCCAGCATTTGTTGTTTGTAGATTTTCTGATGATGCCCCTTCTAACTGGTGTGAGGTGATAGCTCATTGTAGTTTTGATTTGCATTTCTTTAATAATTAGCGATGTTGAGCAGCTTTCCATGTGCTTCTTGGCCATCTGTATGTCTTCTTTGGAGAAATGTCTATTTAGGTCTTCTGCCCATTTTTGGATTGGGTTGTTTGTTTTTTTAATATTGAGCTGCATGAGCTGTTTATATAATTTGGAGATTAATCCTTTGTCCGATGATTCAATGGCAAATATTTTCTCCCATTCTGAGGGTTGTCTTTTTGTCTTGTTTATGGTTTCCTTTGCTGTGCAAAAGCTTTTAAGTTTCATTAGGTTCCATTTGTTTATTTTTGTTTTTATTTCCATTACTGTATGAGGTGGATCAAAAAAGATCTTGCTGTGATTTATGTCAAAGAGTGTTCTTCCTGTTTTCTTCTAAGAGTTTTATAGTGTCCGGCCTTACATTTAGATCTCTAATCCATTTTGAGTTTATTTTTGTGTATGGTGTTAGGGAGTGTTCTAATTTCATTCTTTTACATGTAGCTGATCAGTTTTCCCAGCACCACTTATTGAAGGGAGTGTCTTTTCTCCATTGTATATCCTTGCCTCCTTTGTCATAGATTAGTTGACCACAGGGGCGTAGGTTTATCTTTGGGTTTTGTATCCTGTTCCATTGATGTATATTTCTGTTTTTGTGCCAGTACCATATTGTCTTGATTACTGTAGCTTTGTAGTATAATCTGAAGTCAGGGAGTCTGATTCCTCCGGCTTTGTTTTTTCCCCTCAAGACTGCTTTGGCTATTTGGGGACTTTTGTGTTTCCATACAAATTTTAAGATTTTTTGTTCTAGTTCCATAAAAAATGCCATTTTTAATTTGATAGGGATTCCATTGAATCTGTAGATTGCTTTGGGTAATATAGTCATTTTCACAATATTGATTCTTGGAATCCCAGAACATGGTATATCTCTCCATCTGTTGGTATCATCGATAATTTCTTTCAACAGTGTCTTATAGTTTTCTGAATACAGGTCTTTTGTCTCCCTAGGTAGGTTTATTCCTAGGTATTTTATTCTTTTTGTTGCAGTGGTAAATGGGAGTGTTTCCTTAATTTTTCTTTCAGATTTTTCATCATTAATGTAGAGGAATGCAAGAGATTTCTGTGCATAAATTTTGTATCCTGCAACTTTACCAAATTCATCGATTAGCTCTCGTAGTTTTCTGGTGGCATCTTTAGGATTCTCTATGTATAGTATCATGTCATCTGCAAACAGTGACAGTTTTACTTCTTCTTTTCCAATTTGTATTCTTTTTATTTCTTTTTCTTCTCTGATTGCCATGGCTAGGACTTCCAAACTATGTTGAATAATAGTGGTGAGAGTGGACATCCTTGTCTTGTTCCTGATCTTAGAGGAAATGGTTTCAGTTTTTCACCATTGAGAATGATGTTTGCTGTGGGTTTGTCATATATTACCTTTAATATGTTGAAGTAGGTTCCCTCTATGCCTGTTTCTGGAGGGTTTTTATCATAAATGGGTATTGAATTTTGTCAAAAGCTTTTTCTGCATCTATTGAGATGATCATAATGCTTTTATTCAATTTGTTAATATGCTGTATCACATTGATTGGTCTGCATATATTGAAGAATCCTTGCATCTCTGGGATAAATCCCACTGATTCATGGAGTATGATCCTTCTAATGTGTTGTTGGATTCCATTTGCTAGTATTTTGTTGGGGATTTTTCCATCTATGTTCATCAATGATATTGGTCTTTAATTTTCTTTTTTTGTAGTATCTTTGTCTGGTTTTGGTATCAGGGTGATGGTGGCCTCATAGACTGAGTTTGGAAGTTTTCCTCCCTCTGCAATTTTTGGAAGAGTTTGAGAAGGATGGGTGTTAGCTGTTCTCTAAATGTTTGATAGAATTCACCTGTGAAGCCATCTGGTCCTGGAATTTTGTTTGTTGGAAGATTTTTAATCACAGTTTCAATTTCATTACTCGCGATTGGTCGTTCATATTTTCTATTTCATCCTGGTTCAGTCTTGGAAGGTTATACCTTTCTAAGAATTTGTCCATTTCTTCCTGGTTGTTCCTTTTATTGGTGTAGAATTGCTTGTAATAGTCTCTTAGGATGCTTTGTATTTCTGCAGTGTCTGTTGTAACTTCTCCTTTTTCATTTCTAATTTTATTGATTTGAGTCCTCTCCCTCTTCTGCTTGATGAGTCTGGCTAATGGTTATCAATTTTGTTTATCTTCTCAAAGAGCCAGCTTTTAGTTTTATTGATCTTTGCTATTGTTTTCTTTGTTTCTATTTCATTTATTTGTGCTGTGATCTTTATGATTTCTTTCCTTTTGCTGACATTGGGTTTTGTTTGTTCTTCTTTCTCTAGTTTTTTTAGGTGTTTATTTGAGATCTTGTTTCTTGAGGTAGGCTTTTATAGCTATAAACTTCCCTCTTAGAACTGCTTTTGCTGTATCCCATAGGTTTTGGATTGTTGTGTTTTCATTGTCATTTGTCTCCAGGTATTTTTTGATTTCCTTTTTGATTTCTTCAGTGATCTCTTATTTATTTAGTAACATATTGTTTAGCCTCCATGTGTTTGTGTTTTTTACGTTTTTTTCCTTGTAATTCATTTCTAATCTCATACCGTTGTGGTCTGAAATATGCTTGATATGATTTCAGTTTTCTTAAATATACTTAGGCTTGATTTGTGACCCAAGATGTGATCTATTCTGGTGAATGTTCCGTGTGCACTTGAGAAGAAAGTGTAATCTGCTGTTTTTGGATGGAATGTCCTATAAATATAAATGCAATTTATCTGGTCTATTATGTCATTTAAAGGTTCTGTTTCCTTATTTATTTTCATTTTGGATGATCTGTCCATTGGTTAAGTGAGGTGTTAAAGTCCCCCAGTATTACTGTGTTACTGTTGATTTTCTCTTTTATAGCTTTTAGCAGTTCCCTTATGTATTGAGGTGCTCCTATGTTGGGGGCATATATATTTATAACTGTTATATCTTCTTCTTAGATTGATCCCTTGATCATTACGTAGTGTCCTTCCTTGTCTCTTGTAACATTGTTTATTTTAAAGGCTATTTTATCTGAACATTGCCACTGCAGCTTTCTTTTGATTTCCATTTGCATGGATTATCTTTTCCCATCCCCTCATATTCAGTCTGTATGTGTTCCTAGGTCTGAAGTGGGTCTCTTGAAGACAGCATATAGATGGGTCTTGTTTCTGTATCCATTCAGCAAGCCTGTGTATTTTGGTTGGAGCATTTAATCCATTCACGTTTAAGGTGATTATCGATATGTATGGTCTTATGACCATTTTCTTAATTGTTTTGGGTTTGTTTTTGTAGGTCCTTTTCTTCTCTTGTTTTTCCCACTTAGAGAAGTTCCTTTAGCATTTCTTGTAGAGCTGGTTTGGTGGTGCTGAATTCTCTAAGCTTTTGCTTGTCTGTAAAGCTTTGGATTTCTCCATTGAATCTGAATGAGATCCTTGCTGGGTAGAGTAATCTTGGTTGTAGGTTCATCACTTTAAGTGTATCATGCCACTTCCTTCTGGCTTGTAGAGTTTCTGCTTAGAAATCAGCTGTTAACCTTATGGGAGTTCCTTTGTATGTTATCTGTCGTTTTTCCCATGCTGCTTTCAATAGTTTTTCTTTGTCTTTAATTTTTGCCAGTTTGATTACTGTGTTTTTCGGTGTGTTTCTCCTTCGGTAAACCCTGTATGGGACTCTCTGTGCTTCCTGGACTTGGGTGGCTATTTCCTTTCCCATGTTAGGGAAGTTTTTGACTCTAACCTCTTCATATATTTTCTCGAGTCCTTTCTCTCTCTGTTCTCCTTCTGGGACCCCTATAGTGTGAATGTTTTTGCGTTTAATGTTGTCCCAGAGGTCTCTTAGGCTGTCTTCATATCTTTTTATTTTTTTTCTTTATTCTGTTCCGCAGCAGTGAATTCCATCATTCCGTCTTCCAGGTCACTTATCCGTTCTTCTGCCTCAGTTATTCTGCTATTGATTCCTTTTTGTGTATATTTCATTTCACTTACTGTATTGTTCATCCCTGTTTGTTTGTTCTTTAATTGTTCTATATCTTTGTTAAATATTTCTTGCATGTTTTTGATCTTTGCCTCCATTCTTTTCCCAAGGTCTTGGATCATCTTCACTATCATTATTCTGAATTATTTTTTTGGAAGGTTGCCTATATCCACTTCATTTCATTGTTTTTCTGGGGTTTTATCTTGTTCCTTCATCTGGTACATAGCCCTCTGCCTTTTCATCTTGTTTCTCTTTCTGTGAATGTGGTTTTTGTTCCACAGGCTGCAGGATTGTAGTTCTTCTTGCTTCTGCTGTCTGCCCTCTGGTGGATTAGGGTATCTAAGAGGCTTGTGCGAGTTTCCTGATGGGAGGGACTGGTGGTGGTTAGAGCTGACTGTTGCTCTGATGGGCAGAGCTCAGTAAAAGTTTAATCTGCTTGTCTGCTGATGGGTGGGGCTGGGGTCCCTCCCTGTTGGTTATTGGGCCTGAGGCAGCCCAACACTGGAGCCTACCTGGGCTCTTTGGTGGGGCTATTGGCTGACTCTGGGAGGGCTCACACCAAGGAGTACTTCCCAGAACATCTGCTTCCAGTGTTCTTGTCCCTTGGTGAGCCACAGCTGCCCCCCCCTCTGCAGGAGACTCTCCAACACTAGCAGGTAGGTCTGGTTCAGTCTCCTATGGGGTCACTGCTCCTTTCCCTTGGTCCCGATGCACACACTACTTTGTGTGTCCCCTCCAAGAGTGGAGTCTCTATTTCCTCAGTTCTGCCGAAGTCTTGTAATGAAATCAAATCCTGCTAGCCTTCAAAGTCTGATTCTCTAGGAATTCCTCCACCTGTTGCCAGACCCCCAGCTTGGGAAGCCTGACGTGTGGCCCAGAATCTTCACTCCAGTGGGTGGACTTTTGTGGTATAAGTGTTCTCCAGTTTGTGAGTCACCCAGTTAGCAGTTATGGGATTTGATTTTATTGTGATAGCGCCCCTCCTACCATCTCATTACAGCTTCTCCTTTGTCTTTGCATGTGGTGTGTCTTTTTTGGTGAGTTCAAGTGTCTTCCTGTCGATGATTGTTCAGCAGTTAGTTGTGATTCTGGTGTTCTCAAAAGAGGGAGTGAGAGCATGTCCTTCTAGTATGCCATCTTGAACCAATCTCAATTCTGTAGTAATTTTATTAAGCGCTTTTCTCTCTCCGATAAGTTCAGCAGGTCCCCAAGACCGTCTTTGCTTCTGACACTTACTTCATGTTCTGAGGTCTCCAAGACCACCATCAGGTTTAAGAATTCACTAGAATGAGTCACAGCACTCAGTAAAGCTGGTATACTCACAGTTACAGTTTATTACAGTGAAAAGAACAAGTTAAAATCAACCAAGGGAACAGGCACATGGAGCAGGGTACGGAGACACAACTACAGAGTTTCCCATTGTCCTTTTCAAGAAGAGTCCTGCAGACAGTGCTTACTTCTCCCAGTAATGGTATGTGGCAATATACATGGAATATTGCAACCAAGGAAGCTCACCCAAGCCTTGGTGTCCAGTTTTCATCTGGCCTTGGTCATGTAGACATGGTTGACCATCTGTGTGACTGATCTTAGTCTGTAGCTCCTCCAGAGCTCCTTATCTGCTGCCATGTGGCCCAAAGCACCCTCCCCCAACCATAAATCATATTATTAGCAGAGACTATGTGGCATGACCCAAGGACCCCAGGTAAACAAAAACATTCTTATCAGGCAGGATATGCCAGAGGTTTAGAGGTTACCTTCAAGGAGTTGAGGGAAAAAGGGCAAGACTGGTTTTAGGGCAAGGTTAGTCTTTTACTGTGCACCACTTATAGCTGAAAATGCATTTCAAATTTTTGTTTCTTAAATTAATTTTGCTTGTATTTTCCCGGGCAATTTGTGTTTTATCAAGTTTTTCAAATTTTGGTTGAAATGTAATCTTATGTATTTTCTTATGTATTTTGTATTTTAATTGTCTCTGTTTTTTTAAAAAAATCCATTTTCTCCTTTCTAAGCTTTAAATTTATATTTTTAGTAACTTTTGTTACTGAAATTTGTCCATTTTATTATAATTTTTCTTTCCTTAGATCTACAAAAGTTAATTCAACAGTTCCTATAGTTACTTATTCATTATTTTTATGCTTATTTTTAATGTCTCCTGTTTCTTAAGTTTGTTTTATTGTTTTATTACCCCCAAATTCTTTTCGATTATCAATAATTGTGCCTCAGATAAACCTCATTGGCTATAATACTGCCACTGCATAAAGTTGAAAATCTTGAATTACGTGCCTTATTTATTAACACTTCTTTTTAAATTTAGTAATAGAAGTCTTCACTACTATGAAATATTCTGGAACATCACAGATTTTTTTTCCAAAATTTTAATCTTGTTTTATTTTAATTAAACTTTAAAATTTTGCAGTAGTTGTAGATTCACCTGCATTTGTAAGAAATAATATGGAGAGATCTCCCATGTATATACTTTGCCAAGTTTGACCCAGTGATAATATCTTGCAAAACTATAGTACAGGATATTGACATTGATACACTCAATATACAGATCATTTTTATCACCACGAGAATCTCTCAGGTTGCCCTTTTATATACATACCCACTTCTATCTCACTCAGCACTGTTAACTCTTAGCAACTACTATAATTTCTGTAATTTTGTCATTTCAAGACTGTTATATAAATGGAGTCATATAATATGTAATCTTTTGGGATTGACTTTTTTTTCATTCATCTTAAGTCTATGGAGATTCATCCAAAATGTTGTATCAGTAGTTTGATCCTTTTTATTGCTGAGTAGTATTCCATGGTAAATAAACCACAGTTTGCTTAACCGTTCACCTTTTGGAAGACATTTGGGTTGTTTCCAGTTTTGAGCTATAAAGCTGCTATGAGCATTTGTGTATAGGTTTTTGGGTGAACATAATCTTCATTTCTCTGGGATAAATCCCCAGGAATGCAATTGCTAGGTTGTATGGTAGTTGCATGTTATTTCTTTTTCAAAGTGTTTGTACCATTTTACGTTTCCACCAGCAATGCATTAGTCCACCTCCTCTGCATCCTTGTCAGCATTTGATGTTGTCACTATTTTCTCTGATGGTTGTATAGTGATATCTCATTGTGATTTTAATTTTTATTTTTTGAGTGACTAATAATGTTGAACATCTTTTCATATGCTTATTAGCCATCTGTATATCTCTTTTGTGAAAAGTTTCTTCATGTCTTTTGCCCATGTTCTAATTGGATTATTTAATGTTTTATCGTTGAGTTTTCTGAGTTCTTAATATATTTTAGATACTACTTCTATGTTACATATGTAGTTTGCAGATATTTTCATCCTATCTGTACCTTGTCTTTTTATCCTCTCATTAGGTTCTTTTGCAGAGCAAAAGTTTTTTAATTTTGATGGAAGTTCAACTTATTTTTTTTCTGTTATGCATCATGCCCTTCGTGTCAAATGTGTGAACTCTTTGCCTATCTTTAGATTCCAAAGACTTTCTCCTATTTTTATATATATATTTAAATATTTTATGTACTTATTTATCTATCTATTATTTATTTAGGTTGCACTGGGTCTTAGTTGTGGCATGTGGGCTTCTTTTTTTTTTATAAATTTATTTTTATTTTTGGCTGCATTGGGTCTTCGTTGCTGCACATGGGCTTTCTCTAGTTGCGGCAAGCAGGGACTACTCTTCATTGTGGCCTGCGGGCTTCTTATTGCTTCTACTCTTCATTGTGGCTTCTCTTGTGGAGCATGGGCTCTAGGCACATGAGCTTCAGTTGTTGTGGCTCATGGGCTCTATAGTGCAGGCTCAGTAGTTGTGGCGCATGGGCTTAGTTCCCAGACCAGGACTCGAACCCGTGTCCCCTGCCTGCATTGGCAGGCAGATTCTTAACCACTACGCCACCAGGGAAGTCCCAACATGTGGGCTTCTTAGTGGTGGCATGCAGACTTCTTAGTTGCAGCATGTGGATTCTTAGTTGTGGCATGCATGTGGGATCTAGTTCCCCAACCAGGGATCAAACCCAGGCTCCCTGCATTGGGAGCACGGAGTCTTACCCACTGGACCACCAGGGAAGTCCTTATAGTTGTATATTTTACATTTAAGTCTGTGATCCATTTTGAGTAAGTTTTATATAAGCTATGAAACTTACGTTAGGGTTCTGCTTTTTTGGTTTGTTTGTTTTGTTTATGTTTTTTTACTCATGAATGTCCACTTGTTCCAGCACCATTTGTTGTTGAAAAGCTGTTTTTACTCCACTGAGTTGTTCTTATACTTTGTCAAAATCAGTTGGACATATATGTGTGAGTTTATTTCTGGGTTGTCTATTCTGCATCATTGATCTATGTGTTTCTTCCTCCATCAGTGCCACACACAGTCTTGAATGTTGTATATGGTCATATATATATATACACACACATACACACACATATATGTATATACATACACACATACGTATACATATATATATACAGTTGATCTTTGAACAACACAAGTTTGAATTGCACTGGTCCACTTATACATGGATTTTTTCAATAAATATGTACTACAATAGTACATTATCTGCAGATCTGAGAATGAAGAACCAAAGATACAGAGGGCTAACTGCAGATTATATGCAGACTTTCAACTGTATGGGGATCGACACCCTTAATGCCCACATTGTTTAAGGGTTAATTGTAAAAGTGTGTAACAAAATTTGCAATCAGGTAGAGTGATCCCTACCACTTTTTTCTTCTTTTTCAAAATTGTTTTAGCTATTCTAGTTCTTTTACCTTTCCATATATATTTTAGAATAATATTGTCTATAAGAAATCTTGCTGGGATTTTGATAGGAATTGTGTTACGCTAGTGCATCAAGTCAGAGAGAAATAACATCTTTACTACAGTGAGCTTCCAGTCCATGAACTTGTTACATCTTTTCATTTATTCAGATATTCTTTGAATTCTCTCATCAGTGTTTTTTAGTTTTCAGCATGCAAGTCCTGTATTTTTTCTTGAGAAATTGTAAGTAGAATTCTGCTTTTAATTTTGGGATTCACATACTCACTGCTCTTATTTAAAAATACCAAAAAATGTTTATTTTGAATCCTGTGACCTTGCTGAGCTCATTTATTCATTCTAGGAGTTTTCTTTTGGTTCATTGGGATTGTCTGTGTACACAATCATATCATCTGCAAATATAGATAATTTCTTTCTTTCTGATCTCTCTTCACTGTTTTTGCTTCCTGCACTGGTTGGAGTTTCCTTTACTATGTTGAGTAAGAGTGAGGTACGTGGATATCCTTTGCTCCTGATCTTAGTCTTTCACCGTAAGTATTATGTTAGTAGTTTTTGGTAGATGCTCTTTATCAAGTTAAGGAAGTTCCCTCCTTTGTCTGTTTTTCTGAGAGTTTTTTTTGAAAACATGAATGGATGTGAATTTTGTCAAATGTTTTTCTGCATTGACTAATATGATGCTGTGATTTTTTTTTTTTTTTTTTTGCGGTACACGGGCCTCTCACTGTTGTGGCCTCTCCCGTTGCGGAGCACAGGCTCCGGACGTGCAGGCTCAGCGGCCATGGCTCACGGGCCCAGCCGCTCCGCGGCATGTGGGATCCTCCCGGACCGGGGCACGAACCCATGTGCCCTGCATCGGCAGGCGGACTCTCAACCACTGTGCCACTAGGGAAGCCCCGATGCTGTGATTTTTATTAGCCTGTTATAGATTTTTAAAATATTGAGCCAGGCTTTCATTCTTGGAATAATTTCCACTTAGTCATGAAGTATAATTCTTTTTTTTTTTCTTAACTGCTGAATTCTATTTGTTAATATTTTGTTAAGGATTTTTGCTCCTATACTCATGCGGGGTATTGGTCTGTAGTCTTCTTTTTTGTGTGCTTGCTCTGTTTGGTTTTGTATCAGAGTAATACTAACTTCATAAAGTGAACTGAGAAGTGCTCTCTCCTCTGCTGTTTTCTGTAAAAGCTTGTGTAGAATTGGTATTAATTCTTCTTTACATGTTTTATTGAGTTCTCCAGAACAATCATCTGGGCCTGGAGATTTCTTTTATGGACATTTAAAAATTATAATTCAAGTTCCTTATTAGTTATAGGGTTATTCATCTAATATTTCATAGTGAATAAGTTGTAATAATTTGTGATTTTTTGAGGAACTGGTCCATTTCATCTAAATTGTCATATTTATGTGTGTAGAGTTATTTATAGTATTTCCTTATTATCTGTTTGATATCTATAGGATCTGTACTTATGTCCTCTGTTTTGTTAATGATATTAAAATTTGTGTCATCTTTCTTTCTTTTCTTTATCATTCCTGTTAGTACATTGGCAACGTTATTGATCTTTTCAAAGGACCAGCTCTTCGTTTCACTGATTTTCTCTATTTTTTTTTTCTGTTTCATTGATTTTTTGCTCTTATTTTTATTGTTTTCTTCCTATGGTTGCTTTGGTTTCTTTTGCTCTTCTTTTTCTAGGTTCTTGGGTTGGGAACTTAGATAATTGATTTGGACTTTTTCTCTTTTCTGATGTGTGCATTTAGTACTGTCATTTTCCCTCACAGCAATGCTTTAATTTTGTCTCATAAAATTTCAGACATTTTTATTTTCTTTCATTCAGTTTATTTTTTATGATTCCCTTTGAGACTTCCTTTTAATCCACAGTTTATTCAGAAGTGTGTTATTTAGATTCCAAGTGTTTGGAGATTTTCCTGTTATCTTTTATTGATTTCTAGTTTGATTCTGTTGTGGTCAGAGAACACACTCTGTATGATTTCAATTATCTTAAATTTGTTGCAGTTTATTTTATGGTCCTGGACATAGTTTATCTTGGTATATTTTCTGTGGGTACTTGAAAAGAATGGATATTCTGCTCTGGTTGGGTGGAATGTTCTATAAATGTTGATCAGGTCCTGTTGGTTGATGGTGTTGGTGAGTTCTTTTGTATCCTTGCTGCTTTTCTGTCTAGTTGTTCTATCAATTATTGAGAGAGGATTGTTGAAGTCTTCAACTATAATTGTACATTTTTCTATTTCTTTTTCAGTTCTAACAATTTTTGCTTTACATGTATTGCAGCTCTGTTGTTTGGTATATATACATTTAAGATTGCTAATCTTGGTGGATTGATCCTTATATCATATAATGTTCCTCCCTGTTTCTGGTAATTTACTTTGCTCTGAAGTTTATTTTATCTGATATTAATGTAGCCACCTCTGTTTTCTTTAGATTAATATTTGCCTGTTACATCTTTTTCCATTGTTTCACTTTCAACCTGCCTATATTGTTATATTTGAAGTGAATTTCTTGTAGATAGCATATAGTTGGGTCTTGTTTCTTAATCTACCATCCTAGTCTCTGTCTTTTAATGTATTTAGACCATTCACATTAATATAATTTTAATATATTAGGACTTAAGTCTGCTATTTTACTTTTTTTTCTATTCTTTCTTTTTTTTCCCCCTCCTTTTTCTTTTTCCTGTCTTCCTGTAGGTTACTTAAAATATTTTGAGAATTTAATTTTGATTTATATATGGTGTTTTTGTTTTGTTTTTTGGTGCTGTGAACATGATATTTATAGTGGTTTTGAGTATATCTTTTTACATAGCTTTTGAATGGCTGTTTTAGCTATTACATTACCTAGACATAATTATCATTCTAGTGATGTGGTTATTCAACCAATTTTCATGAAGTGTAGAAACCTTATCTTCCTTTACCTCCTTTTGCCCTTCACCATTTATAATAAAGTTGGCCTAAATGTTTCTGAGACAACATTTAAAACCACATCAGATAGTGTTACAATTTTGTTTCAACCATCAAACATACTTTAGGAGACTCAAGAGGAGAAGGAAAGTCAATTCTATTTATCAATATTTTTACTTACTGTCTTCTTTCAAGAAGACATTCCTGATGTTTCATGATTCCTACTTTAATCATTTGATTTCATTTAGATAATGGCTTTTAGCCATTTTTAAAGGGTGTATCTGCTGGCAACAAATTATTTTAGTTTTCTTTCCTTTGAGAATATATTGATTTTCCCTTTATTCCTGAAAGATATTTTCACTGAATATAGGATTCTGATTTCAAAAGTACGTTATTTTGATTCTTGAAAAAATGTGCCACTTCCTTGTGGTCACCATGATTTCTGATAAGAAATCCACTGTCATTTGAATTGTTTCCCTCTTATAGCTGTATCATTTCCCAGCTGCTTTGAAGATTTTTGTTTTGTCTTTAGTTTTCAGAAGTTTAACTATGTTTTGTCTTGGTATGGATTTCTTTTGGCATTCTCTGGCTTTCAGATTCTTCAGCTCCAAATTTGGGATATATGAGGCAATAGGAAAACCAAGGAAGCTCACTCACTGGTCTGTCTTGTTTTCTCTTCTCTTTCAGAGTGCTTTTATATTTGTTTTGTATAAAACGTATCCTGTATATTTTACTTGTACCTATTAGCAGGAGAAATAGGGAAAAGTACGTCTACTCCACATTCCCTGAAGTGGAAGTCTACTGGCTTTATTTCAATAATTATTTTCTTTTTAAAAATTTCTTCTTGAAATATAATATCGAATCTAGTATCTGTTAACACAGTATATGTAAAGATAGATTTTCTTATTGTTGACTTGGGAGTTGACTGACTCATATTTAACTACATCGTGGCTAGATATACTTAGTTTCTGGTGTAAATTCTAGTGTCTAGATGGTAGGCATTTACCAAATTGGTTCTAACTAAATCATGATAGTATCACCTCTTAGCCCCAAGTCTGATTCTCTGGCAATCTGAGTTAATAAAGTATATATTAGTCTCCTAAATTAAACTTTTAAAAGTAGTAGTACTAGAAGTAGTTCTTCTAGTCTCTTCTTCCTACTAGATAAAACTAGGTGGGTCACACCACCTAGATATAATGTGTGACTTCTGATCCTCATGTGCTCTTTGCCTTCTCTGTCTTCATATTTTTTGGATGTTGCAGGATATAAAAAGATGTTGGGGAGTCTGAGGAGGGAAAGTGGAAACAGTATTATGGTTTTATCATACCTCTTTTCACTCAGTTGAGATGTAGTTAATCATTTTTTTCTGGTTGGATATAAGCATGCCTCTCCAAGCCAGAGGGTCAGAGAGTGGGTGAGAAAGAAAATTCTTCACCCTTTAGGTGGGCCATCCTTGTTTTCAGAGTGATGCATGGATCATTCATTGCCTGCTTTGCTCATTTAAGCTCCATTGGTTTAATAGTTAAAGGAAATTCCCTCCAAATTTAGACAATAGTTAGTCAGTTTTTAGTGTTGCTGTTTTTAATCTTTTTTTTCTGGGTCCTTTTAGATATTTTTGGAGAAGAGAGCAGCAGCCAGCTAGATGCCATTTAAAACTAAGTCTAAGGGAAATTTAAAAGTACAATAAGTCTAAGTGAAAGCAAGTTTTTAAAAATTGAATTGAACAATTAAGTTGCTAAAATAATCTCTTTATTTAAAAATCAATGACATACAAAAATAATTTTATTGTTTGAATTTTTAAACCTTTTCAAATCTTTGAATCAACCTCCTCTTGGTATTTGAATACGTGCCATGTGCTGATCTGTACCTGAGCCAGTTTTCACATTTGGGCCAAAATTTAATACTTAATTCTGATAGAGAACATGCAGGTCTTTGTAAGCAACAAACCATTTGTAGACTTTTATTTTAACACTGTCCTAAAACTTAGATTTATTAGTAGTAATTTACATAGATTTCTCAAAGATACTTGCTATTAATTACCTGCACTATTCTGTTAGTTTAGCAAGGGGGTCCCTTGAGTAGGCTAGAGGTACCAGTTAGATATTGCT